>NC_090736.1:62501654-62511598 GCF_036898095.1 Palaemon carinicauda | reverse complement strand
ATATATATATATATATATATATATATATATATATATATATATACTTCGCAGTATTCTAGAAGTTTTATTTCAGGTGTGAGCAGGTTGTGGAATGATCTTCGTAGTCGGGTAGTTGAATCGTATGTAAACAATAGGCCACACTATTCTCTGTGTGTGTAGGCAAAGAGAAAATGATCCGTAACCAACGGTGAGGATCCAATTTAGTACCATCTGGCCAGTCAAAGGACCCCATAACTCTAGCGGTAGTATCTCAATGGGTGGCTGGTGCCTTTGCCAACCTACTACCTATATATATATATATATATATATATATATATATATATATATATATATATATATATATATATATATATATATATATATATATATATATATATATATATATATATATATATGAATGTGCGTGTGTTTTTTTAAAGGCGTTGGATGCGTTGGTTATAAACCTTGTCCAGAATATGTTACTGGACAGGGGCTCCATCATCGATTCGGCAGGAAAAGGGTGGATGGGCCTATACGGTTACCTGTTTTTGTTTTTATTCACCACAGGATAAGGAAACCGCTTAATATAAAATAAGAAAGAATAAGTTTCTTTTAGTAAACATAATCCAGGAATATGAAGTAATAACTGGTAACAACGATGGTTTGAGAAAAGATATTCTTAATTTGTTTAATGGTTAGATGAGAGAAGTGGCGAGTCAAGGAATAAAAGAAAGAGTTTAGAGTTGATTTCGAAGGTTGGAATTTGGGAAGGAATTTTTAAAACAAGTCTCTTTCATAAGGAGATGGAATTTTGAAGTTGAAAGCGCATCAAAATAAAAAAAAATTATGCCTCTTAAAAAGAATTGATAGCGTAAGAAATGAGAAAATATATGGGAAGTGGAATAGGTTTTATAGGGTTGTGGATTCTCATTCATGAGACAATAACAGATTATATATATATATATATATATAATATATATATATATATATATATATATATATATATATATATATATATATATATATAATATATATATATATATATATATATATATATATGTGTGTGTGTGTATATATATATATATATATATATATATTATATATATATATATATATATATATATATATATATATATATATATATATATATATATATATATATATATTATATATATATATATAAATTCACTAAAACATCTGATGGGAAATGCAATGCATCAGAGTGAAAAGTATAAATAATTTTGTGATTATTTAGCACATATTCTAAGGAGTAAAATCAATAAGATAAATATCGAGATCCTGAATTCATGGGCAGGAGACTTTGCTTTATCTGACCCCTAAGTGAGTTTTTATTTGTTTTTAAATTCTGGTTTCTTAAACTTTCTCTCTCTTGACTTTGCTAACCATAGTCCTTATGACTCATATCTTTAATTCCTAAGGTATGAATGAATGAATGAAAATTCTTAATTTTTATTCTGATATTTGTGTTTTTACCGAAATTTCCTTTTAGTTTTGTCAGAAGACATTTTGGTTAGCGTTTTTTCATTTTAACATAATATATATTTTTTCTAATTACAATTGAACTTAAGAATATGAAAGTAAATATGATTTTACTTTGTGTTACTTAAAATGTGGTTATATTATACATTTGTATTTCGTGTCATACGTTCCTCCAATGTTTATAATAATAGAGTTGATTGTTATCGTCAATAAATTCTGTTTTTATACCCATGTAATGTACTTAGAACCGGATACGGGCAATTAGCCGCCAACAATTAGCCGCCAAAGACAGTTCGCCTTCAACTATTTGCCGCTACAGACAGTTCGCCACCGGAAAACTTTTATTACTAATAGATGTTATTACTAACAGGCCAAGTACCAAGATATGGACAAAAGAATTAAGAAAAATTTTTATGAATATGATAACGAGAGAAGTTATATTGAATATTTACAAGGTATAGCATATAATTTTAAAGTTTAATGAAATTGTAAGAATTTATTTTAAAGTTATGTTGTGCATGACTTTCATCATGTTTCTTTCTCATGATTTTTTTTTTTATCCTTGATTGTAAATCCTCATTTGGTGGCAAATTGTCACCTGTGGTGAATTGTTACCATCACCGAATTGTTGGTGGCGAAATGTTTTCAGTGAATTGTGAGTGGCGAAATGTTGGCGGTGAATTGTGAGTGGCGAAATGTTGGCGGTGAATTGTGAGTGGCGAAATGTTGGCGGTGAATTGTGAGTGGCGAAATGTTGGCGGTGAATTGTGAGTGGCGAAATGTTGGCGGTGAATTGTGAGTGGCGAAATGTTGGCGGTGAATTGTGGGTGGCGAAATGTTGGCGGTGAATTGTGAGTGGCGAAATGTTGGCGGTGAATTGTGAGTGGCGAAATGTTGGCGATGAATTGTGGGTGGCGAAATGTTGGCGGTGAATCATGAGTGGCGAAATGTTGGCGGTGAATTGTGAGTGGCGAAATGTTGGCGATGAATTGTGGGTGGCGAAATGTTGGCGGTGAATTGTGAGTGGCGAAATGTTGGCGGTGAATTGTGAGTGGCGAAATGTTGGCGATGAATTGTGGGTGGCGAAATGTTGGCGGTGAATCGTGAGTGGCGAAATGTTGGCGGTGAATTGTGAGTGGCGAAATGTTGGCGGTGAATTGTGAGTGGCGAAATGTTGGCGGTGAATTGTGAGTGGCGAAATGTTGGCGGTGAATCGTGACTGGCGAAATGTTGGCGGTGAATTGTGAGTGGCGAAAGGTTGGCGGTGAATTGTGAGTGGCGAAATGTTGGCGGTGAATTGTGAGTGGCGAAATGTTGGCGGTGAATTGTTGGTGGCGAAATGTTGGCGACGAATTGTTGGTGGTGAATTGCTGGTGGCGAAATATTGGCGGCCAATTGTTTGTGGCGAAGTATTGGCGGCGAATTGTTGGTGGCGAATTGTGGTTGGCGAAATGTTGGCGGCGAAGTGTTGGTGGCAAAATGTTGGCGGCTAAATATTGGCGGCGAATTGTTGGTGGTGAATTACTGGTGGCGAAATATTGGCGGCCAATTGTTGGTGGCGAAGTATTGGCGGCGAATTTTTGGTGGCGAAATGTTGGCGGCGAATTGTTGGTGGCGAAATATTGACGGTGAATTGTGAGTGGCGAAATGTTGGCGGTGAATTGTGAGTGGCGAAATGTTGGCAGTGAATAGTTGGTGGCGAAATATTGGCTAGAATTGCTGGTGGCGAAATATTGGCGGCTGATTGTTGGTGGTGAAGTATTGGCGGCGAATTGTTGGTGACGAATTGCGGTTGGCGAAATGTTGGCGGCGAAATGTTGGCGGCGAATTGTTGGTAGTGAAGTATTGGCGGCGAATTATTGGTGGCGAAGTATTGGCGGCGAATTAGTGGTGGCAAATTGTGGTTGGCGAATTGTTGGTGGCGAAGTGTTGGCGGCGAATTGTTGGTGGCGAAGTATTGGCGGCGAATTGTGGTTGGCGAAATGTTGGCGGCGAAGTGTTGGTGGTGAAATGTTGGCGGCAAAATGTTGGCGGCGAATTGTTGGTGGCGAAATGTTGGCTGTGAATTGTGAGTGGCGAAATGTTGGCGGTGAATTGTGAGTGGCAAAATGTTGGCGGTGAATTGTTGGTGGCGAAATTTTGGCGGCGAATTGTTGGTGGTGAATTGCTGATGGCGAAATATTGGTGGCCAATTGTGAGTGGCGAAATGTTGGCGGTGAATTGTGAGTGGCAAAATGTTGACGGTGAATTGTGAGTGGCGAAATGTTGGCGGTGAATTGTGAGTGGCGAAATGTTGGCGGTGAATTGTTGGTGGCGAATTATTGGGGGCGAATTATTGGTGGCGAAAGGTTGGCGAAGAATTGTGGTTGGTGAAATATTGGCGGCAAATTGTTGATGGCGAAAGGTTGGCGGGAATGGTTGGTGGAGAAATGTTGGCGACGAATTGTTGGTGTCGAAATGTTGGCAGCAAATTGTTGCCGGCGAAATGTTGGCGGCAAATTGTTAGGGGCGAAATATTGTTGGTGAATTGTTGGTGGCGAAATATTGGCGGTGAATTGTTGGTGGCGAAATATTGGCGGCGAATTGTTGGGGGCGAAATATTGACAGCTAATTGTTGGTGGCAAAATGTTGGCTGTGAATTGTTGGTGGCAAAATATTGGCGGCAAATTGTTGGGGGCGAAATGTTGGCGGCAAATTGTTGGGGGCGAAATGTTGGCGGTGAATTGTGAGTGGCAAAATGTTGGCGGTGAATTGTGAGTGGCAAAATGTTGGTGGTGAATTGTTAGTGGTAAAATGTTGGCGTCAAATTGTTGGTGGCAAAATATTGGCGGCAAATTGTTGATGGTAAAATATTGGCAGCAAAGCATTGGCGGCAAAATGTAGGCGGAGATTATTTGGTGGCAAAATGTTGGCGGCGATTTGTTGGTGGCGAAATGTTGGCGGCAAAATGTTGGCAAGGTATTATTGGTGGCTTAATGTTGGTGGCTTAATGTTGGTGGCGAATTGTTGGTGGCCAAATGTTGGCTGTGAATTGTTGGTGGCGAAATATTGACAGCTAATTGTTGGTGGCAAAATGTTGTCAGCAAATTGTTGGTGGCGAAAGGTTGGCGGCAAATTGTTGGTGTCGAATTGTCGGAGGCTATTTAACTTATACCCACTTAGTACATAGGCATAAAACATTAATAGGTTTGAAGCACACATCATCATCATCATCTCTTCTTACGCATATTGACGCAAAGGGCCTCAGTTAGACTTCGCCAGTCTTCTCTATCTTAATCTTTTAAATCAATACTTCTCTATTCATCTTCTGATATATCACGCTTCATAGTCCTCAGCCATATAGTCCTGGGTCATCCACCTATTTTAGTGTCTAGTGGAGCCCAGTTGAAAGTTTGGTGAACTAATCTCTCCTGGGGAGTGTGAAGAGCATGCCCAAACCATCTCCACTTACCCTTCACTATAATATTATCCACATAAGACACTCAAGTAATTTCTCTTATAGTTTCATTTCTTGATGCACGTACACTATTCTATTTCAATTGTGCCTTTTACCAGTTTGGTCTCCGTGGAAATACACTTTATGTCAACATCATACTTTAACCACATTTTGCTTCAAGAAAATATAAAAATAATCTCATCTATCATTAAAAATTTACGGTTCTTTGCACATCTTCATCGATTCTATTCATTTCTCGTGTGTTGTTTTTATCATTATTATTTTTTTTTTTTCAAAGAAGGGCATATCGTGTTGTCTGCTGGCTCAGGTATCAATTTAGAATTCTATGAGAACAAAAGGGCAAGTTAAAGTTCACAACCAGAGAATCACTACAGATACTTTATGTCTATTATTCTATTAATCCATTAATTCTACGCTGTTGTTGATATTGTCATCAGACATAGTATAAACCAATGGGTAAGAATATCCATTGCATATTTTATAAAGCTGTAACAAGCAATTCTGATAATTGGCATCACAGAAAATGTTTTCGTTATGCCGCAACAAGAAATTTTGATAATTAGCATTGCTGAGAAATATTTTGTGAATTCTAATTTCTGTTCACTTGCATATAGTAAAATTAGTAAAGTGGCATAAGACCTTTATATCAGTTTTCTTGAAGTTACTCTTCACGCCATATATAGAGTTTTGTCAGCTGCATATATTGACAAGCTTGGTATCGTGATTTTATTTATTTTTGACCACCGATAATCTTTCTTGGGCTTTTTGGATTGTTACGCTTTTCATATTTGCAAAAATAATTCCATGAATGAGCTATTGAAAGGCATTAATTATTCGTGAAACATTAGCTGTATATCTTGGAAAAGGGAATTATTCCGTGTACCTTGAAAATCGTAATCGCCTTGATATTAATGTATAATGCTACAAGGGTGCTATCATTAATGGGAATTTTATCGTTCTATAAAAATGAATCGTAGCAATCAAAGAGAGAGAGAGAGAGAGAGAGAGAGAGAGAGAGAGAGAGAGAGAGAGCTGTCTTCTCACTTCCCTTCTATCTTTTCCCTTCCATTTTCTTTCATGCACACTCTTTAATTCACTTTTCAGCTTTAAAACATCAGACTTCGTATCTCTTCCACCGCTTAACTTTTCGACGCAGAAGTTCTTTTTGCTCCAATCTATTTTCTCTTCATTGATCTGGTGATTTAACAGCATCTAACTCCTCTCTTCATCCAAGCTCGTTTTTATTTCACGTTCTCGGATCAGTGTTTTCTTCGTCGTGATAACTTTGTATCTATCCCTATCCGAATCGGAATAATTAGGCCAAAAGCATCTATTTTAAAACGTATTTACTAAAATACAAAAAGTTATTCAAATACATGTGTATGCAATCATATCTTGTAAATATATATATATATATATATATATATATATATATATATATATATATATATATATATATATATATATAAACACACACACACACACATATATATATATATAATATATATATATATATATATATATATATATATATATATATATATATATATATATATATACTTCAAATTTACATATTTAAGAGGAACTCCATAATAACGCAGGACTCTTCGCAAAATTAGCAGGTGCACACTATCAAAGGGTCTGTCATAGTTCACCAATGCTATTTTTATTTTCTAAACATTGCTGTACTACATGTCTTAAAATGAAAATTTAGTATGTACAACTTCTACCTTTTCTAAATCCTGCTTGTTCATTTCTCAGCTTTTCATAATGTCTTTTTAGTCTCTTTAGAATGACCATATTATTTGTTTTCATGACAATTACAGAGTGTGATGCCTCTGTAATTATTGCAATCAGTCAGATCTCCTCCTTTTGGCATTTTCAACCAACAACCTTGGTTTCCATTCATCAGGTTATGCCTCTCCACGCCACAATTCTACAAAATAAGCATACTGGTACTCACTCCATTTTCGACCAATATCATCTCAGCAGTTATTCCATATATATAGATATATCTCTATATATATATATATATATATATATATATATATATATATATATATATATATATATATATATACATACATATACAGTATACGCACCATATATACTGTGTGTGTGTATATATGTATATATATATATATATATATATATATATATATATATATATATATATATATATATATATATATATATATATATATATACATATATATGCATATATATGCATATATATATATATATATATATATATATATATATATATATATATATATATATATATATATATATATATGTATATACACGAGATTAAATATACATGGATATCGTATTTATAGAGGAAAACATCAGTTTATTAATGATTTCAGATAAGTCGGATTCAAGTAAAGAACACAATGTAGCATTATTGGAAAACAGATTATGTTTAAATTATGACCTTGGCTACAGATAATTAATTATACAGGTTTCCGTAACATTTCTCTGGGTAAAGTCAAAATTGTTCATTACTTTCTCGGATTACCATGGAGTTTATATATATATATATATATATATATATATATATATATATATATATATATATATATATATATATATATATATATATATATATATATATATATATATATATATATATATATATATATATATATATATATATATATATATATATATATATCACTAATACTCGTGATTCAAATCGATGTAAATATCAACCACAATCACATTTAATATCGAATTCTACGTTGGGAATGTCTATCCGTTCGTAATTCATTTATGATAAATGGTTCTGCTTGGGCCAGGATTCGAACCTATGCCCTGAGTCTAAACAATGCCTGCATGGACGACTTTACCAAATGAGCTCTTAAGAGAGATATAAGTTCATTTAAAGTCCATTGTACGTACACTTGTGGAATTCAGGAGTATCTTTTTATACTAGTATATAACAACTACAACAACAACAAATGCAGGAGAAAGGCCTTGAACAAGTCCTTAGCTATATCTGGGGTTTGATCCTTTTCACCACCATGCTAGCCATTACGGATTGGTGATAGTTGAAGACTTTATTCTGATCACTCATAGCAAAACTACTTAGCATGGGTGGCCTTGATTATCACTGCCTTGCTGATTATGGCAATACACAAACCCTTTCACCACGTCAAGATACCCCCCCCCCCACACACACACACACATATATATATATATATATATATATATATATATATATATATATATATATATATATATATATACATATATATATATACATTTATATATATACAGTATATATATATATATATATATATATATATATATATATATATATATATATATATATATATATATATATATATATATATATATATATATATATGTATATAAATATATATATATATATATATATATACATTTATATATATACAGTATATATATATATATATATATATATATATATATATATATATATATATATATATATATATATATATATATATATATATATATATGCACGGATATCTGAAAAATTTATTGCGTATATGGTACTTTTCTTATGTTTTGTGCTGTAAAATCAAAATTCTTTTATTTTCTTTCCTCCTTAATGAAAATCAAATCAGTTCAACTTCTGAAATAAATTGTACAAAAAGTTCTGCGGAGATAATTAGTTACTAAAGTAAAAAAAAAAAAAAAAAAAAAAAAAAAAAAAAAAAAAAAAAAAAAAATTCTTGTTGGGTTTGATTAACTCTGGTTTCTTAGACAAAAACGCTTCGTATATAAGTTTCATAGATTTGTATCGCCAATTATAAAGCGATAAATTAAATTCCTTTCATGAATTCCATCATTCTTTGCTCTTATGATGATGGTTATGAGGCAGTAAAGAATTGTAATCAAAATTGGGAGTCATTTGACATGACCGTTTGAAATTCAATGATATGAAATAGATTTTAACATTTTTTTCAGGGGTTTTAAGTAATATCCAGTAAAACCAAATATCAAAGAGCTTGATAGGATTTTAATATGACTTTGAATAGTTTATTCAAATGTAGCCAATTTGCATAAATTCAATTACACATTACAAAGCGTATAGCAGGCAGTAAGTGTGTAGATTTTGTTTTCATTTAGCAATATATAATTAGCACGAAGTGTTTCTGTTAATGGGCTCGTTTTCTCACTCTCCCGCTCTGAACAATTGGAACATATTTTCACAGTATTTCCATATCAAAGGTTCTAACAGTCAAACGCCATGTTGCAAAATGCTAAAGATCTTGATGATTATGATGCTAATGTGGCTAGTAATTTAGATTTCAAGAAGGTCGCGCTTTGAATTCTTCCCTTGTATTATTTTTCAATACTTGGGAATTGATTTTTCTAATGGGTCTCCTAATATATAACTTACAAATAGGCATGGAATTTCATATATGATTTTTTTTCTTTTTTGCTCAGTAAGAATAAAAAAAAAAAAAACTTGTTCTGTTCTTTTCATGGTCATCGTATTTTTCATTACATTTTCAATCTCACTGTTTATCCAAATTTTAAAATCTAGTCTAAGCTAATTTTACCCATCAAAAGCCTTATAAATAATTTTTTCACTTTGAGATTCATGTTTTTGTGAAAACGTTGAAATTCTTTTGCTCAGTAAGAATGAAAATACTTGTTCTGTTCTTTTCCTACTCATCGTATTTTTTATTGCATTTTCAATTTCACTGTTTTTTTGTTTTTTTTTAATTTAGTCTAATCTAATTTTACCCATCAAAAGCCATATAAATAATTTTTTCACTTTGAGATTCATTTTTTTTTTTTTTTTTTGAGTAATAATATCAAAGATCACAAAGGGAAATCATAATAAATCTGGTTAGTAGCTTTTTTTCGATTTTAACAATTACACATTTTTTTTATATTGTTTTAGTCATATTTGCTTACGTATTCAAAATATTTAGAAAATTTTTCTTTCTGATTGATCCAAAATCTATTTTGTCCCGATTCTTTTTTGAAATTCTGAACTTTCGTTTCC
>NC_090736.1:62494154-62496654 GCF_036898095.1 Palaemon carinicauda | reverse complement strand
GACCAGTATCGCTTGCCTGCAACCTGCCGCAAACGGTTCTCTTCGATAGGTGAACCTACTTTGTACCCTTTAGGTATGACGCTTACCCAAACCTGAACTTGCAGCCATATATGATCTTGATATTTTGCCTATGAAGGACCTGATGACCAAATTCGACGCCCTTATGGACAGCCACTTCATCACCTTCAAGACCTCCATTAACGTCTTCAATCCTGACAAAGAGGACAACTATTCTACATCGACCAAAGCTGACGTGAATGTGGTACAACACAGACGCCCAGCATGTGGTTTGCTGGAGTGATGACAAAGCTCCCCACCACCCAAGTATGTCGCCTGCCACTCATGCCCCAACCAACCACCTCTCCAGCCACTTACTACTGCCACTCCAGATTCATGACTGCAGCGAAGAATAGTGTGAATCATTGTCAGTGGCCAAAAAAATGTATAAGTAGGCCAACACATAGGGTAATGGCCTCTTCTGTCACTAATCTTTTCTTTTCACATAATGTAGGTGCAGGTGTGCGATTTTTGGTAGACACGGGTGCTTGCCATTTTCTTCTCTATAGGACATGACCTCTTCTGCCTAAGCCTGACGATGACTACCTGGTAGCTGCCAAAGGATCTGTGATACCCACCCAGGGATACGAGAACCTCACATTATCACTTGGAAGCATCAAATATCATTGGAAGTTTCTCGTTGCTGACGGTACATTGCTAATTCTTGGTGCGGATTTCCTCTCACTTTTCCACCTACTGGTTAAGGTTGCTCATCAACGGTTAGTCCATGCAGACTCTAACTCTTTGACACCTCTTCAACCCGATTCCTCCGACCTTGCTCTACACATCAGCACACAGATGGGTGCCTACTCCCACCTCTTCACGTTGTACCCTGAAGTACCCAAAACTTTGCCAGACATCCAAGGTTCCTGTCAAACATGGTATTTATCACAATAGCAATATGATGGGGTTCCCAGTGTTCCCAAGATTCAGACGTCTGGCACCGGATCATTTGGCAGCTGCTAAACCAACGTTTGCAAAAATGGAAGAAATGGGCCTTTGCCAAAAGGCCTCAAGCCTATGGTGGACAACCTTACACATCGTCATGAAGAAAGATGGCTCCCTGCCTCCTAAACATTGCCAGAGTGACCGTATATACATATGTATATATTATTATTATTATTATTACTAGCCAAGCTACAACCGTACTTGGAAAAGCAAGATGCTATAAGCCCAAGAGCTCCAATAGGGAAAAATAGCTCAGTGAGGAAAGGAAATAAGGAAATATATAAATGATGAGAATAAATGAACAATAAATCATCCTAAAAACAGTAACAACGTCAAAACAGATATGTCCTATATAAACTATTAACAACGTCAAAAACAGATATGTCATATATATACTATAAAAAGACTTATGTCAGCCAGGTCAACATGAAAACATTTGCACCAACTTTGAACTTTTTAAGTTTTACTGATTCAACTACCCGATTAGGAAGATCATTTCACAACTTGGTAACTGCTGAAATAAAACTTCTAGAATACTGTGTAGTATTGAGCCTCATGATGGAGAAGGCCTGACCATTAGAATTAACTGCCTGCTTAGTATTACGAACAGGATAGAATTGTCCAGGGAGATCTGAATGTAAAGGATGGTCAGAGTTATGAAAAATCTTATGCAACAGGCATAATGAACTAACTGAACCACGGTGCCAAAGATTAATATCTAGATCAGGAATAAGAAATTTAATAGACCGTAAGTTTCTGTCTAACAAATTAAGATGAGAAACAGCAGCTGACCACCAGATAGGAGAACAATGCTAAAAACAAGGTAGAATGAAAGATTCAAAACACTTCTTCATAATAGATTAATCTCAAAAAATCTTGTAAGACTTTCTCAATAAGCCATTCTTTTGTACAATTGAAGAAGACACAGACCTAATGTGTTTCTCAAAAGTAAATTTGCTATCGAGAATCACACCTAGAATTTTAAGAGAGTCATACAGATTAAAATAAAAATTATCAATACTGAGATCTGGGTGTTGAGGAGCCACCGTCCTTGACCTACTTACAATCATACTTTGAGTTTTGTTAGGATTCAACTTCATACCCCATAATTTGCACCATGCACTAATTCTAGCTAAATCGCTATTAAGGGATTCACCAACCCAAGATCTACATTCAGGGGATGGAATTGATGCAAAGATACTAGCATCGTCTGCATATGCAACAAGCTTGTTTTTTAGGCAAAACCACGTGTCATGTGTATATAGTATGAAAAGTAATGGGCCAAGAACACTACCCTGTGGAACACTGGATATCACATTCCTATACTCACTATGGTGCCCATCAACAACAACTCTTTGTGATCTATTACTTAAAAATCAATAATAATGCCAAGAAACGACCCTCCCACTCCCAACTGTTTGAGTTTGAAAACAAGGGCCTCATGATTAATCCGGTCAAAGGCTGCACTAAAATTAAGGCCAATCATACAAACTTC
>NC_090736.1:62479154-62486654 GCF_036898095.1 Palaemon carinicauda | reverse complement strand
TATATATATATATATATATATATATATATATATATATATATATATATATATATATATATATATATATATATATATATGAAAAACACGTAAAAATGTGCAAAATTTATCATTAATTGAATGCCAAGTCACAAACTACCAGTTAGCTACGATGGTGAAGATGGGTTGATTTCAATTCTAAGTACAAAATACCTGAATTCGACAGGTATAAGTACAGAAGAATTGTCATTGACTTTTATCTTTCTTCGTGGCCAAGTGGGTTAGTCACTGTCTGTACAAGCTTGCCGACCAGGGTTCGACTCCCGGCCGGAGCCAAGCTCTTGTCTTTGTGTGATTTCGCCTGGGGCTCTGATCCCGAGGTCGTTAAGAGGATCCAGACATTAATGTATCAAAAATATATATGGCTTATTTGAATATGAAAAACACGTAAAAATGTGCAAAATTTATCATATATATATATATATATATATATATATATATATATATATATATATATATATATATATATATATATATGCATTTTTGCATTTTATATATATATATATATATATATATATATATATATATATATATATATATATATATATATATATATATATATATATATATATATATATATATATATATATATATATTACCAAAAGCACAGATTAGGGGTGGTTGAGTAGGTAGGAAGGCAGGCATATATCTGAACAGATCGGTACATAGATATATGTAGAATGAACTACAATCGGTTAGTGGGAAGAAAATATCGTTAAGAAGAGTTAGAATTGAGTAACAAGGAATAGGATATGTTTGATCAAAAGCTTGGTCAAGTTTTTGGAAAGGAAGGTCCTTAGACCCAATAAACAAACCAGTGTAAAATAGAATACAACGTGTAGTCGAAAGATCGGGATCATATGGAGTCCCCTTAAAACTGTTTAAATATCAGGAGTCCGCTTAAAACTGTTTAAATATCAGGAGTCCGCTTAAAACTGTTTAAATATCAGGAGTTCATTTAAAATTGTTTAGATCTATGGCGTTCCTTTAAAACTGTGTAAGTCTATAGAGTTCTCTTAAAACAGTTTGATCTATGGTGTCCCCTTAAGACTGTGTCTATGTATAGAGTCCCCTTAAAACTGTTTAGATAAATGGAGTTCCTTTAAACTTTTTAGATCTATGTATTCCCCTTAAAGCTATTTAGATCTATGGAGTCCTTTAATACTGTTTATAAATATGGAGTCCCTTAAAATTTTTTACAGCTATGGAATCCTCTTAAAACTATTTGGGTCCATGGAGTCCCTTAAAACTTGTTAGAGTTTCTTTAAAACTGTTTATATATATAAACTCCCCTTAAAATTGTTTAGACCCATTGAGTTGATTTAAACTCTTCTATGTAGTCACCTTAAAACTGTTTAGATCTATGGAGTTCCTCTGAAACTGCTTATATCTGTGGAGTCCCCTTAAAACTGTTCAGTCCTATGGAATCCCCCTAAAACTGTTTAGATATTTGGAGTCCCTTAAAACTGTTTCGATTTATAGTGTCCCCTAAACACTGATTAGAGCTATGGATTCCCTTTAAAACTGTTTATAACTATGGCGTTTCCTTAAAATAGTTTAGACCTAGGGACTCTCCTGAAAACTGTTTAAATCTATGGAGGCCCATTGCAGCTACTTAGGTGTATGCAGTTCCCTTAAAACCGCTTAGATCTATCTAGTCCCTTTGAAACTGTTTAGATGTATGGGGCCCCTTATAACTGTTTAGATTTATATAGTCCCCTTAAAACTGTTTAGATGAATGGAGTCCCTTTAAAACTGTTTATATCTATGGTGTCCCCTTAAAACTGTTTAGATCTATGGTGTTCCCTTAAAACTGATTAGAGCTATGCAGTTCTTTTAAAACTGTTGAGATCTATGTAGTCCCCTTGAAACTGTTTAGATATATTGAGTAACATTAAAACAGTTTAGATCTATTGAGTAACATTAAAACTGTTTAGATCTATTGAGTAACATTAAAACTGTTTAGATCTATGACGTGTCAATTGCTTTTATGTCCCTTGAAATATTTATTAGTTTGATTTAAAATCAGTATTTTCTCTGCGGAGATCCACCTTTCCAAACTCCCAGTTTTATATATCGAAAATAAAATGATGGTAAATTTGTACCTTTTTGTCCTGGTCATTACCAAAGCCAACTGATTTCGAGAAAGAGTTGACTCACTGCATCCACGAGAGCTTGTCTTAATGAACAAAAGATTGTCGGCAATTTTTTTTCGACTCAAATGAAAAGTTATAATGCGATTTGACTGTTGATGTCGAGAATTGGGACAATCATGCAATCACGGCAGCTGAATTTCAAGGCTCTTTTCGCATTGCATTTTTATTTTGATTTTTATTTCAATCCTGAGGAATTTCCATTAAAATTTTTTTTATTTAATTGGTTGTTGCGTGTAATCAGAAGGACTTTTTTTCGCTTTGGATGATTTCTAAGAACTATTAGAGTTAATCTGTCAGATTATCAAAGTTATGGTGAAGAATGAAATTAAAATATAGGTCTTTAAAAGATATTAATATTTTCTATATGTTCGCTCTCTCCTAATCTCTTAAATTGTAAATATATATCTATCTATATATATATATATATATATATATATATATATATATATATATATATATATATATATATATATATATATATATATACATATATATATATGTATATATATATATATATATATATATATATATATATATATATATATATATATATATATACACAGTATATATATGAAACTACAAGAGAGATTACTCGAGTGCCATATTTGGATGAGGTCATGGTAAGGGTAGAGGGAGTATACATATATATATATATATATATATATATATATATATATATATATATATATATATATATATATATATATATATGTGTGTGTGTGTGTGTGTGTATATGTATATATATATATATATATATATATATATATATATATATATATATATATATATATATATATATATATACATATATACATATATATATATATATATATATATATATATATATATATATATAAATATATAATTATATATATATACATATATATATATACCCTATATATATATATATATATATATATATATATATATATATATATATATATATATATATATATATATATATATATATCATCAGAGAAGGTGGCGGCAGCCAGTATCTTACATTTCTCAAAAAGGACAGGGAAATAGGTAATTCTAGATATCCATTTATTATAAATCCCGACGTTTCGTGATCGTCATTATCACATCTTCCAGGGCTGCATATAGGAAGTATATATATAACATTAAGAAACAGTAATATACAAATGTATATATATATAAAGTGAAAATTATTAAAAAAAAAGAAAATTAAAAATTCAAGTAAAAATATTCATAAAACAGTGGAACCAACCATTAGCGCAAATAAAAACTGAATGGCACTGGCAACTACAGAACAAAACAAAGAAACCTATGACAAGTACAATTGAATGGAGGAAGCTTGGGTGTTTAACGATGGAACCAGTCTTTTAATCAAAATTGACTCCAGAATCGGCAAGTCGTGGGAATTAGATACTTGCCCTATAATGCTATAATCTTTATTGTCAATATTTATTTTGCACATTTTAGTATGATTGCGAATATTTGAATGTTCTGGGTTGGATATTCTGCAACCTGTTCGAAAACTAACACCTCTATGAGAATCAATTCTGACCTTCAACAACCTCTTGGTAGATCCTACGTAGGTCCCAGAGTTACACTTTGGGCAAATATATTGATACACTACACCAGAGGACATCAAAGGGCTCAATCGATCCTTAAAATGAAAAATCGATCCAACTGTGAGAGGATTCTTAGGAATTAAGTTTACTACAACAGCTGGAAAATGTTGTTGTATGATTTTTGTACACTTCTGTCTAAAGGAATCATCATGAATAAAAGGAAAACTCACATAAAATTTGTTTGGGTACTGTTGTTACTTTTTGAGTCTGAGCCAATTTATTATTTAATAATTTGTTAAGATGCTTAAAAAATAATTTAGTCGGGAAACAGTTTTTCTTAAAATAATCACATAAATAGAGTACTTCTGTATGAAAACATTCCCAATTAGAAGTAAGTAGGAATGCTCTGTGGAGAAGAGTAAAAATAGAGTTTAATTTAAAATTATAAAAACAAGAGCTATAAAAATTTGAACCTAATCCAGTAAAAGTCTTTTTTAAAACCGTGGTATTAAAATCTTCTCTCTCTCTCTAGATACTAACACATATAAAAAATGTAATTTGTTTCCTTCCTCCTTTTCTATTGTGAACTTTATATTATTGTGCTGTGAATTAGCAAAATCCATGAAGGAGTCAGCACAGAATTCATTTCTGAATAAAGCGAAGGTGGCTGATTTATCGAAAGTAATCTCTCTCTCTCTCTCTCTCTCTCTCTCTCTCTCTCTCTCTCTCTCTCTCTCTCTCTCTCTCTCTCTCTCTCTCTCTCAGATAGTTCTATCCCCATTAACTTATGTATAAGAAACTTGGAGCCATTCTAAAGCCTTAGAACATAATCTAGTTACAACTCAAAGAGGTATGGAAAGAATGATGAAGGGAATATCACTAAGAAACAGTAAAAGAGCAACATGAATGCGAGAGCTAAGTAAAGTAGAGAATATTCTAAGAAAATTATTATTATTATTATTATTATTATTATTATTATTATTATTATTATTATTATTATTATTATTTGCTAAACAGCAACCCTAGTTGGAAAAGCAGGGTGCTATAAGCCCAGGGGCTCCAACAGGGAATACAGCCCAGTGAGGAAAGGAAACAAGAAAAATAATATTCAAGAACAGTAACAGCGATAAAATAAATATTTCCTATATAAACTATAAAAACTTTAACAAAACAAAAGGAAGAGAAATAAGATAGAATAGCGTGCCCGAATGTAACCTCAAGCAAGAGAACTCTATCCCAAGATAGTGGACGATCATGGTACGGAGGCTATGGCACTTTCCAAGACTAGAGAACAATGGTTTGATTTCGGAGTGTCCTTCTAGAAGAGCTGCTCACCATAGCTAAAGAATCTCTTCTACCCTTACCAAGAGGAAAGTAGCCACTGAGCAATTACAGTGCAGTAGTTAACCCCTTATGTGAAGAAGAATTGTTTGGTAATATCAGTGTTGTCATGTGTATGAGGACAGAAGAGAATATGTAAAGAATAGGCCAGTCTATTCTGTGTATGTGTAGACAAAGGGAAAATGAACCGTAACCAGAGAGAAGGATCCAATGTAGTACTGTCTGGCCAGTCAAAGGACCCCATTACTCTCTAGCAGTAGTATCTCAACGGGAGGCTTGTGCCCTGGCCAACCTACTACCTATAAATGTAAGAAAAAGAAATGGACATGGGGAGGACATATAATGAGAATAACAGATAATAGATGGACATTGAAAATAGCAGAATTTGTCAATAGAGTTCACTAAAGAAGTAGGGAAAAGAAAAGAAGACGATGGATTGACGAAATGAGAAAATTAGCTGGTATAAACTGGCGCACGTGGAAAGACATGTCTGAGGCCTTTGTCTTGCAGTGGACTAATTACGGTTGATGATTTATATATATATATATATATATATATATATATATATATATATATATATATATATATATATATATACGTGTTTGTGTGTGTGTGCGTGTGTGGGTACGTATTTCTCTGTGAGTCCTCTTTGAATTGCCTTTTCCTCCTCCCCCTTTCTTTATGTTTCCTCTGTTACATTTCAGCTCTTTTTGTGTTTTGTTTCTTTGTTTCTTTCACTCTCCCTTCCACTGCTTCTCTCATAAATATCTCTCTTTTTCTCGCTTCCTCGTTTGCCAGATTTCTCTCTCTCTCTCTCTCTCTCTCTCTCTCTCTCTCTCTCTCTCTCTCTCTCTCTCTCTCTCTCTCTCTCTCTCTCTCTCTCTCTCTCCTGTTCTGTGTATGCCTGCCTGTCTGTCAGTATGCCCGTGTGTCTCTTTCCCTCTCATTTTTCTCCTTCTCTGTTTCTGTCTCCCTGTCCCTCTCTCTTTCCTGTCTCCCCTTCTCTCTTGTCTCTCTCAGGACAACTCGTTTGTCGAAGGCTTTGAAATAAAGACGCATAGATATTCCATATTTTATCTTTTGAATTTGCTCAGGTCCTTGACTGAAAAGATCGTGGCGGACGATAAATATTATTTGAAATATTGTCCATGTTTAAAACTACACGAAATATTGCAATTTTATCACCTTCGAAGCGATGTGCACTTGTTTACGTATATGTTTACATTCCTCATACATATGGTGGATTTCAGTTTGCTTTATTAGAGCTACGAAGATATCTGTTGTTTACATCCGGAGAATTCTTCTTCTTCTTCTTCTTCTTAATCTTCGTGAGATCTCCTAAGAAAATTTCTATTAAACTGGATGAAACTTCACCCTGTATTGAATATTCATGCTTTTAAAGTTCTTATGCTGAAGGTCACGTTACAAGTTTGAATATAAATACATAATTCAGCTTAGCAATAAGTTCCAGGTTGATATTGGATGGCAGACGAAATTGTATGAGGGTTAGAAAGGAAGCTGTGCATGTAATTTGATATATAGATTAACGTTAGATCCCAACCATATGAAATTGCGTATTTCCGTTGATATGGTAGAAATACTGGAATGCATATGACCTATATACAAATTAGCTTTGATATACCACTCATGTGAAAGAAGTCGAGGTCTGGGTTGCCAGAGTTGACATATATGGTTGAAAAACTAATCATTGTTCGTAAATATCTCACATTTCGTAATACTTTACACAGGATTCTCGGTGTTATTCACACAAAACTATAATGTTTTTCTGAGTGTATACGGTTGAGTCCACTAAGTAACTCATTTCAGTTCACCTGACAGCGCAGAGAACATGGCAAGCGTTAAATAATGTTTCTTGTGAAGTTGAAAACATGTCAGAAAAATTAAGACAAATTTCTCCTTTACGTCCTTTGCAAACTCTTCCGTCAGATCAAAATAACCATTAACGATATGAGGTTACACCTCTCTCTCTCTCTCTCTCTCTCTCTCTCTCTCTCTCTCTCTCTCTCTCTCTCTCTCTCTCACTAAATGACACTATCTTGGTGTGACTTGTTCACGCCATGTCAGTTCCAAACATTAAGTTTGCCAACCAGTGTCCAAGCTCTCAGCTGTTAAGAATAAGCTATTATTCCTCGAATCATAAAAGAATGATGATGTTTGTTAATATGCAATTATGTATATATATATATATATATATATATATATATATATATATATATATATATATATATATATATATATATATATATATATATATATATATGTTTGTGTATATATATATATATATACAGTATATATATATATATATATATATATATATATATATATATATATATATAAATAAATATATATATATATATATATATATATATATATATATATATATATATATATGTGTGTGTGTGTGTGTG
>NC_090736.1:62456654-62464154 GCF_036898095.1 Palaemon carinicauda | reverse complement strand
AGCCTGGTATTCCTAAACAGTTTCTTCTCAGCATAGCATTCCTAAACATTTTCTTCTCAGGATAGAATTCCTAAACGGTTTCTTCTCAGCACGGCATTCCTAAATAGTTTCTTCTAAGCATAGCATTCCTGAACAGTTTTTTCTCACATTACATTCCTAAACAGTTTCTTCTAAGCTTGTCATTCCTGAACAGTTTTTTCTCAACCTGGCCTTCCTAAACAGTTTCTTCTCAGCCTGGCATTCTTGAACAGTTTCTTCTCAAGCTCGAAATCCTAATCTATTTGCACTAGCAATCAATGGGCTATCCTCTGTCATTCCTCAATTTTAATCACCACGCTGGCCACTGTTTACTCATGATGCTGGGAGACCGTACTCTGATCACTTACAGCAAACCAATCTATTATTGGTGTCCCTGACTAGTACAGCCTTGCCAATCATGGCAATACACAAACTCTTTCACCACGATCAAAATTTACAATTCGATTGTGAAACTGTGTTCCTCATTAACACCGAAAATATGATGATTATTACCTGTGATGAGGTGTGAGTCTTGGCAGAACTGTTTGATGCAAAATTAATAATAGGAAAAATTATTCACCCGACCATTAATTTATGATCTCATTTGCCATTAACTCGAATCACTGAATCACTTTTTTTTTTTAATTACTAAGTATGTATTGCTATTAATTCTTGTGTTTGTGTTCTCTTCCCCAGGCCTAAAATGATTTATTTTTGTTTTATTTGTGTCATATAGTATCAAGATTGATGACATTTCAATAAAATACTAACAATGATGTTCTGACTCCTAGTTACTTCTCTAACGGCCACTTTCTTACGCATAGCAAAAGTATTATTATTATTATTATTATTATTAGTATTATTATTATTATTATTATTATTATTATTATTATTATTATTATTATTATTATCATTATTATTATTATATTATTATTATTATGAGAGTCAGGGCCTCTGTAACACGGTTTTTTCGCAATAACTTTTTTTCTATGAATTTCATAAATATGACGCTTATTCAGAATGCACATTATATCTACACATAAATTTTGACTATATTCTGCATTACGTAGGTTGAATAAATTTGGTACTTTATTAAGTAAAAGTGACGATTTTTTAAGACGGGCCAACTTACTCAGAGAAAAGGTTTCGAACGCACTCGTTACGTAACTTATGACGGCATTTCTTCTCTCTTTCTCGATCGATGATTGGTTATACGTAACGAAGGCTATACCTCTGCCAACAATAACACAAAAGTGTAAATAAAAGCAAAGCAGTACACCTTTATGAACTCTGAAACCTCTCCACTGAGAATTATCATAATGAACAAACGAACAAAATATGTTAATAAATACAAAAACACTTCGATTATTTGTCTAACTCCCAAAATAAGTTTCCTAAGAAATTACAGTCTACTTTATAGCTCACAATCAGACTGACAAGGTGTAGGGAATAGTTGGTAATTTTCAAAAACGTAGTAGACAAGCTTGATTTGATAACTGCTATATCCAATGTCAAGCAATTTTTATTTATTGTCTATCTACCGATCTATTTACTGTAAAAAAAAAAAAAAAAAAATAGCCGGTACTGTATTTTGCTTTAAACTTTCACCAATAATTATCGTCAGAATGATGACTTCATGAGGCTCCACCCACTTTAGCCTCGTTATAATTCTGGATAACACTGAAGGCTATCATGGGCATTGTTGGATCAGAAAATTAAAATTCTGGCTATAAAAACTTATTTCTCGAGTAGTTGTATGAAGTGCTAAATGATCCTCAAGGATCCCAGCAGTTGGCCTAAACGTTTAATTCATGTATACTACTGTTGTGGTAATACTGCTACAGTAGTATTACTACGCTAGCACAGATACCCCACCCACATTTATGTATCGTTCCGCCATTCATAAAGTCTGTGTCTTTTTTTTCACTGTGCAATAAGCCATGGCCTCCTCAGAATTTAAGTTTTATATTAGATGATAGGCTATTTCATTAAGCTGACAAATTTATGGCAACTGGGTATGTTATTGCCGATGTTGAAGCTAAAGATAAAGTTTGGTATCATTCCTTCATTGCATTATCATCTTTACTACTATTTGTTTTGCTACATGTAGTAATCATTTTAAAGGATAAATGAATTATGTTCACTTTACTCCTATAAATTCCCATAAGATGTACAAATAAAACTCCTAAAACTATTCATGATTTATTTACAAAATGCAGTCATGCCCAAAACATAGCCAACACGGTTGTACGGCCTAAGAAGAAGAAAAAAAAAATTATATCGGATGATCCGTTGGTCTGATGGAGAGTTCAGCACAAAATTCTCATTTTAACAAAAATAGTTATATCAAGACTGTTTACATACAATCTCTCTCTCTCTCTCTCTCTCTCTCTCTCTCTCTCTCTCTCTCTCTCTCTCTCTCTCTCTCTCTCTCTCTCTCTCTCTCTCTCTCTTGGTGGCATAGTGAATAGTTAATGGAAATGTTCAAAAGCCTGAGTGACATTACAAGTATTATAATCATATTACGCTAAATACAAATCAGACCATAAACATTGGATTTAAACTAGAAACTGAATAATTACCTATTCAGGCTATAGTAAATATGGCCATGGGATTTCTCTTGACTGTATAAAGTTGCAAGTCGTAAGATAAATGCAGTTTTGCAACCACAGGGGCAATTCCAAATCCTGCTAGCCATTCTTGACTGTTATGGGTTCCAGAGCCGATGGAAGAAGGTGAATGGGTGTCCGGTGGATGGGCGGGGAAAAATTTTGTCAAAAGGTGTTTACATTGCTTACGTAATGAATGTTTTCGACTCTTGGCTCGTTATCACTGGCCATGGCGTCGGCTAGATAATTTTTACGCTATAAAAATTAAAACTATCGGGTTTAGGTTATTGAAAATGCTGACAAAATTTGTGTGTGGTTGTAAAATATACATATGTCAACTTTCAGCTACATCCGATGCCTTGATAAGGAGCAAAGTCAAAAAAACCGTGTTACAGAGGCCCTGAATCTCATAGTAGGTAGCTACAACCATAATTGAAAAAGCAGATTGCTAAAAGTCCCATAATGGCTTCAACAGGGAAAAATAGCTTAGTGAGGAGGGAAATAAAGAAACATACAGAATAGTGTTCCTGGGTGTAGCTTCAAGCAAGAGAACTCTACCTCAAGACAGTGGAAGACCATGGTACAGAGGCTATGGCACCACCCAAGATTAGATAACGATGGTTTGACTTTGGATTGTCTTTACCATAATAAAAGATTGATCGGTTTTGGTTGTGTGCATTGTTGCATAAAATACAGTTAACTAGAGCGGGCACTCAGTAGAGCGCATACCTTCGCCTGTATCATGTATAGCACAAGATAGGCTATTGAATTATACACAATTTGGTACCAGGGTCATGCAAATCAGAAAAAAATGACTACGTAGTAAAAAAAAACGTTTTTGACCTTTTCGTGACCTTGGCCTTGACTTTCGACTAAATCACTCTCAAAGTCTAATCAAATTGTCCTTGGATCAGGGCCAATCATACCACCAAATTCACGAGATCGGTCAAATAATTTTTGAGTTAAGCGAATCACAAACACACACTCAGACATACAAACAAATACGCGCCTATCAAAACGACTTTCGCAACGAAGTTGGCGGAGATAACAAGAATCCTGAATTAAGTACTGGCTGAGACATTAAGCTTGATGAAAGTACTGCATACATTGGGATTGCTTATCTTTCTATACAGTAAATTGCAGCTGTACCTCCTTCATACTTTGTTTTTCTTTACATGACTGAGAAACTTCAAAGCGTCGAAGACGTCAGAAAACTTTAAATCAATCAATCAATCAATCGAAGACATCAGTAACGTTACGCCTGAGGTAAGAAACAAATTCTGAGAACAGACATTCGGCTTTGGGAAGTTTTCTCCTGAAATATCCGGGTTGGATGGATGGCTGAAACGTGTTCCAATACTCACGGGAACTTCGGGAAGGGCCACGACGAATCTAAATTATAAAACGAGAACAAAACATAACATTTTACATTACTCGGAAATTTTTTCTTTGGCAGCTCTCTCTCTCTCTCTCTCTCTCTCCTCTCTCTCTCTCTCTCTCTCTCTCTCTCTCTCTCTCTCTCTCTCTCTCTCTCTCTCTCTCTGTATGATAATCAAGAAAAACACGAAAATTTTAAACCATCATATCATCTATATAGAATTGCCGTAATTATTAATATAATCAATGACTAAATCCTAATTACTTCTTGATAAAGCTTCTATAAGAGAGAATTTGAATGACCAGATTAGAAAAAAAGATGAAATCAATGTAAACACAACGCTTATGCTTTCTTGCAAGCATTTTCTGAAAGCAACAACATGTTTCTATGGATGGGGGATGTTTAAGCTAAAACAAGAACACAGCAGAACAAAGGCTATGCTGTATAAGTGGGTCAAAGCCGAGGGCGTCGTAAGCTTTCTTGGAAAATTAAATATCTTGCAATACATTGCATGGAAGTGCAAAGTTCAGATGGGAGGATGTGAATAATATCTTTCTTTGAGGGGGATGGTGTCTAATGTTTGCAAAAGAGAGTCCGGGCTTAGGGGAATTTAAGAAAATCTTGAATGAGTTTAAAAGTGTTTATAAATGACAGTGAGCTTAGACAAGAAGTAGGCGAAGAAGATAATTGAAAATTAGATACCCTCAAAAAGGAATAATTTTATGATGAGATATGGATTTAGGAGAATGAACCGATACTTTATATATACTGTATACAGTATATGTGTATATATATATATATATATATATATATATATATATATATATATATATATATATATATATATATATATATATATATATATATATATTTATATATATATATTTATTTATATGGAGATTTTTTATTTAAATTGTTGAGTGGGAACTTGTTATTTCCTGGAAAGTCAACCTACGTCAGTTCCTAAAAGATTAGGAGGGGAGGAAAAGGAGCACTATCGCACAAGGCACAAACGCCATGTTAATAACTTTGATGACGTAGTTCACCAACCATCATTCTTAAATGCAAAAGAACTGTACTCTGTCCAGAGGCCGGAAAACTCCACATGTGAAATAAAAATAATTTGATGGCCTACTCTAGCTTTGTCAGGTTTAAGGTCACCTACACTCTTAGGCTCTGTTTCGGCTCTGTCTCAGGGACCCCAGTGAGATGCTGGACAGGAATCTTACGTTAAGTAATTATTGAGACAATGGCAAGGGATGGGATCAGTGTAGTGTAAAGTATAAGCAGATAGATTCAATACTAAGTCACTCGCTAACACACTTGTTAATTATTGAGGCTTACTAATTTCAAAATATCGGGTATACTGTCCCGAGATTAAATATTCATAATGACATAATCAAATAAGTGAAGGAGTAAAAATACGAAGGGGTGTAATTGACCTAATCTTACTTTATTATACAAATTTAGATTAAAGAAACGGACATCTCAACAAACACAAAATGTAATGAAAAGAAATGCACAATAATAAGAATATGGTTGATCACATTCGTGGTCTTTTGCAATGATTTATGATAGAAATTGGGTCGGACACGTGTCCCTATGACCCCGAGACTGTGCTAATCTCGAAAGCAAAAATATGTAAAAAAAAAAAAAAAAAAAAAAAATTGTACACCCAATCCCACCGCAAATAACCCGAAATATGTAACAGCCAGATAAACCTAGATTAAGTAAAAATTAATCTAAGCTAAAAATGGGGGGAAAAAAAAGTGGCCGCGTATTTTTACCTGCGCTCCTTACAGAGGCCAGTTCTTGTCCTCAAATGGCTGCTGACCGAATAGTTGCAGAGTTTGCACAATGCACCCTTGACTGGCCCACCCCTGGAATCATCACTTGAGGTAGATAGTCTCTCCCAGGCTGGTATCCTTCCCTATCTCCAGCCGCAGGTCCTGGTGTGAGTCGAGATTTAGGAACGTGTGGGGAGGGGGGGGGGGGGGGTTTGAGCCAGAGGTGCACAGATTCACAGACCAGGTCGGTCAGCCGGTCACCACTGCTTCTGAACGAAAGGGCGAATGGGCAGACGTTTGGGTCGAGAGGGTTCACCTGGCTTCACCTTCCAAAATGGATGATAGTGGAATCTTTTGTTTATAATAAAATAGTGATATATATATTTATGGGGATAAAATATAAACATCAATGTGTCAATCCAAACACGTAGGATCCATAATTTCTTTGAATAAGAAATGAAAAGACTCTTACCATACTCAAGACTGCTTCCATTAACTTTAAACTTTCCTCCAGATAAAAGGATTTCTTTCATCAAACTTGTTTTTCATCCAACTTCCATCAATATGGCCAAAGAAAATCAAACGAGAGCTTAGAAGATTGATGGAGGCTTTTCCAATCTCACTTTCATTCTGTCTCTCTGATGTTATTTCATTCCATATTCGACTTTTGCTTGCCTTTGGAACGGCTCTCTTCCGATGTAAACATTACAACAGGCAAAAGAAATTATAACAATTCTACTGTTACCACAACTAATGAACTGATTAAACAAATGTAGAGCAGAACAATCTGACCATAATCATGACAGTTATCAGTCATAATTAGATACAAGATTAAAAAATCGGGGGACAAGTGGATATATTAATAAGAAGCATTAAATCAACTAATTAAATCTATAAAAAAACTCAAAGTACATTTCCATCTGCGAGAGGAAATTAATTAAGATTCAGATTATTATCAAGGGAACGAGGCAGGTGTTAAGTGTATAATACATTAATTTATTCTCCGCAAACATCTATCAGACGATTATGGCGTCATTAAATATTTTATTCATTCAAATTAAAATGTTGGTCTCTCCTTCCGCCTTCATTTACCACCTTTCATTAATATGCATTCACAGGATGTACCTACGTTTATTTATATATCCACTATATCCAGACATGATACAAATGCTATTGAAATAATATGCTGATCGAATCACATTGAAATTTAAGGATGGAAAAAATCCTATTCATTCTTTATAACGACTTCGTTGAGCAATTTGCTTCTTACGATATCCCTTTTTAATTTTACCCCTAAGGCTATTCCGTTATATTCATCGAAGAGTCAAAAAATAAAAATCCCAAGAAAATGTTGAAAATACTCAACTTTAGCCATTAGAAATATTGGACAAATATCAATGATCAGAAATGACTTATTTTGAATCATGCAAAATCACGATACCTTACAATCCCAGTATTACAGCTTTGAATTTGTATTTAGACAGCCTGGGATAAATACTATGTATTATAACCCTTAGTTGAGAAATGGTATCCTTTTTTATATACAATGTGATGTTCACCTTTTTTTTTTTACTCTCTCTCTCTCTCTCTCTCTCTCTCTCTCTCTCTCTCTCTCTCTCTCTCTCTCTCTCTCTCTCTCTCTCTCTCTCATTACATACAAACATACACATACGTAAATAAACATGCACAGCACATACTCACTCATATA
>NC_090736.1:62451654-62454154 GCF_036898095.1 Palaemon carinicauda | reverse complement strand
TAAAAGCTCAAGATAGAGAAGACTGGTGAAATCTAACCGAGGTTCTTTGCGTCAATAGGCGTAAGAGGAGATGAAAATGGTGATGATGAAATAATTTACCTTCCTTCACAGTGATACATGAACGACATATTCTCTAATAATTTACACATTTCCCCTTTTTGACGGAATGTCTCATTTCGCAAAGGCGTCTTTCTAGAGTTGATAACCTTGGGATGTCCATTCAAAGAGCTTCACAAAATTCCCAGTTTTTAGACAAGAATATAAACCAGATATAATGAGATTAAAGATTGATTATGCAAAAGGAATATTCCTCCTTACCTGCTCGGCCATGTGACTGGAAGACTTTAGAAAACCTTATTTCTTTCTATCTATGCATTCAAAGGGTACAGAGATAAGACTCCTTTCTTGAAGCAGCAGATGAATGACTGAGATGTCAATACCATCAACAACATCGACGTTGGAAGAAAAGAATGCAAAAGAATCAAAATAAAATCAAAAGGTTTATCAGTTGTCGTATTGTTTTGATTAAATAGATGTGTAATAGGATGAGACTAGCTTTTGTATTTATATGTAAGCTTTTTTGTAGCCGGTTTCTATAAGAAATAAAAATAACAACGAATATTGATATTCCACTGAAGAGCCACCTCTGAACTGTACTTCGCATGTGGGTTCTTTTGGAATTTTAGTTTATTAGTAAAGTTTGCAGTAGCCTATTGGAAATGTCCCTGCATGGCATTGTGTTAGACGGGAGTTCGGAACACGCTCAAGCTCCATAGTTTCTAGTAGTGTCTACAACCTCATTACCCTCGTGAGCTAGGGATGTGAGGTATAGGGGATTGTATAGGTTGACCTAATTAATCATCAGCCGCCATGGGAGCAATTTCCCCAAGTTCGAGAACCCTCTTGCCCGTCACGAAGCTTCAGCACGGGAATGATATGCCGTGCTGAAGCTCAATGACTTCATCAAGGCATTCTTTCATTAAGGAGAGAATGTGATGAGTGTTGAGGGTCTTGGCGAAGTTGCAAGTGAAAAGGGAGCACATTTTTTAAGTTTTTGTTCTACAAACAATCTTGTTATTGGATGTACTCTCTTTCAGCATAAGGAAACCCATAAATATAAATGGACTTCACCATGTGGCATTTACAAAAATCAAATACATCACATAGCCATTAATAAAGAGAGAAGAAGGACTCTGAAAAGTGTAAGAAGCTATAGAGGTGCAGATATTGGTAGTGATCACCAGCTCCTCATTGCCGCACTGAAATTAAAACTAAAAGCACCTAACAGAAATGTAAATAGAATACCTAGGTTTGATACAGCTAAGCTTCTAGAAGATGAGCACAGAGCAACAGATGAATGTAGGATTCGATTTGCAGTCTTGAAAACGTTAAGTGACGAAGAGCAGACAATTAATGAAGAATAGTGTGATATTAACAACATATATCAGTCAGTTGGTAATGACGTTTAGGGACAAGCAGTTACAAGGAGAAAACCATGGATATCAAATGATACTTGGGATACTATAAAAAGGAGACAAAGACAGAAATTGACTGATGAACGTTTTCGAGGAAGTAATGAAAACTACTGGGTTTAGCATGCTAAATTGATAGTGAAGTTGAAAGAAAAGCAAGGAATGACTGGAGAATATTTAGATATGAAAGCAGATGAGGCTGACGAAGCTATGAATTCAGGGAGTGGCTATGGTGTAAGAATTACTCATAATATTATTAATCAAATCTCTACACGGACAATGAAGAAGCATATACCCATCAAAAAGAGAAGTGTGTGTGTTATAAAAACAGAAGATGAAGAAAGGCAAGGTTGGATGGAACACTTCACTGAGGTCATGAACAAGTGATATGAAGTGTATAATTTGATTGATATACCTGAAGCTGAGGAAGACCTAGATGTGCCCATGGATTAATTCAGTGTGTTTGAAGTCGAAGCTATCATTAAAAAAACTCAAGAGATGGAAATCCCCTGGATACGATGGAATAACTGCTGAGATGATATTGGCCTAAAAGGAAGACTCTCAAAATACTTGAAAGATTATTTTGTAGAATGGGGCATGAAGTGCCAAAACCTAATGAATGGGAGCTGGGATTGTAGGTGGAAAGGCCAAAAAAAGGAGATCTGACTGATTGCAATAATTACAGATACATCACACTTACGTCAATTGTTATGAAAATAGACAGTATGCTCATTATAAAGAGACTAGAAAGATTGATGAAAAGCTGAGAGATGAACAAGCAGGATTTAGAAAAGGTAGAAATTGTACTGACTAAATTTTTATTTTAAGATATATGGTACAGCTATGTGTAGATTATAGAAATCCACTTTTGAAGGAATTTGGAGTTCCTCTTAAATATGTAAATTTGATTAAGTCTGTTCATGAGCATAGCAAGTGCACACTTAATCTTAGTAGAGTCCTATCAAATAAATTTCCAATGAAAAGTAGAGTACTCCGAGGTAATGTGTAGAACACCTGGGGATGGTGAA
>NC_090736.1:62441654-62444154 GCF_036898095.1 Palaemon carinicauda | reverse complement strand
AAACCCTAATAGTGATGAATGCACAGGGTTTAGTCAGAACTAACCCTAATTGAAGAAATAGATATATTAAATGTAAGTGAAACATAGTATTCCCAAGAGACTGGCAGTGATGACCAGATAAAGGGTTTCCAAACTTATAGATCAGAAAGAAAAAATAGGAATCAAGGTGGAACTGCAATATATGGAAGAGACATAAATCAAGGAAAAGTCTGTGAAAAATACAGCAACACAGAATGTGAATTGATTGCGGTAGAATTTGAATTTGAAAAACTAGTGAATATTGTAGTTTACAGACACCCAAACACTAAGGAGTTTGACATAATAATAGAAAAAAATAGATGATACATGTAGAAACCATAAAGACTAGAATATACTCCTCTCCGGAGATTTTAACTTTCATTTCGTGGATTGGAAAGAACGGATAGAAGAAAGTGGTTGTATGTATGCATATAAAAAAGAGAGTAATAGTAGCGGACAAGATAAGAGGCAATTTGAAAAGCTTCAAGATATGCTATTAGAACATATGCAACAAATAAACCACATTCCAACAAGAAAGGAAAATGTCCTAGATCTAGTATTTGTGAATGAGGTGAATCATGTTAAAGAAATAATAGTGTATAACACGGGAATTAATAAAAGCACAAAACTTTGGGAAGGATATGAAAAATATAATTTTTACAGTAAGAATATAAAATGGTCAGAAATAAATGAAGAACTGAATAAAGAATGGAAAAATTTATTTGTAAGTGATAGTATACAGGTAAATACGGACATACTGTACAAAATACTGGAGAAAATTGTTGAAAAATATGTACCGAAAAAAAAAACAATAAACAAGACATGCATACCAAGAGACAGAAGGATCTTATTTCAGAAAATTAGAAAGTGGAAGAAAAATCTTGCAAAAAAAAAAAAATGTGTGGAAAATGAGGGAAATAAATGTAAGATAGAAAATGCAGAACAAAAGATTATACAGTCAAAAGAAAATGAAAAAAAGGGACTTAGAAGAAAGGACACTTCAAAATATAAATATAAAAAGAAACTCCAAAGTACTTTACTCCTATGCAAAAATGATGAATAAAGGGAGAGTAGAAATAGGCCCTCTAAGAATTGAAGGATGGCTAATAAATGAAAAAAAGGAAATATGCAACATATTAGCAGAAAAATATAAGAGTGAGTTCACGCCAAGAATTGCAAATGAGAATAATGAAACAGAAATGAGAGAAGAAAATGTTGAATATGTAACAGATATAGATATTAATGAAGCAGGTAATGTCAAGGCTGTAAACGAAATCAAAAATAGATCGGCAGACGGACCAGATAGAGTTCCGGCAACTTTGTTAAAAAAAACTGCAAACACTACCGCGAAGCCGCTTGCAATACTGCTAAGACAAAATGTAGATATGAGCGAGATATATGTTAAACATAAATTAGCTTATATAACCCTATCTTCAAAAGTGGATCAAGACTAGAGGCAAGCAATTATAGACCAGTTAGTCTAACATCACATATTATGAAAGTGTATGAGAGGGTAATAAAAAAGAAAATAATGAACCATTTGGTTAAAAATAATTTGTTTAATATGGGTCAACACGGTTTCGTGCCTGGAAAAAGTACACAGACCCAACTGATAGCACACTATGAAAACATATACAAAAATATGATAAATGAAAAGACACAGATGTGATCTATCTAGATTTTGCAAAAGCCTTTGACAAGGTAGACCATAACATATTGGAGAAAAAAATGAGAAAGCATAATATTGTGGGAAAGTTGGGAAAATCGGTAAAAGAATTCCTGCAAAACAGAAAACAGATAGTGGTTGCAAATGACGAGAAATCAGATGAAGCCCAGGTAATATCTGGTGTGCCACAAGGTACGGTATTAGCTGCACTGCTGTTTGTTATTATGATCTCAGACATAGATTGTAATGTTGAAAACTTCGTAGTGAGAAGTTTCGCCGATGACACAAGAATAAGTAGAGAAATTACTTGTGATGAAGATGGGAACTCACTACAAAGAGATCTAAACAAAATATATGATTGGGCAGAGATAAATAGGATGGTATATAACTCCGATAAATTCGAATCACTAAATCATGGAAACAGAGAAGGAATGGTGTATGCATACAAGGGACCTAATAATGAGACAATCACAAACAAGGAAGCAATTAAAGACCTTGGTGTAATGTTAAATAGGAATATGTTATGCAACGACCAAATAGCAACACTGTTGGCTAAATGTAAAGCAAAAATGGGAATGTTATTCAAACACTTTAAACTGAACACATGATTATGCTTTACCAAACTTAATGTACGCAATACACTCGAGTACTGCAATGTGATATGGTACCCACACTACCAAAAGGATATTGCGCAAATAGAGAGTGTACAAAGGTCCTATACTGCTAGAAAAGAAGAAGTTAAGGATCTTGACTACTGGGAAAGACTGCAATTTTTAAAACTATACAGTCTAGAAAGGAGAAGAGAACGCTACATGA
>NC_090736.1:62434154-62436654 GCF_036898095.1 Palaemon carinicauda | reverse complement strand
GTTTTAAACAACTGACCATATCCATGTAATTAACCAGCTAATGGAAAAAAAAGGATGACAAATGACTATGCACGGTATTTATGGACTATGAAAAAGCTTTTGATCCCGTCAAAACTTCAGTAGTAATGACAGCCCTTCAAAGACAAGGAATAATTTTAATCTTAAGTTGGAACACTTGAAGATATCCTTCTCTGTCAGCCTGGCATTCCTAAACAGTTATTCCTCAGCTTGGCATTCCTAAACAGTTTTTTTCTCAGCTTTGAATTCCTAAACAGTGCTTTCTCAGTCAGACTGGCATCTCTAAACAGTTATTCCTCAGCCTGGCATTCCTTAATAGTTTATGTCAGCCTGGTATTCAAAAATAGTTTCTTCTTAACCCTGGCATTTCTAAACGATTTTTTTCTCAGCTTGGCATTCTTAAAGTGTTTTCCCAGCCTGGCATTCCTAAACAGTTACCTCTGAGCCTGGCATTCCTAAACAGTTTCTCGTCAGCCTAGCATTTATAAACAGTTTTTTTTCACAGCCTGGCATTCCTAAACAGTTATTCCTCAGCTTGGCATTCCTAAACAGTTTTTCCTCAGCTTTGAATTCCTAAACAGTGCTTTCTCAGTCAGCCTGGCATCCCTAAACAGTTATTCCTCAGCCTGGCATTCCTTAATAGTTTATGTCAGCCTGGTATTCAAAAATAGTTTCTTCTTAACCTGGCATTTCTAAACGATTTTTTCTCAGCTTGGCATTCTTAAAGTGTTTTCCCCAGCCTGGCATTCCTAAACAGTTACCTCTGAGCCTGGCATTCTTAAACAGTTTCTCGTCAGCCTAGCATTTATAAACAGTTTTTTCACAGCCTGGCATTCCTTAACAGTTATTCCTCAGCTTGGCATTCCTAAACAGTGTTTTTTCAGTCAGCCTGGCATCCCTAAACAGTTATTCCTCAGCTGGCATTCCTTAATAGTTTATGTTAGCCTGGTATTCAAAAGTAGTTTCTTCTTAACCTGGCATTCTTAACGATTTTTTCTCAGCTTGGCATTCTTAAAGTGTTTTCCCAGCCTGGCATTCCTAAACAGTTACCTCTGAGCCTGGCATTCCTAAACAGTTTCTCGTCAGCCTAGCATTTATAAACAGTTTTTTCACAGCCTTGGCATTCCTAAACAGTTATTCCTCAGCTTGGCATTCCTAATCAGTTTTTCCTCAGCTTTGAATTCCTAAACAGTGCTTTCTCAGTCAGACTGGCATCCCTAAACAGTTATTCCTCAGCCTGGCATTCCTTAATAGTTTATGTCAGCCTGGTATTCAAAAACAGTTTCTTCTTAACCTGGCATTTCAAAACGATTTTTTCTCAGCTTGGCATTCTTAAAGTGTTTTACCCAGCCTGGCATTCCTAAACAGTTACCTCTGAGCCTGGCATTCCTAAACAGTACCTCTGAGCCTGGCATTCCTAAACAGTTTCTCGACAGCCTAGCATTTATAAACAGTTTTTTCACAGCCTGGCATTCCTAAACAGTTACCTCTGAGCCTGGCATTCCTAAACAGTTTCTTGTCAGCCTGGCATTTTTTTTTTTTTTTTTTTTTTTTTTTTTTTTTTTTTTTTTTTTTTTTTTTTTTTTTTTTTTTAGCCTGGAATTCGTAAACAGTTTCTTCTCATCAAAGCTATCCTAAAGTCATATGATTTAGTTATGCATTTGCTTCTTTTAGATGATTATTCTTTTTACTCAAAGAACATTAAAAAAAAAATTGGGTAACACAAATTAAAACCTTTAATAACTTTAACAGGTGTCGTTTATGATAACACCCCAAGATGTTATAAAAATATGAATGCAAACACCACAATGGAAGTAGAGTAGTATGCTGCCTATTCAAGAAGAATCACACAACAGCCAGTGTGAAAGGAAATTGTTTTTGCTTGGGACATGTGTAGAGAGAGGTTTTGCCTTTTAACTGACGAATTTTGGTAGTCAGGAGTCAAATAGAACCCTTTTTGTATAAGATTTAAATTTTCTAGTGGTGGCAGCTCTCCTCTGAGGCCACTGGTGGCTTTCCTCAGAGCCAATGGAGATTCCACACAATTAACGAAGTTAACGGCCAAACCTTTAATAGGACGCTAATGAAAGGGACAGTTGCCATAGGGAATAAAGTTGAGAGTTGCTCGACTATCCCTCGTTCTTCAACCTGGATATATAGTCTCTCTCTCTCTCTCTCTCTCTCTCTCTCTCTCTCTCTCTCTCTCTCTCTCTCTCTCTCTCTCTCTTTATGTATATATATATATATATATATATATATATATATATATATATATATATATATATATATATATATATATATATATATATATCATCATCATCAGTCGCAGCTAGTTCGCTGCAGGATGAAGACTTCAGACATGCCCTTCTACTTTCGTCTGGGTATGGTCTATGCCAGTCTATACCAGCAAATTTTCTTAGCTTTTTGAGCTGTAACTAGCTTAAATTCTAAGGCTTTAGTAATGCTCTAAGTTTATGATGCA
>NC_090736.1:62419154-62429154 GCF_036898095.1 Palaemon carinicauda | reverse complement strand
AGAAATCCTTTTATCTGGATGATATATATATATATATATATATATATATATATATATATATATATATATATATATATATATATATATATATATACAGTATATATATATATATAGATACCTAGATATATATAAAATATATATACTGTATATATATATATATATATATATATATATATATATATATATATATATATATATATATATGTATATATATTATGTATCTATCTATCTATCTATCTATCTATCTATATATATATATATATATATATATATACATATATATATATATAATATATATATATATATATATATATATATATATATATATATATATATATATATATATATATATATATAATAGTATCATCTTCGTCAATAACTTTTACAAGTCCGCTGCAGAACAAAGGCCTAAGACATGTACTTCCACCAGTGTCTGTTTATAGTCTTTTAATGCCAGTTTATCTAGCAAATTTTCCTTGTTCGTCAATCCACCATCTTCTCTTCCTTTCCCTGGTTCTTTTGCAATCTCTAGGGACCCATTCTGTTATTCCTAATGCCCATTTATTATCTGTCATTCTTATTATGTCCTGCTCAAGTCAATTTCTTTTCTTACAAGTTGTTAGAATATCCTCTACTTTAGTTTTCTCTTATATCCAAGTTACTCTTTTTCTGTTTCTTAGTGTTATTCCATAATTATTCTTCCCATAGCTCTTTCAGTTGTAACCAGCTTATGTACTAAGGCTTCAGTAAGGCTCCAAGTTTCCAATGCTTAAGTTAGTAACTAGTAAGATCGTCTGATTAAATACTTTTCTTTCAAGAGAAAGTAGCATTCTAATTTTCCTAATCTCATTCCGTTTACCAAAAGGTCTCCATCCCGTGGTTATCCTTTTTTTTCATTTCTGTTTCATGTCTTTGGGAAACACTTCCTACCTACCGTAAGTAGTATTATTCATTAATAATCTCTACAAGTTTGTCCATAACCTTAATATGTTATCTTTCTGCATTTTCATTGAACGTATTAATTTTCAGTCCTACATTTTCTATTTTCTCTATTAAAATCTACTATCTTGCAGTTCCTGCTATGGTTCACGAAGCACAACTATGTCATTTAAATGTATCAAGTTTTTAAGGTATTCCTCGTTAGTGCTAATTCCTACATTTTCCCTAAGTATATTTGGAAATAATATTCTACTAGGCATTTTGTGAATAGTTTACTAGGGATGCTGTCTATCTCTCTCTCTCTCTCTCTCTCTCTCTCTCTCTCTCTCTCTCTCTCTCTCTCTCTCTCCTCTCTCTCTCTCTCTCTCTCTCTCTGTCTTAAATCCTTTCTCAATAGGAATTATTTCACTATCTTTATGTAGTTTTAGGGTGGCTGTGCTTCCCGTATAGATATATTCAAGTATTGTAACATAAAAGTCATCTATTCTCTTCTTTGAAGGGATTTCATTACCGCTGGATTTTGAAAGAATCAAAAACTTTTTCATAGTGTATAAATCGTGTTTTTAATATTCTGTTAAGGTTTTCATTTCCTGATTAATTACATTGATATGGTCAGATAATGAATACCCGCTTTTAAATTCTGCCTGCTCTCTTGGTTGATTAATTTTTAGCTGTCTTTCTATTGGCCCTATACATGCATATATATATATATATATATATATATATATATATATATATATATATATATATATATATATATATATGTATATATATATATATATATATATATATACATATATATATATATATATATATATATATATATATATATATATATATATATATATATATTTATTATATGTATATATATAGTGAGACACCCAAGTTATATATATATACATATATATATATATATATATATATATATATATATATATATATATATATATATATATATATATATATATATGTAGTAAGACACCCAAATTATATGTATATGTGTATATATATATATGTATATATATATATATATATATATATATATATATATATATATATATATATATATATATATATATATATATATATATATAGTGAGACACCCAAGTTATATATATATATATATATATATATATATATATATATATATATATATATATATATATGTGTGTGTGTGTGTGTGTGTGTGTAGTAAGACACCCAAATTATATATATATATATATATATATATATATATATATATATATATATATATATATATATATATATATATATATATATATATGCTGTGTATATATTTATTTATTTGCGTATGTAGGTCTATTTGTTTCAACAGCACGTTTTCATTCTCCACAAGGGTAGTTCCAGTATGAAGTGGACATTTCTCGTTTAACTGCTGAATTGCAGATGAACTTCCCTATGCAGAAAAAATATAGAAAGAATTATTCTTTAAGAAAGCTCATCCGCAGTGATGAAAAACCTCACGCACATTGCACCATTTCATGCACCATTCCTGTTTATTTTGCTATGAATTAGCGGATAAAGATCTTAAGTTCTGATTTCAGTGAAAGAAGTGATTCTATATTATCGGCCAACATAAGTTTTTGTGTATAATTTTTTTCTGACTAAGATTTTCTCTTCATTTTGGTGTTTGTTCAAGAAAATTGTAATTTCCAATTGCATTTTAAAAGCTGCTCTTATATTTTCATACAAACGGATAAGCAAATCAATCTAGTTTTTTATTGGTTAAAACTTTACTAAGTAATCCGTGAAGCCGAACTCTTTTATAGGATCACAAAGATCAAAGGATAAACAATTTTGGTTGAAAGAGACCTTCATTATTTTACGAGAGAGAGAGAGAGAGAGAGAGAGAGAGAGAGAGAGAGAGAGAGAGAGAGAGAGAGAGAGAAGACTGTAGGTATAAAATGTCACAGAAATCACGCAAAAAATGAAAGAAAATGGTAAAGAGAAGAGAATCGAAAGAAGAAAGAAGAGATAGCTTCAAGTGATTGACGTCCAAATAGAAATTCTGAGAAGGAACGTCAAGTTGGGGTGAAGTATTGTCACTGGTCCCTTTGAAAAAAAGCCAGTGAAGGAAAGAGAGTAAATCAAGGTCTTCCATTTCAAAGGGGTTTTGGTTTGCACAAGGGCTGGACTTTTATCTTTTCAATTCTAGTTCCTACGTTTCTCAAACAACAATTTAAGTTCAATTTTATTTGTTGAACGTTTAGTATGTAAGACTAGTCAATGGTTAAAAACCGGAATAATTTGCATAATTTAGCATTAACTAGATTCTTATCATGAAAATTTATATAATTTTTCTTCCTTTTCAGATAGTAGTTATTTATTACAGTCATCATTTCTAATAGATCTATGACGAGGTTACTAACTCTTCTTTAACAAGTTTCTTTAATACTTTGAAAAATGAAAAATAAGTTATTCTCACTCCTCTCTCTCTCTCTCTCTCTCTCTCTCTCTCTCTCTCTCTCTCTCTCTCTCTCTCTCTCTCTCTCTCAATAGAGGCGCTCAAAATTCTTAAAAGAATAACAAATGGGTTTTTTTTTCTTTTTTTTTCATTTTTGCTTTCATTTTTGCTTTAATTTTCTTTTCTGTTTGCTGAGTTTTCTTACTTTCATTCATGGTTGCAGGATGCATATATCAACATTTTTTGTTGAATTAGCATCCTTTTCCTTCATTTAGGTTTTTCATATTTTTGGATGGAGATCTCTGCATTCGTCTCCGTATCCGTCTAAATACGCTCATTTACCGTATATTTAATAATTATGGCATATCTTTGGATGTTTGTAGTAGTATCTTTCGCCAAATCTGCAATTCCCTCTTTTCAGCAAGATATCCACATGTTTGTCTTCAAGAATTGTCAATCATCTTTTTTATCATCTTATATTATTATTATTATTATTATTATTATTATTATTATTATTATTATTATTATTATTATTATTATTATTATTATTATTACACTTGAAGATTATAAATGTTGTGTCAAATATCCTTTAGACAGCTGAACGTGATAAGGAATCCGTGAAAATAACAGATAAAAATGGATAGAACATCAGATAATGGGTAAAGGTCATAAGAAAAGAAATATATTGTGCATCATTGACCTCTGACATACCTTTGAAAATATGAGTCAAAGAAAACATTTATGCAAGCATCTTTGATTTTTCATTTAAATTAAATATTAACACAAGGAGTTGAGGAAAAGTTTGCAAGCTAATATGCAGGTTGGCTAAGGAGCATCTATAGTGACTGCAGCGAAAGGGACATTGAAATAAGAAACACTTGAAAACAGAAAGACAATGAAATTTCAAGTGCAGGGATAAAATAAACAATGGAGACTGTAAGCAGTGCTGTTGTTGAAGGATTGCATTGATGTGTGCAAGATTGTGGGCAGAAATAAAGCGGAAGAGAGAGAGAGAGAGAGAGAGAGAGAGAGAGAGAGAGAGAGAGAGAGAGAGAGAGAGAGAGAATCTGTTAAGCTAATAAAATGAGGAGATAAGGGGAGTGAATGCTGGCGGAAATCATAATGGGGGAATTTCAGCTTCGAAATAAGGGAAGTTTTTTAAGATGCGTTTATGGGGAAAAATGTCTTTTACTTACTGTATAAATTTGTATAATTGTATATGTGAGTGGTTAGTTTGGTTCAGCATTCGGTGTCTTGCGCCCATCGGAAAGCCGGGGAACCGACAAAACCCCCACCCGACAAAACCCCCACCGACGAAACCCCCACTGACAAAACCCCCACCCGACATAACCCCCACCCGACAAAAGCCCCACATGACAAAAACCCCACCCGACAAAAGCCCCACATGACAAAAACCCCACTCGACAAAAAATTTGCAAAGTACCTATTACAAATAAACTACTGCTTACAAAACTTATGCTAAGTACCTATTACCAATAAACTACTGCTTACAGAAAATTGTTTTTATTACAAGGAATTTTTTTTTCTGTATACATTGAAAGTATATGAATTTTTCTCTATTAGTTTTGTCCTGCTTTCCCATCATGGAAGTTATCCGCAATAATAAAGGTGGAGAGAAAATGTATTATAATGGCTATGTATATAAAAAAAAAAAAAAGTACGCTAGTAAAACTACGAAAAGATGGGAATGTTCAAGAAGATCAGCATTGAACTGTAATGGAAAAATAACAACAAATTTAGAAGTATCGGCCATCATTTCCATCAAAGACGCAATGCATCATTTTGCTAAGGCAGATATTTGGTATATGGATGGTTCCTTTTCGTCGGCACCTGCATTATTTGAACAGTTATTTGTTATTGGAGCCCCACTCGGTGACTCAGCAATAAGCTGTGTATGGTTTTCTTTCCGGGAAATCACAGGAAATCTTTCTTGATTTTAGTAATGGCACAAAAGATACAGAAGAATTTCTTAATGGTGTAGCCAAAAATATAAGAATATATAAATTCTGACTTTTTATCTTTATCTCTGAACAAAAGGCTTTTAAAGGTTTGTGTAATCTTCTCTCTTTTTTAATAATTACTTTTAAAATTTGATACCTTTTGTTTTTAGTAAAGCATTTAAAAATCAAGTTTTCTTTGATACAGATCCTGAATATGCATATTTAAAATAGTATAAGCTGGCATCATGCCGAAAATTAGGTTTTGTCGGGTGGGGTTATTGTCATGTGGGGATTTTGTCGGGTGGGGTTTTTGTCATGTGGGGCTTTTGTCGGGTGGGGGTTATGTCGGGTGGGGGTTTTGTCAGTGGGGGTTTCGTCGGTGGGGGTTTTGTCGGGTGGGGGTTTTGTCAGGCATTCCGGAAAGCCACCATTTGACCTAAGTGCAAAAACAACATGTGAGAAGAAATGGGCATGGGTAGCACTTATAAGGATAATAGATGGACATTAAGAGCAACAGAATGGGTCCATAGAGATTGCAAAAGAGTTAGAGAAAGGAAGAGATGGCGATGGATTCACGAATTAGAAAGTATGCGGGTGTGGATTGGTATTGAAAAAACCATAAACAGACGTAAATAGAAGGACATGTATGAGGGCTTTGTCCAGTGCTGCACTAGTAATGGCTGATATATATATATATATATATATATATATATATATATATATATATATATATATATATATATATATATATATATGAAATATATGTATATATATATATATATATATATATATATATATATATATATATATATATATATATATATATATATATATATATACATATTATATATATATATATATACTATATATATATATATATATATATATATATATATAAATACATGTATATATATATATATATATATATATATATATATATATATATATATATATATATATATATATAAATACATGTATATATATATATATATATATATATATATATATATATATGTATATATATATATATATATATATATATATATATATATATATATATATATATATATATATATATATATATATATATATATGTCCTAATTCATGTATATATGTGTGAGTTTTATATCAAGGTAAATGAACTCAATATTCATGAGTATTCCACAAAAACCTATGTGTCGGCATGTTTTGCAATGGTTGCATTTTGGGAACGAAGGCAGTAGTTAGTTGCTGGTGAGCACTCGAGTTGATAAGTCCCTCACTTGAGAGGTTAGTTGTGTATTGTGTACTTACGAACGAACCTTTTGTAATAAAGGAAGAAAACCCATATGCCGACGTCTCATTATCAGTTTGCACGGGTCATATTGGTGTCAGGTGTAAAAAATACGTCTGTTTGTGTATGCTGTGAGTGAAGTTGTTCTTTGAGCCAGTGAAATAAAAGTTCAAGATGCCGAGATACACAAGGACTAACATAGCAGACACTGCTGCTACAGAAGATGAGAATGAAAGAGCAGTGGGATATAGCATTCCCGATGAAGAATATAGACAGGAAATTAGAATGCAAGAATTGGGAAATAAGTTAGATAATTTACAACAGTTGATAAACAGACTGTTGGTGGAAGGAGAACAGGAGCAGCGTGCAAGCACAGCATATCCGACGTACGTAAATGAAGTGCAAACGCACACAAGTGAAAGTACACATACACAGCCGAGTGAAGATATACAAATTGTAGTTCTAAAGTTGCCAGAACTCCAGGCAAGTGTTAGGCCTTTCGATGATCAACGACCTAAAGCAGGGTTTCAATCAATTGAAGTGTTTTTGAGAGACTTTGAAGTAGCTACATATGGGTGGTCGGAAAGAGAAAAAGCAATTCAAATGATTAGATTGCTGAAAGATGCTCCGCCAATGGAAGTAATGTGTTGGCCACAAGAAAGTTTAAGAAGTTATGCTTAAATAAAACGATGTTTAATTGAGAAGTATGCCTTGCCTGATGCGAGAAAGCGAGACCTAAAAGAAAATTACAACCCCAAAATACGGGAAGGTGAATCCGTTCTTAGTTTTGTAACTTATATTCTTTGCTACCCGGAGTGCCAATCTCCCAGAAGGTGATAAAAATACAATTGCCCATAAACATATTCGCAGATTAGTAAACCCGTATTTATGTGGTTATTTGTTCAATGACAATCGCTCATTAGCAGACGTAGTGAGTGTGATACAAAACATTTTAGACAGTTTGCTAGAAGAAAAAAGGACTGGGAATAACGGGGCCGATTCTGAGAAGTTGGCAGCCATGAGAGGAAATCGACCCCCGAAGTGTGGTAAGGGGGAATGCAGTCAGCAGATTAGCAGAGTCTTCAGATGTTGGCACTGTGGGGGAGAGGGGCACCGACGAGTGGAGTGCCCCACCCAAGGATCACCCCGCTGTTACACTTGTCAGACCTACGGTCATCTATCTCGAGAGTGCCCAGCAAAAAAACGCTTAGGGCAGGTGGGCTGGGGCACATGCACACCTCCCACCGCCCAACGTCTGAAGAAAAGGGAACAGAGGAAGGGGGAGACAAGGGAGTTCGATCCCCCCCCCCCCCCCCCCGCATAACATCACAAGCAGTAGACGAGGAAGCAGTGACGACAGATGTGACAAAGCACGCACTGGGACCTCCATCAGTACCCTTGACCTCACCCCCCCCCAGCACTTGGGAGAGAACCAGGGGGCAGCGGCATGGCAGCTCAGGTCGTTGGCCCATGCCTCATATCTCATAATTGCCGGCTGGGAATGTTAGCAGTTAGTATCGACCTGCAAGATAAATTCATCCGAGCGCTGATTGACACGGGAGCCAGTGTTTCATTGATTGAAAAAAAAAAAATTCTCCTCAAATTCACTACAGCCAGCAGCATCCATTGTTCTTGACACGCCAGGAGGAAATAAACTACACATAAACCATGCATCAATCGTCCAGTTTAAGGTGGGTTCTATGAAGTTTACACATGATTTTTTTGTCTTGCCTGCCTTGGGAATTTCAGGAATCGAGGCTTTCTTCGGAAGAGACTTTATATCTAATAATCAAAATTGCATTTTTGGAGGAAAAGATACAATAACAATAAAAGCAGGAGGGTACATTTTGCCGGTAGAAAGTCATGAGACAGTAAGTGCGTTTATTAGCTCGGAGAGACATTTAAGTAGGGTAACAGCTGCACTTGAGAGAGGAGAAGTGTCGTCCCCCCAGACCCTTACGAGCATATCTGTGATCCCCTGTCCCCCTCTTGCGGAAGGAACTAAGGTAGTTGTTAAACCCCATGACAATTGGGCCCATATGATATTATAGGGCTTGACAGAAATTAAAGAGAACAGAGCTGATATAACGATAGTTAATTTGTCAAATAAAAGAGTTGTTTTAGGAAGTGATTCTGTGTGTGATTTAGAGTTATGTGAAATTACTTATAATGGGATGTTAGGAGCCACAACTCCAGCCCTCACAGACGAACGCACTCACAATTTGATTCTGTAAGCGCGAAAATTATGTCCATCAGAATAACAGCCTGTGGCTAATGACATTGTCAATAGTTATTCCGATGTAATTGCAATTGGAGATGAGCCGCCCAGGAGGATTGATCAATTTTCCTTTAGCATTGAAACTGGGCAGGCGGAGCCGATCAGGTCAATGCCTATAAGGTACCCATTCATTTCCAGGGAGAGATAGAAAGGGAAATTAATAAATTAGGGGAACAAGGGATAATCGAGGAGAGTGAATCCCCGGGCTTTTGCAATTGTAGCTGTTAGGAAAACGATGGCTCGGTAAGATCGTGTGTTGATTATAGGAAATTGAATGCAGTCACTAAGGATAATGCATTCCCATTGCCTTCAACCGAAGAATTACTTGTGAAAGTACGGGATAGCAAATATTTGACAACTGTTGATTTAAAATCTGGATAATATCAAATACCCATTCAGGAAGACAGTAAATGTAAAACGACATTTATAGGTAACGATCAATTATTTCAGTTTAATTTTCTTCCTTTTGGTGTTAAAAATGCTCCAAGTCATTTTTCTAGAGTAATGATGGCGGTTTTGTCTCCCTTAATTGGCCATAATGTTCTTGTTTATTTAGATATCATAATTACAGGGAAAACGGCCAAAGAACATAATAATAATATTTGTAAAGGTTTAGAAGCATTGCGACGTAATGATATGAAAATAAATTTGTCAAAGTGCAAATTTTTCTGTAAACAGGTCGAATTTTTAGGTCACATGATAACCCTGCCCCAGTAAAGTAGTGGCTATTACAGATTTCCCCAGGCCACGTAACTCTAAGGATGTAGCTGGGTTCCTTGGGCTCGCTGGGTATTACCGTAAGTTTATTAGAGGTTTTGGAGAGATAGCGAAACCTTTAGATGCTTTAAAGAAACAAAAAGTAATAAATTGGGGAGAGGGAGAAGAAAGGGCCTTTAACCCTTTGAAAGCTGCCTTAACTAGCAATGAATTACTCGCATATCCTAGATTTGATCGCCCTTTTTTAGTGACAACACATGCGAGTAACGTACCTATTGGTGGCATAGTTTCTCAACGAGATGATAAAGGCAGAGAGAGACCAATTTGTTTTGCTTCCCGTGCATTAAAAGGGGCAGAAAAGAATTATAGTACATTCGATTGAGAGGCTTTGGCTATTTTTTGGGTTC
>NC_090736.1:62394154-62399154 GCF_036898095.1 Palaemon carinicauda | reverse complement strand
TAATAATAATAATAATAATAATAATAATAATAATTTTCATGAACGAAGTGAGTGACCTTATACACAATTTCAATTTTTTTAAGATATCTCGCCTAGCCCGTAGCCCAGTAATTCCCTTCCCATAGATATCGGAGCAGGGGTGGGGTGGGCGGAGCAGCTGATATTTTCGGCGTCGTAGTCCATAACTCATATACCAATAAATATATTCAAATGAAATTTTAAAGGATTATTATATATATATATATATATATATATATATATATATATATATATATATATATATATATATATATATATATATATATATTTATACAGTATATATAAGTTTTTTTTCTGCCAATTTTCATGTTCATACCTGTTATAGGCATGCCCTGGCTGTCACTTAATTTTTCCTTTTAGCTAAAAAATCAGTGAGGAGGAGCGAAGTACTCCTAGTCTTTATAGATCTCCAAATTATTTTCACAGGGTTTGATTGATGTTATGTTAACTACAGTCATATCAATTTTCATATTGATACAGGTCATAAAAAAGTCACAGTAGCCGTTTTTCTACATCCGCAGGAGGCCGATTTTCGGCCGGTCCGTAAATTACTCGTAGAATACTTCACATCATCGTCATCATCATCATCTCCTCCTACGCCTATTAACGCAAAGGGTCTCGGTTAGATTTCCCCAGTCGTTTCTGTCTTGAGCTTTTAATTCAATACTTCTCCATTCATCATCTCCTGCTTCGCGCTTTATAGTCCCAAGTCATGTAGGCCTGGGTCTTCCAATTCTTCTAGTGGCTTGTGGAGCCCACCTGACTGTTTGGTGAACTAATCTCTCTTGAAGAGTGTGAAGAGCATACCCAAACCATCTCCATCTACCCCTCATCATAATCTCATCCACATATGGTACTCGAGTAATCTCTCTTATAGTTTCATTTCTAATCCTGTCCTGCCCTTTAACTCCCAATATCCTTCTGAGGGCTTTATTCTCAAATCTACTAAATCTATTGGAGATTGTTTCATTGTCATACCATGACTCATGTCCATAGAGTAACACCGATCTCACTAAACTGAGATATAGCAGTAGTCTGATTTTTATATGAAATTTTAGGCGATTTGATTTCTAAATTTTACTTAACGTAGCCATTGTCTGGTTTGCTTTTTTCAATCTTTCACTAACCTCTTATTCTAAAGACCCTGTATTGGAGATCATTGATCCTAAATACTTAAATGATTCTACCTCATTAATCCTTTCTCCTTCCAATGATATTTCATCGTCCCTTGCCTACTCTGTTATTATCATCTCTGTCTTCTATTTATCTTCAGCCCCACCTCGTGTGATATTTCATGCATCCTGGCAAGCAAGCGTTGCAGAACTTGTGGTATTCTGCTAAGGACAGTATCATCAGCATAATCTAGGTCTGCTAAATTCCTACCACAAATCCAGTTCAATCCTTCTCCTCCATCTCTGACTGTTCTACACATTACAAAGTCCCTGAGGAGGATAAACAACATAGGTGACAACACATTCCCTTGGAGTACTCCGCTGTTCACTGGAAACTCACTTGATAGGACTCCATTAGTATTAACTTTGCACTTGCTATGCTCATGAACAGACTTAGTCAAATTTACATATTCAAGAGGAATTGCATAGAAACACAGGATTCTCCACAGAATTGGCCGGTGCACAAGATCAAAGGCTTTTTCATAGCCCACAAATACCATCAAAAGGGGATTTTTATATTCTATGCATTGCTGTACAACATGTCTCAAAATGAAAATTTAGTCAGTGCAACACCTTCCTTTTATAAATCCTGCTTATTCATCTCTCAGCTTGTCATCAATATTTCACTCCAGTCTCTTAAGAATAAGCATACTAAATATTTTCATAACAACTGACATAAGTGTTATGCCTCGGTAATTATTGCAATTAGTCAGGTCTCCCTTTTTAGCTATTTTCACCAACACTCCTAACTCCCATTCATCAGGGTTTGCCTCTTTGTGCCACATTCTACAAAATAATCTTGTAAGTAGTAAGGGAGTCACTTCATTTTCAGTCAGTATCATCTCGGCAGTTATTCTATCTCTTTAGTTTTTTTAGGATAGCTTCGACTTCAAACACACTTAATTCATTCATGGGCACATCAAGGTCTTCATCAGCTTCAGGTATATCAATCAAATAATCCCTCCATATGTCTTATTCAAAACCTCACTAAAGTGTTCCATACAACGTTGTATTTCTTCATCTTCCGTTGCTATTACCGAGCCATCTCTCTTTTTGATGGGTATATTCTTTTTCTTTGCCCCAGTCGAGATTTCAATAATAATTCTATGAGCAATTCTCACACACTGCTACTTCCTGAATTCATAGCCTTGTCGGCCTAATCTGATTTACTGTCTAAATACTCTCTCCAATCATTCCTGGCTTTTACTTTTGACCTCTCTGTCAACACTGGAATGCTTAGCATGCTCTACCTTGTAATTTTCATTACCTCCTCGAAAACTTTCAACAATCAATTTTCGTTTTTGTCTCCTTTTTATAGTATCCCAAGTATCATTCGATATCCATGGCTTTCTACTTGTAACTGTTTGTCCCAAAACTTCACTACCAACTGACTGATATATGTTTTTAATATCACACCATTTTTCATTAATTGTCTGTTCTTCGTCTCTTAAAGTCTCTAAGTCTGCAAATCAATTCCTAAAGCCAATTGCAAATGTTTTTCTGTGGTCTTCCTCTAGAACCCTAGTTGTATCAAACCTAGGTATTCTATCTATCTTTCTGTTGGGTCAGGGATTTATGGGATGGATTTTTACTTTGTCCATGCCAATTTTCATGTTGATGTCGGCCATAGAAAAGCCACAGCAAACGTTTATTTCGGTATGGGTTGAATGGTTATTTTTGGCGGTGGAGTAAATTGTCCCTAGAATAATTCACATATCCAAATGAACATTTCAGGGATTGCAGGGAAATAGTTTCTTTGTTCCTGCCAAATTCTATGGTAATAAATACAATTAAAAAGACTCAACTATCATGCAGCCTTGTTAAATATGCTGTTAAATGTAGCAACATCACAGTGAAGTGCGTGATAGTGAGCGACTGCAACGTGGGCCAATGCGTATCTCATAAACGATATCCGTCCCATTAATAATAATAATAATAATAATAATAATAATAATAATAATAATAATAATGTACTTCCGATATTTTTTTTTCATCACCACTGAACCTGTTATACTTTAATTCCGGTAACAACTTTTTACATTCCCTCTCCTTATTCTCTTCTACCCACAAGCCCTCTTCGTTACTCCTATGACTACAGTACAGTACTTCGAGGCATTTTAAAAACTCTGCGTGCTCGAGCGTTTTATATCCGGGTCGTAAACAATGCCCATAACTTTATCAATGTTCTAAAATATTCCTCGAGAACAAGCATATTCTCATGTTCTCAAAACACACGTTAACAGAGATTAATACTCTCGAATGTGTACTTTTTTTTTTCTTCTTTTCCAATATTGCCATAACGGGCGCCATATTTTGTCCCTCGTCCCCAGAGTCGTCCTGAAATCACAAGAACTTCCAGTCCCCCAACTTGACATCTTTTAGCTAACAAAGACAAGATTAGTATGTCCTTTTCTTTTCTATTGAGACACATTGCCATTTTAAATCTGATTAAACAAATGTTCAAAATATTCATCTTTCTTTCTTGCTCTATTTCGTCTTTCACTCTCACATCAATGCACCTTAAAAAACCCAATGACTTCATGTGATTTTTACGGTTTATGTTTAAATTACTCTTATGAATGGCAGAAGCAAGGGACAGTGACAATGCCATAGAGACTAACCGTATACAGTACGTTTATATATATATATATATATATATATATATATATATATATATATATATATATATATATATATATATATATATATATATATATATATATATATATATATATATAGGTGTGTGTGTGTGTGTGTGTGTGTGATTAGCACCCAGGCTAGGACTAGGGAGGGTCAAGCAATGACTGCTGTTGACTCAATAAATAGACCTATAGGCTCCCCCAATCCCCACCTTAGCTCTCAACATTATTGAGGTTGCAAACGCCACAAGAAACTATCAAACTTGACCGGAACTCGAATTCCAGTCCGGCAGATCGACAGGCAGAAAATGAGATAAACTCTGGATTTTGATGTTGTAAAAGTTATTATTTGCACAAATATCTGTGTAGAAACTTTAAACTTGAAACCACAGACACTTTTTTTTTATATTATACCGTATAATCCCGTTACCTGAGAATAACAAGGAGAAAGAGAAAATTAGCGCACTCTTTGTCAGCGAGTTGTATTGTTGTTAATGAGGCTCCCGTGCGTATTTGCAGAGGTTTCATCCTCAAAGGAATATCTGGAGCGTTCTAACTCGTCAAGATTAACGGGCTAAATTGGTCAGCGGGTGTCCTGTCGGTTTCAGGATTCAATACAACCCATTTCTCTGACACGGAAGGCGGTTGGATTTTTCCTGGAATGGCGAGCGGTGGCCGTTGGAATATTGGAATCCAATTTGAGGAATTTGTTTCAGTGAAAAGATGATGTTCAGATGATGTCATTTCGCCTAATCCGCCTTGTTTATTGTTTTATGGAGTTTTGTTTAAGAATCAACAAGTGTTCTAATTTCCTAACAGTGAATTTATCCATGTATCCTCGCTTGAGAAATTTTATCCTGTTTGCTTTATTAACCTGTTTGGATGACGAATTTTAATGCATAGTATCAATACATGCGTGTATATATATATATATATATATATATATATATATATATATATATATATATATATATATATATATATATATATATATATATATATATATATATACATACAGACAGGGTTAGAGAGTTTGATGGAAGACTCAAAAAAATTAATTGCACAATAATGTAAGCTAAGCATAACTAAAAAAAGAAAAATAATGATATTTTTTAACTTCAATTATTAAGATTTTCAATTAGAATAAAAA
>NC_090736.1:62376654-62386654 GCF_036898095.1 Palaemon carinicauda | reverse complement strand
TCAATTTTAGTGACTCTTTGCTCTCAAATAGCGTCAGTATATAACTTAATATTGGTGGCCGTATGAAAACCATTGTGGCCTTGACTTAATATTTATGACTTTTGAGATATAGGAAGTATCCCCACATCGAAATTTGTGAATACACACACAAACACATACACAAACGTTCTTCTATTAGTGCTCCTAACTAATTTCTGGAAGCAACGAAGAGCGTCATTACTATCTCTTACTTAATTCCACTGTAAGGAATCTTAACAAGTTCTCAATTGGCAAATCCATTTGATCTCCCTTCGCTTCTGATTGCCCATAAAATGTCAAACTATCAGTGTCCATCATTGTCACTTTTACTGACTCTTCTTCTTCCCTTCGTGAGTTATGTTGTTTCAAATCTTCAACGTCTGTTCGTCGTGTTGGGGAGAGAACAAAAATAGGCAAAGGATTTATTCAGAAAGGAATTAGTTATCTGAGTAATTGGTTATTTAAAGATCAAATCTTCAATCAATTACGTAGTCATCAGAGTCATTTCAAATGAAGAATGTTTTAGGGCGCAAGTTATTTTTTATTTTTCTCTCGGACCATCATCGGGGGGAAGATTTTTTATCAAACCGTTTAGAGGAAGTTTTGCAAAATAAGTTTTAGTCCAATGGTATAACAGACATGGAAATAAAATTAGGTATTTAAACAGCCCGACAAACAGACTGACACTTTAATAGCTTGTCAAACAGAATGATATCCAAATAAAAACATAGATATTTAAATACCCGACAAACATGCAGACAAACAAATAATAACATATATATTTAAACCACAACAAACAGATAGGTATACAAATAATAACAAACATTTAAACAGCCTTGCAGATCCAGACTAACAAATAATAACATAAACATTCACACCTAGACAAACACGTAATAACATAGACATTTAAAAAGTCCAACAAACACACAGATATACAGATAATAACATGGATATTTTAACAGCCCAACAGACAGATATACAAATAATAACATAGATTTTTAAGACAGACAGACAAGTAGGGAGATGAATGAACGAGCAAACATGTTATTCCTAAATCTAATGATATTAGTCGTGATGTCCATTTGGGGTAAAATGTTAGTAGCTAGGAATTCCCTTTCGGATTAACAAACAACCAAACAAACATACAATCATCAGCAATATTCCTCTGTGTAGTATGTTCACGAAAGGGTTAGTGCTGTCAGTGCACCTCTCGCAGTATTATTATTATTGTTATTGCTTGCTAAGATACAACCCTAGTTGGGAAAGCAGGATGTTGTAAGCCCAGGGGCTCCAACAGGGAAAATAGCCGAGTGAGGAAAGGAAACAAGGAAAAATTAAATTCTTAAGAACAGTAATAACATTAAAATGAATATCTCCTATATAAACTATAAAAACTTTACACCAAACAAAAGGGAGAGAAAAAAAGACAGAACAGTGTGCCCGAGTGTACCCTCAAGCAAGAGAACTCTAACTCAAGACAGTGGCAGACCTTAGTACAAAGGCTATGGCACTATCCAAGACTAGAGAACAATGGTTTGCAGCATCTCTTCCACCCCCAAACTGCTGAAACATTTTAGCCTTCTACTTCGGTTCCGTCCCCACTTCCATTTATCGGTGTACGAGTATATTAAATTCAAAAAGTATCAGTGACACTTTTGGTTAAACGTTTTGAGACCAATGACGATAAGTACTGGGAAAGGAGATTTGTTTCAGTCGTATGTTGGCAGCCCGGTAATCCTTCAGGATGGCAGCGTTTAAATATTTCGCCAGTTTTTCCACGTTTTGCTATAGAAGCACCAATATTATTATTATTATTATTATTATTATTATTATTATTATTATTATTATTATTATTATTATTATTATTATTATTAGACGCCAAGCTACAACCCTAGCTAGAAAATCAGCATACCATGACAAGGGCTCCAACAGGGAAAAGTAGCCCAATGAGGAAATGAAAAAGGGAAATAAATAAACTACAAATGATCATTTTATCTTGTCTGCGTAATCTTAATCGTAATATCCTTTCACTTACCAACATTCCCGAAAAGAAAATTACATCGCTTACGAATTAATTCGAAGTTCTCAATCATAAGCTGCACAGATAATTTTTGGAGCGATTGTACAGTTCGCTTCATTAATTCCGGTACACTGACATCCCCTTAACTTCCCGTGAAGTGCACCGGAATTAAGGAAGCCAACTGTACGACCACTTTAATTTGGACCTATAAAAGTAAAACTGTGTGGCACTTTCGCACTGAATGGCCTCCCGGCCTCAGTACCGGACTAGAAGGAGCTAATTCTATCAATCTATAAACTCCAAATCCATTTATTTTGTTATATGTCATTATGATTATGAAACGAAACAATATGAAATCAAATAAAGCGGAATTTTCGCTGATTAACAATAATGAAAATTTAGAATCAAGAACCAATGAATTATGATGTCATAATATGGGTCCGCGAAGTTTTGGGCTTTGATGTCATTTAAATGTAAACTCTGATATAAATTGCAGATGAGATTAACCCAAGCGCCGAAAAATGACACAAGAAAATTGCCTCATTAGCATTTATGATTATTATGGTAATGACGCTGTTCCCGATATTCACCAAACAACCATTGTAAACAAGCAATTTGAGGGTCCCGTTGAACCAAGGAAATTTTAATGCTTTTATGTACGGAATTAGAATACAGGAGTCGTATATGAGCGACTCTTCATATTTTGTATCATTTTCCATTTGGTGAAAAGTTTATAATTCGGAAGCGTTCGCAACAACGCAAGAGAGGGGCACCTGAAAATCTGACGTGTATGTAGGTATATATATATATATATATATATATATATATATATATATATATATATATATATATATATATATATATATATATATATATATATGTATGTATGTATGTATGTATGTGTGTGTATGTGTGTGTGTTTGTGTGTCTTGTATAGTGTGTTCATCAGTCATCATTTTGGCTATGCCAATTTTAGTTCCAGATGAGTTGTCTGTTTGTGTTCACCATATTTTCACAATAGTTGACAATGGCTGCACGTTTATTCTGGCCAACCTTTGAACATCACCACGGTTGTGTTATGCCAGTGAGAACTCGAGAAGTTTTTGAGTCATGGTTCACTGTTCGCTCAATGGCCTGATCACGGTACTTGGTCTTTGACGGACTCGGACTCAGACTCCGGACTCAGACTCCACAGATGCAATCACCGGACTCCAGAACAAACGTCTGTTTCTTCTGTATTTAAGGTTAATTCACAACAAATTTACTGGCCCCATAAACCCAACAATCTGATCTATGCTCAACAGCAGAATTTAAAAAAAGTGAGCTGCTCAGGCCCCTTACACATAAGACTTTTTAGCTTATTTATCAAGCCTCTATGCTTAGAGGAACGGTTGGTCACTGAGACCGAGAGGACCCGGTAGAAAAACTGCGCTATCTTCTATTTACAAGCGTATTAATTATGTTAAATTTGCTTTCTATATCAACTTGAGAACCTGTCCTCATAGACAAAAACTACCAACAACATATACCGCCGAGCTAAACTTAAGAAACATACGTTTGTTCTGGGGTCCGGCAATTGCATCTGTGGAGTCCGAGTCCAGAGTCCGAGTCTGAGTCCGGCAAATACCAAGTACCCCTGATCACAAGATATGGAGGTGAGCCCATTACCAGAACACTTAACTGTACAACGTAAGTACTGGAGTCATGAAATTCTGGATAAGATGTTGGAAGGCTAACCATTTCTAACAGATATGCTGCACTATAGCGGTCATTATTCTGACGATCATACACGAAGAACCATTGCAGATTGATTGATTGATTTGAGGTTTTCTGGCATCCCAACATCTAAGGTCGTTGACGCCGAAGAACCATGGCAGCATTTTATGGAAGGCTGCAAGGTGAAGATTCCAATTTGACTCACAAGTTCCTTTTATGAACAGCAACGACAGGTGGACCAATTCAATGTACGAGCACCAGAAATATGTTGGATTGACTAGAGACTTAAATGCTTCACTTCCACATGCTGTTACAAACTCGGGATTCGGAAATTTATCAGCCATGGAAGAAAGGAAGGTCAATATGTTGCACCTGGCTCTCTCATCTAGAGTCAAGATAAGATGCAAATTGGAGCCGAATTAGAGCCTCAGCATATAAGAGCAAATATGTCACAACAGCCTAGTGGATGAAGCAGAGGAACAGCTGATGCAGCGTAGGCAACTCGTGTTCTTGGTTTGCCAGTTTTTGTTTATGGCAGTGATTTCACTAGGCAAGCACTCCTTGCAAACACTAATTCATCTGAAAGTTTAGGTATTCAGATCACGTTAAATGTTACTTTTATGCTTAATGTTAAGTGTTTATCAACGTTACAATTTATTTAAACTTTTCGTCTTACGTTTAGCCTTGATGCAAATGAAATACAAACTGAATTGACTTTATATTTTGTGAATCGTATTATATTTTAGGAAGTAGTTATAATTTTAGTAACTAGTGAGTATTTCTATGTTGATATCAGCAGTTCAAAAATAATGATTAACACTTGTCACAAGTGATATGATTATTTTTTGTAATCAAGGCCAACTTTATAAGTCACAAAATCTGTGTCATTGGGTCCATCAACCATTAACCTTTTAGGGTTGTGGTGGCCTATGTGGTAACGTCCCTGACTTGTGATCGCCAGCCTGGGCTCTGAGTCCCGCTCAAAACTCGATAGTTTCTTTATTCGCTGCAATCTCACGATCCTTGTGAGCTAAGGATGGGGGTATAGGGGAACTTATAGGTCTACCAGCTGAGTCATCAGCAGCCTTTCCTGGCCCTCCCTGGTCCTAGCTTAGGTGGAGAGGGGCTTGGACGGTGATCATATATATGGTCAGTGTCTAGGACATTGTACTGCTTGCTAGGGCGATGCCATCCATGAGCGTCCTTGAAACCTTTAAATCTTTAAAGGTTTAAAAGGCCGTTCTTAAACGGCAGAGGCAAGGGACAGGCCATTATCCTAGACACTAACCATATATACAGTACATATGATTAGCATCCAAGCTTCCTCTTCATCAAGCTACTGATGATTAATTAGGTTAACCTTTACATTCCCACACACCTCATATCCCTATTTCTCAAGGATGGTGAGGTTGTAGATACTACTTGATACTATTGACCTTGAGCGGGTCTCGAACTCCAGTCCAAAACATTGTCATGCAGTGACATTTCCAATGGGCTACAATAAACTTTACTAATAAGATAAAATGACTCAATAGAATTCCAAATGAACCCACATATAAAGTGGAATTCATAGGAGGCTCTTTAGTGGGATATCTACATTTGTTGTTATTTTTATTTCTTATAGAAACCAGCCACAAACAAACATTCATATAAATACAAAAGCAAGTCCCATCCCATTACATATTTTCTTTAATCAAAACAATACGACAACTGATAAACCTTTTGATTTTATTTTGACTCTTTTGCATTCTTTTCTTCCAACGTCGATGGTATTGATGGTATTGATATCAGTCATTCATCTGCAGATTCAAGAAAGGATTCATATCTCTGTACCCTTTGAATGCATAGATAGAAAGAAATAAGATTTAATAAAGTCTTCCAGTCACATGGCAGAGCAGATAAGAAAGAATATTCCCTTTGCATAATCAATCTTTAATCCCATTATATCTGGTTTATATTCTGTCTAAAAACTGGGAATTTTCCGAATCTCTGAATGGACATCCCAAGGTTATCAACTCTTGAAAGACGCCTTTGAGAAATGAGACATTCTTTCAAAAGGGAGAAATGTGTAAATTATAAGAGAGTATGTCATTCATGAATCACTGTGAAGGAAGCTAAATTATTTCATCATCATCATCTCCTCCTACGCCTATTGACGCAGAGGACCTCGATTAGATTTCAGCAGTCTTCTTTATCATGAGCATTTAATTCCATATTTCTCCATTCGTAATCTTCAGCCATGTAGGCCTCGGTCTTCCGACTCTTCTAGTGCCGTGTGAATCACTGTGAAGGAAGCTAAATTATTCAAGATAGATTTAATGGTATACGTCATGATAATTCCGAAGAAGGTAGTCGGAGATTATTGGCTGTAGGTAAAGAGTTCATTCTTTAAAATCTGATGATTTTTACTTTAATGTTAAATGTTACTTTTAGGCACAATGTTAAGTGTTTATCAACTTTGCGATATTATATAAACTTTTCGTCCTAGGGTATGTTTACCTTAGGTGAGAACGAACGAGTCTGAATTGTATCTATATTTTGTGAATCATAATATATTTTAGGAAGTATAGTTACATACTTCACGCCAATATATAATAAATAAAGCTGTATGCATCTAAATCGAACAGGTAAACATGATATCTACCACAATGATTACAAAAAAGCTGCTACTGGTAAGACGTAACCTAACTGAATGTAATCTTAATTTATTCATCTCCATTTTTATTTCATTTATTTATAATTGTTTGATTTGTGACTTGATGTTTATGGCATAATATATTATTTTGGTTGTTGAATTATTTTTCCGTCTTTTTGAAGTTGTTGTTTTTGTAGTTTTTCAAATGTTCTGCTGTCTTTTTGTAATTATTAAATTTCGAGGCCTCTCACTTAGGACCCTTTTTCGCAAAATAAACTAATAAAACTTAACGTAACCTACTCCAATTGACTAAGATTCCCATTGGTGTAATTTCTGTTATTTAAGGTGAGGCTTGGCGTAATTTGACCCTTGTTTACCTCATGAAACACTGCCTCTTGCACAACCACAACTGGCCAGACAGTACTACATTGGATCCTTCTCTCTGATTACGGTTAACTTTCCTTTTGCGTATACAAACACACACACACTGAATATTCTGGCCTATTCTTTAAATATTTTTCTCTGTCCTCATGCACCTGACAACACTGAGATTACCAAAAAATTCTTCTTCACCCATGGGGTTAACTACTGCACTCTAAATGTTCAGTGGCCACTTCCTCTTGGTAAGGGTAGAAAAGACTCTTGAGCTATGGTAAGCAGTTCTTATAGGAGAAGGACACTCCAAAATAAAACCTTTGTTCTCTAGTCTTGGGTAGTGCCATAACCTCTGTACCATGGTCTTTCACTGTTTTGGGTTAGAATGCTCTTGCTTGAGGGTACACTCTAGCACACTATTCTGTCTTATTTCTCTTCCTCTTGATTTGTAAAAGTTTTTATAATTTATATAGGAGATATTTATTTTAATGTTGTTACTATTCTTAAAATATTTCATTTTCCTTTTTTTCCTTTCCTCACTGGGCTATTTTCCCTGTTGGAGCCCCTTGGCTTATAGCATACTGCTTTTCCAACTAGGGTTATAGCTAAGCAAGTAATAATAATAATAATAATAATAATAATAATAATAATAATAATAATAACCATGTTTATGTCAATAACCAAGGAGAAACGTGAATATAAGAATTATTAGTTAAACCAAAAATGGATAGTTGGTTTTTTATAGGTTTTTTATTTGGTCTCATCTGATATACACTTCCATTACTTTTGATAGTCTGACGATTTTATGTTCAATCTAATAAAGTGTCTTTTCATAGACCATTATGTAATTTAATAGCTAAAAGAGACTAGACAAGGTCTTATCAAAATGTTAATATGAAAAGTAGGAAGTAATCAGAGTGTAAAGGTTTTAAGAGATCCAAAAAAAGCTTGGGAATGTTGTTCAAACTTTCTTAAAGACATAAACATTTTTGTTCCATTTACAAAACCAACTGTTAGACATTCAATAGGATAATTTATCAATTTTACGGCTAAGAAACAGAACCAATTGAATGAACTTGCGACGGTATATCTGTGTTACGGAAATTTTTTTCTGAAACAAAAGTTTCAAACGCATCGAAACGCAGTGTCAGAATGGGGCCATGTTCCTTGAAAAGGTCAGGTAAAAAGGTCGTTTTCTCCAGTGATGGCAACATTACGAAACTCTTCTAAACTTATGAAATGACCTTTATGGCAAAAGTGCCTCGATTATGTTGGGATCAAAAGTGACCACCGGATGTTTACCTTTACATTTAAATTAATGGGATTTTCAATGAATATTTTTCAGAGGTCTAGGCCGATGTCTACAACGCTTTAAGTTACTTATAATATGAAAGACACATTGATAAACGATTATAACCAAACGTGTGTGTGTGTGTGGTTGTGTGTGTATGTGCGTAAGGAGAGAGAGAGAGAGAGAGAGAGAGAGAGAGAGAGAGAGAGAGAGAGAGAGAGAGAGAGAGAGAGAGAAAGTAAAAAACTGGTGAACATCAAATTGTATAAAGAAAAACTCCGTGCAATGGATATACCATTTCTCAACTAAGGGTTATAATCCATAGTATTTATACCCAGGCTGTTTAAGTACAAATTCAGATCTGTAACACACTGGGATTGTAAGTCATCGTGGTTTTGCATGGTTCAAAATAAGTCTTCTCTGATTATTGATATTTGTCCAATATTTCTCAAGGCCAAAGGTGAATTTTTATTTTTTGTTTTTTATTTCATTTTGTGACTCTTCGATGAATAAGACTGAATAGCCTTAGGAGTAATATTACAAAAGGATATCGTAAAAAAAAAAAAAAAAAAAAAAAAAAAAAAAAAAAAAAAAAAAAAACACTTTGGAAACCAGTGACACTTCCCGATTCTTCCGAAATCCTTCATAGGATTCTATCGCATCACGCTTCATTCGTTATCGATTCGCCTGCCCCAGTTGTCTTCTTGTGTTAGGAGTTTTCTTGCTTGACTTTTTTATCATATTTCTCCTCCTCTTGCTTTTTTCAAGTTTTTATAATTTATATATGAAAGATATATTTCATTGTTTTTACTGTTCTTAAAATATTTTATATTTTTCGATACTTCTCTTGTAGTTTTTTGATTCCTTGTTTCCTTTCCTCACTGAGCTATTTTCCCTTTTGGAGCCATTAGGCTTGTGATAAGCATCCTGCTTTTCCAACTCGGGTTGTAGCTTGACAAGTAATAATAATGATAATAATAATAATAATGATAATAATAACAACAACAACAATAATAATAATAATAATAATAATAATAATAATAATGATAATAATAATAATAATAATAATAATAATAATAATAATAATAATAATAATATCATGCATTTCGCGTGTCTATAATACCGATATAAATAAACTGCTTAATTTCTTCTACTATCCATATGTGATATATATATATATATATATATATATATATATATATATATATATATATATATATATATATATATATATATATATATACAGTACTTATGTACAGTATCGGTTCATTCTCCTAAATCCTTGTGTCATAATATTATTCCTTTTTGAAGCTACCTAATTCTCCTTTATCTTCGCTGTCTCTTCTAAACACTTTTAAACTCATTTAAGGTTTTCATAAATTCCCATAAACCCAAACTCTCATTTGCAAACATTAGACATAAAAAAAAAAAAAAAAAAAAAAAAAAAAAAACAAGATAGATGTTATACACAGCCTCCCATCTGAACTTCCATGTAATACATTGCAAGATATTTAATTTTCCATGAAAGCTTACCAAGCCCTCGTCTTTGACCCATTTATACAGCATAGCCATTGTTCTGCTGTGGTCTTGTTTTAGCGTAAACATCCCTCCATCCATAGAAACATTTTGTTTCTTTCAGAAAATGCTTGCAGGAAAGGAGATCATAAGCATTGGGTTTTTATTTATTTCATCTTTTTTTCTAATCTGTTCATCAAAGAAATAATTAGGATTTAGTCATTGGTTATAGAAATAATTAAATCAATTCCGTATAAATGATATTATGGTTTAAAATTTTCGTGTTTTCCTAGATTATCATAGAGAGAGAGAGAGAGAGAGAGAGAGAGAGAGAGAGAGAGAGAGAGAGAGAGAGAGATTCGTTATCAAGTATTTATTCATTTTTATATATAAACATAACTGTAGTTGTTCGGTAAATGAAGAAACTACA
>NC_090736.1:62366654-62371654 GCF_036898095.1 Palaemon carinicauda | reverse complement strand
AAGCCACTAGCCTTAATGACTCCTCCCTCAGTGAGTCTCGCCACGATAATGGATTAATCTCTAAGCTGCAACTAGGGTCATAATTTTACGTTATTTTGAGAGTATATTAACTTTTAGCTGCCACATAGAAATAAGCATGCGGTTGTGAGGCAACAATTAAAAAATGAAAAATGCAATAATACATCAAGTTAAGTGACCTAGTGCAGTGGGACACATGAAAATCAAAGCAAATTGACATATCATATGCAAAAAGGATAAAATAAACACATAAAAATAAATTAAAGGCAAATACTGAGGCCAAAATGGCTCCTCAAGTTTATATCCCGTCCAGAATTCTCCAAGTTGGGTCCTGCATCTGTTGTCACCATTCTCTCCAGAGACTCCTATCCAAAGCCATCTGGGGCAGCTGCTGAAATGTCTCGCCTTTATTTGCTTTCTTGAAGGTTTTCGTCCATGAATCTCCTGGTCGTCCTCTCGGTCTATTTCCGGCCACTCGTCCATGCAGCACTATCTTTGGCCATCTGTCTTGTTCCATCCTCTGTACATGCTGAAACCATCTCCTCTGATATCCTCCACTCTAATCAGAATTGTGTCCTTCAAACCAGCCATATCTCTCTCTCTCTCTCTCTCTCTCTCTCTCTCTCTCTCTCTCTCTCTCTCTCTCTCTCTCTCTCTCTCTCTCTCTCGTTCGTAATTCTGTCCTCCCATCTTACACAAAACATTCTTCTCAGACATTTCATTTCAAAGGCTAACAACTTTATCTCTTCTCTCTTCTTCAGTACCCAGCATTCAGCACCGTATATCACAGTGGGGATTACTATTACTCTTAATAGTCTAATTTTCAACTTAATGGAAATATTTCTATCTTTCCAGATTCTTCTTAGCCTTCTAAATGCTTTCTGGCCACTTGAGATTCTGTCTTGAATTGGTCTTTCCATCTTTTCATCTGCTGTGAAAAACACTCCCAAATATTTAAACTCATTGACTTGTTCCACTTCTCCCTCTGATAGCTGTATTTCTAAGGCCTCTCTCTGGCGTCCAATTTTCATACTTTTAGTTGTCTCTCTATTTATCACTAATTCATACCTATTGCAGTGCTCCTCCACCATTCTCAACACTCTCTGAAGTTCCTCCTTAGTTTTTGCTAAAAGTACTATGTCATCTGCATATTTCATGTTTGGTATTTTTGTCCCTCGTATATCTATGACTCCCTCATAATCTCAAAGTGCCATTCTCATTACCCATTCCAAGTATAGGTTGAAGAAGTGTGGTGATAGTGGGCAACACTGTATAACCCCACCAGTTATTATGAACTCTTCTGTCAAACACTTTCCTTTTCTTACTCTAGCTGATGTCCTTCCATACAATCTCCAGATGGTTTCAAGTATTTTTGGTTCTAATCCCCATTCCTTTTTGCTAGAACTTTATAAAATATGTGGCAATAGACTGGTAAGCCTATAATTTTTGCATAAGGTGCTTGTCCATCTACTATATCCCTGCATAAATAACACAACTATCTTTCTACCATTTCACCACCAGCCTCAAGCAATTCCTTTGGTACTCCATCTATTCCTGGTGCTTTCCCACTTGATATAGCTCTTAAAGCTTTTTCCACTTCTTCTATCAGGAGATCTGGCGTTACCTGTATGTTCCATAGCTCTCCTCTTAGTTCCGGATAATCTTCTCTAGTTACCTGTCTCCCACTTCCTTTTTGTTGTTCTTCGTATTGCGTTTTCCAGATCTTCTCAACATCAGCCGTTGCTGATACCTTGTTACCATCTGCATCTCTTAGAGCAATTCCATTGTTTTTCCAACCCCTTGTTAATCTGTCTACTGTAATGAATAGCTCTCTTGAATGGCCGTTTCTGAAACATTCCTCACATGTTTTACACAGGTCTTCTATCCATTTTATATTTGCTCCTTTGCATTTATTGTCCACTGCTCTGCACCTTTGTCGATTGCTTGCTTTGTTTTCGTGGGATGGGTCTTAATTTGTCTTTTTTGCTTCTCTACTTTCTTGGCATGCATCCAATACTTCCTATATGAGCCACTGTCAGCTTCCTCTTTAATTATGTCTCGTCCCCGACACCACTTTTCCTCTGTTGTCACGAGTCCTATTAGCAGTTCAAAACGTCCTCCAACTCTTACTTTGAAGGCAGTTTTTACTTCCTCGTTCGTCAGTTTATCCACATTATACCATACTAGTTCTTGGTTTTTTCCTCTGTCTGTCCGAAATTTAATACGGATGTTTGCAAGTAATAGTTCGTGTGATGTTCCAAAGTCTGCTCCCCTCATGACTTTTATTCCCGTCATTGATGTTTTCCATCTCTTATTTATAAGGATATAATCAAAGCAGTTCTTATGAATTCCATCTGGGTGTGTCCATGTGTATCTGTGCTGTTCACTATGATAAAAGTAAGTATTTGTTATACACAGTTGCTTACCCGGGCAAAATTCCAACATCCTCTGTCCTCTCTCATTTCTTTCACCTAAACCGAACTATCCCATCACATCATCGTAGCTTCTCCTGTCACTTCCGATTTCACTATTGAAATCGCCCATCACCATAACTATATCGCCTGTCTTTGTTGTCTATTTCCTCCTCTAACTGCGAATAGAAGTTTTATACGTCTTCATCTATATATGTATATATATACACACACACACACACACACACACATATATATATATATATATATATATATATATATATATATATATATATATATATATATATATGTATATATATATGATATGTATTATATTATATATATATATATATATATATATATATATATATATATATATATATATATATATATATATATATATATATACAGTATTCATTAAAAACAACCAATACAACCATTTATAGTTCAATGCAGGGCAAAGATCTCAGACATGTCAATTGATTTCTGGAGTTTGGACAATTTTCATCACCAACGCTTGCCAGCGTAGATTGATGTTGGTAGGAGATTTTTGTCTGATCGCCCTAGCATGGGTGGCCTTGGATAGTACAGCTTTGATGATCATGGTGATACGCAAACCCTTTCACGGCGTTAAGCATCTCCTCTTAGAAAGCGATATATATATATATATATATATATATATATATATATATATATATATATATATATATATATATATATATATATATATATATATATATATATATGTGTGTGTGTGTGTGTGTGTGTGTGTGTGTGTGTGTGTGTGTGTATGTATATATACTGTATATATATTTATAAAATATATATATATATATATATATATATATATATATATATATACATATATATATATACACATATATATATATATATATATATATATATATACTGTATATATTTATGTATATATTTATATATTATTATTATTATTATTATTATTATTATTATTATTATTAACTGCTAAGCTTCAACCCAAGTTGGAAAAGTAGGATGCTATAAGCCCAGGGCTCCAACAGGGAAAATAGCGCAGCGAGGAAAGGAAACAAGGAAAATTTAGATTTTTAAGAAGAGTAACAACATCAGAATAAATATCTCCCTTATAGACTATAAATACCTTAGTATATATATATATATATATATATATATATATATATATATATATATATATATATATATATATATATATATATATATATATATATATATATATATATATATATGACTATTAAACAATGTCTTTGTGACGTCCAAAATTCGAAAATAGTGTTTCTTCAGACATAATGTCCTACATATAGTTTCCTGGATAAAAACAGAACTACATTCATTTTTCTCCATTTATTGTTTGGTGTTGACACGTGTTTTGGATCACTTCGTTACCCTTCTTCAGGGCCAAATTGAGTTTTAGAACTATGGAGTTATGATGGTGAATATTTGATACAAACTTATTTGGAAATTTGGAAAACATTCAACAACAATTTATGAAATGTAAATACGAAAATTTAAGATATCTTCTAAAAACATAAATGATTTTTCAAAAGGCTTCACAGAATTTCACGAAGCTACCGATTCCATTCTTTGTAGTTTGATCGACGTGTTCCACGGGAATGCCATCTCTTGTTCAAAGCAGACCAAATTGTGAAGCTTACACGCTCCCTCAGAAATTTGGTATGGATCTGCATTGATCTCGGACTCTGTTCCATTCCTCTCAAATAAAACAATATTGTTTCATTTAAAGGTTTAAATGCCGCTCATTAATGGCAGAGGCAAGTGACAGTGACATTGCCATTTCAAGCAGGACAATGCCCTAGAGACTGACCATATATACATATGATCAGTAACCAAGCCCCCTCACCACCCAAGCTACGACCAAGGAGGGCCAGGCAATGACTGCTGATAACTCGGCAAATAGACCTACAGTATAAGCTTCCCACCCCCGCCCTTCCTTAGCTCACAAGGATGGTGAGATTGTAGCGAAAAAAAAAAAAAAAAAAAAAAAAAAACTAACGATTTCGAGCGGGACACGAACCCTAGTCTGGCGTTCGCCAGTCAGGGAGGTTATCACATTGGCCACCATTTGTGAGGAAATAGTAGTTTTGAGTCTCTGACAGTAGATATACATTTAGGACAGCATTGACCTACATTTTGAGACGTAAATCAAAAGGGAAAGCAATACAATTAAAGTGCTTTACATATCAGTATGAAGATATGCAATACAAAAATAACTAGTTCAAACAGGTTACTAATTATTATTTTTATTATTAATTGCTAAGCTATAACCCTATTTGGAAAAGCAGGATGCTATATGCCCAGGGACCTCAGCAGGGAAAGTAGCCCATTGAGGAAAGGAAACAAGGAAAAATAAAATATTTTAAGAACAGTAGCATTAAAATGAATACTTGATGGAATAGTTTGCCTGATTGTACCCTCAAGCAAGAGAACCCTAACCCAAGACAGTGGAAGACCATGGTACAGAGACTATGGCACTACCCAAGACTAGAGGACAATGGTTTGATTTTGGAGTGTCCTTCTCCTAGAAGAGCTGCTTACCAT
>NC_090736.1:62356654-62361654 GCF_036898095.1 Palaemon carinicauda | reverse complement strand
GAATATGTTCGAAGCCATTATCTAAAGTGCCTCAAGGGAATGTTGACGATTCCACACTTGACGAGAATTCATGTTGAATCAAGGCATAGGATAGTGTCGCAGTTATTATTATTATTATTATTATTATTATTATTATTATTATTATTACTATTACTTGCCAAGCTATAACCCTAGTTGCAAACCGGGATGCTATTATCCCAGGGGCCCCATCAGGGAAAATAGCTCAGTGAAGAAAGAAAACAAGGACAAATAAATATTCTAAAAAATTTCAACATTAAAATAAATATCTCCTGTGTAAACTATAAAAACTTAACAGAACAAGAGGAAGAGAAATAAGATGGAATATTGTACCATCAAGCAAGAGAACTTTACCACAAGACAGTGGAAGACCATGGCACAGAGGCTATGGCACTACCCAAGACTAGAGAACAATGGTTTGATTTTGGAGTGCCCTTCTCCTAGAAGAGCTGCTTAGCATAGCTAAAGAGTCTCTTCTACCCTTACCAAGAGGAAATTGGCCACTGAACAATTACAGTGCAGTGGTTAACCCCTTGGGTGAAGCAGAAATGTGAGATATTATTCAAATCTATAGAAAAATCATCAAAACAAAAATATGTCAACTTACCGTACGGGTCAACCTCAAAGAAGAAAGATATCAATGCAGTTCTTATAGCATCCTGTTTTCCAATTAATAATAATAATAATAATAATAATAATAATAATAATAATAATAATAATAATAATAATAATAATAATATCAATTTCGTTTTTATCGGTTTTAACTTATTTACTTAATCATTTATCTTACTAATACAACCATCACTACCTTATTCATTCTTAAAAACAAAGAGTAACTTTAGTAGACCGATTTGAACCAGGCGCCGACAGGTTTCCTACGCCAGTATTTTGCCATATGATGACGTATTAATACTTCAATGTCATTGGCTAAATGTTATGACATCACAATGACATCTTCGTAATCCCGTTACCTAATTAGGTAAAACGTTTATGACGTATAAGTTGTTGCAGATTACCAGAAACGTTCAGTTGAAGATGACCTTCATTGTTACTGTGTATATGCTGTTGAAGAGACAGTGTGGAGGAGCATTGCATGGCAAGGACAAGGGCAGCCTTACTAGGTTGGTTTGATTGTACATAATCTGGGTTCTTTTTAGAATTTTATTATTATTTTTATTTTAATGACTTTAGACCTTATTAAGTTGGTTTGATTATACATAATCTGGGTTCTTTTGAAAATTTTATTATTATTTTAATTTTAATTGCTTTAGACCTTATCAAGTTGGTTTGATTGTACATAATCTGGGTTCTTTTGAAAATTTTATCATTATTTTAATTCTAATTGCTTTAGACCTTATCAAGTTGGTTTGATTGTACATAATCTGGGTTCTTTTGAAAATTTTATCATTATTTTAATTCTAATTGCTTTAGACCTTATCAAGTTGGTTTGATTGTACATAATCTGGGTTCTTTTGAAAATTTTATCATTATTTTAATTTTAATTGCTTCAGACCTTACTAGGTTGGTTTGATTGCACATAATCTGGATTCTTTTTAAAATCTTATTATTATTTTTATTTTAATGACTTTAGACCTTATTAAGTTGGTTTGATTATACATAATCTGGGTTCTTTTGAAAATTTTATCATTATTTTAATTTTAATTGCTTTAGACCTTATCAAGTTGGTTTGATTGTACATAATCTGGGTTCTTTTGAAAATTTTATCATTATTTTAATTGCTTTAGACCTTATCAAGTTGGTTTGATTGTACATAATCTGGGTTCTTTTGAAAATTTTATCATTATTTTAATTCTAATTGCTTTAGACCTTATCAAGTTGGTTTGATTGTACATAATCTGGGTTCTTTTGAAAATTTTATCATTATTTTAATTCTAATTGCTTTAGACCTTATCAAGTTGGTTTGATTGTACATAATCTGGGTTCTTTTGAAAATTTTATCATTATTTTAATTTTAATTGCTTTAGACCTTATCAAGTTGGTTTGATTGTACATAATCTGTGTTCTTTTGAAAATTTTATCATTATTTTAATTCTAATTGCTTTAGACCTTATCAAGTTGGTTTGATTGTACATAATCTGGGTTCTTTTGAAAATTTTATCATTATTTTAATTCTAATTGCTTTAGACCTTATCAAGTTGGTTTGATTGTACATAATCTGGGTTCTTTTGAAAATTTTATCATGATTTTAATTTTAATTGCTTCAGACCTTACTAGGTTGGTTTGATTGCACATAATCTGGATTCTTTTTAAAATCTTATTATTATTTTTATTTTAATGACTTTAGACCTTATTAAGTTGGTTTGATTATACATAATCTGGGTTCTTTTGAAAATTTTATCATTATTTTAATTTTAATCGCTTTAGACCTTATCAAGTTGGTTTGATTGTACATAATCTGGGTTCTTTTGAAAATTTTATCATTATTTTAATTCTAATCGCTTTAGACCTTATCAAGTTGGTTTGATTGTACATAATCTGGGTTCTTTTGAAAATTTTATCATTATTTTAATTTTAATTGCTTTAGACCTTATCAAGTTGGTTTGATTGTACATAATCTGGGTTCTTTTGAAAATTTTATCATTATTTTAATTTTAATTGCTTTAGACCTTATCAAGTTGGTTTGATTGTACATAATCTGGGTTCTTTTGAAAATTTTATCATTATTTTAATTTTAATGACTTTAGACCTTACTAGGTTGGTTTGATTGAACATAATATGGATTTTGTTTTTAAACTTTACCATTATTTTCATTTTAATTTGCTTTAGACCTTACTAGGCTTTTTTGTTTTGCACATAATCTGGGTTCTTTTTAAAATTTTATTATTCTTTTCATTTTAATTGCTTTAGACCTTACTAGGTTGGTTTGTATTGCACATACTCTAGGTTCTTTTTAAAATGTTATCATTATTTTCATTTGATAGCTTCAGGCGTTACTAGGATAGTTCGTTTTGCACTTATTCTGGGTTCTTTTTAAAACTATATCATTATTTTCATTTTAATTGCTTTAGACCTTACTAAGTTGGTTTGATTGCACATAATCTGGGTTCTTTTGAAAACTTTATCATTATTTTCATTTTAATTGCTTTAGACCTTAGTAAGTTGATCTGATTGCACATAATGTGAGTTCTTTTTAAGGTTTATCACTATTTTCAATGAAATTTCTTTAGACCTTCAAGGTTTGTTTGATTGCACATAATCTGAGTTCTTTTTAAAATTTTATCATTATTTTCAATTTAATTACTTCAGACCTTACTAGATTGGTTTAATTGCACTTAATCTTGGTTCTTTTTGAAACTTTATCATTATTTTAATTTTAATTGCTTTAGACCTTACTAATTAAGGTTGTTATTGCACATAATTTAGGGTTTTTTTTTAAATTTCATCATTATGTTGATTTTTATAGATTTGGGCCTTACTAAGTTGGTTTGATTGCACATACTCTGGGTTCTTTTTTAAATTTTTTCATTGTGTTCATTATAATTGCTTTAGACCTTACTAGGCTGGTTTGATTGCAAATAATTTGGGTTCTTTGTAAATTTTTATCATTATTTTCATTTTAATTACTTTAGACTTTACTATGTTGGTTAGTATTGCATACAATTTGGGGTCCTTTTAAAATGTTATCATTATTTTCATTATAATTGCTTTAGACCTTACTAGGTTTGTTTGATTGCACATAATTTGGGCTCTTTTCAAAATTTTATCCTTATTTTCATTTTGATAGCTTTAGACCTTACTGGGTTGGTTTGATTGCACATAATCTGGGTTCTTTTTAAAATCTAATCATTATTTTCATTTTAATTGCTTTAGACCTTACTAGGTTTGTTTGATTGCACATAATCTGGGTTCTTTTTAAAATCTAATCATTATTTTCATTTTAATTGCTTTAGACCTTACTAGGTTTGTTTGATTGCACATAATCTGGGTTTTTTTAAATGTTATCATTATTTTCATTTGAATTGCTTTAAACCTTACTAGGTTGGTTTGTATTGCACTTGATGTGGGTTCTTTTAAAAATATATAATTATATTTATTTTAATAGCTTTAGACCTTACTAGGTTGGTTAGTATTACACACAACGTGAGTTCTTTTTAAAATGTTATCATTTTTTTCATTCTAATTGCTTTGGACCTTACTAGGTTGGTTTGTATTGCACTTAACCTGGGTTCTTTTTAAAATTTTATCATTATTTTCATTTTAATTGCTTTACACCTTACTAGGTTTTTTAATTGCACATAATATGGGTTCTTTTTAAAATGTTATCATCATTTTCATTTTTATTGCTTTAAACCTTACTAGGTTTGTTTGATTGCACATAATCTGGGTTTTTTTAAATGTTATCATTATTTTCATTTGAATTGCTTTAAACCTTACTAGGTTGGTTTGTATTGCACTTAATGTGGGTTCTTTTAAAATTTTATCATTATATTTATTTTAATAGCTTTAGACCTTTCTAGGTTTGTTCGATTACACATAATCTGATTCTTTTGAAAACTTTATCATTATTTTTATTTTAGTTGCTTTACACCTTACTAGGTTGGTTATTATTGCACATAATCTGGGTTCTTTTTTAAGTTTTTTTATTATTTTCATTTTATGACAATGAAACAGTCTCCAATACATTTAGTAGATGAAAACAAAGCCCTCAGAAGGATATTGGGAGTTAAATGGCAAGACATTATTATGAATGAAACTATAAGAAAGATTACTCGAGTACCATATGTGGATGAGATCATGATAAGGGGTAGATGAAGATGGTTTTGGGCTTGCTCTTTGCCCTCCCCAAGAGAGATTACTTCACCAAATGCTCAGCTGCGCTCCACAAGGTACTAGAAGAGTTGGGAGACCCAGGCCTACATGGCAAAGGACTATGAACGCGAAGTAGGAGATGATGCATGGAGAAGTATTGAATAAAAGCTCAAGATAGAGACAACTGGCGAAATCTAACCCAGGCCTTTGCG
>NC_090736.1:62329154-62346654 GCF_036898095.1 Palaemon carinicauda | reverse complement strand
ATATATACATATACATATATATATATATATATATATATATATATATATATATATATATATATATATATATATATATATATATATAGACATATGTGTGTATGTAAAGCATGAGCATATTCATACATATATTTGTGTATATACACACAGACATATATATATGGAGGGTAGCTCACATCAAACAAATGAAACAGAAAAGCGGACACCTCTCTACGTTCCTCCCAGCCTGACAAGGGACTCAACCGAGTTTGGCTGGTACTGCTAGGGGTGCCACAGCCCACCCTCCCCCATTATCCACCACAGATGAAGCTTCATAATGCTGAATCCCATACTGATGCTACCTCCGCGGTCATCCAAGGCACCGGAGGAAGCATCAGGGCCTACCGGAACTGCGTCACAATCGCTCGCCATTCATTCCTAATTCTAGCACGCTCTCTTGCCTCTCTCACATCTATCCTCCTATCACCCAGAGCTTCCTTTACTCCATCCATCCACCCAAACTTTGGCCTTCCTCTTGTACTTCTCCCATCAACTCTTGCATTCATCACCTTCTTTAGCGGACAGTCCTTTTCCATTCTCTCAACATGGCCAAACCACCTCAATACATTCATATCCACTCTAGCTGTTAACTCATTTCTTACACCCGTTCTCACCCTCACTACTTCATTCTTAACCCTATCTACTTGAGAAACACCAGCCATACTCCTTAGACATTTCATCTCAAACACATTCAATTTCTGTCTCTCCGTCACTTTCATTCCCCATAACTTCAAACCATACATCAGTTGGTACAGTCACTTTTTCATACAGAACTCTCTTTACATTCATGCCCAACCCTCTATTTTTTACTACTCCCTTAATTGCCCCCTACACTTCGCATCCTTCATTCACTCTCTGACGTACATCTGCTTCCACTCCACCATTTGCTGCAACAACAGACCCCAAGTATTTAAACTGACCCACCTCCTCAAGTAACTCTCCATTCAACATGACATTCAACCCCGCACCACCTTCCCTTCCCCAACATATGATAACCTTTCTCTTACCCACATTAACTCTCAACTTCCTTCTCTCACACACCCTTCCAAATTCTGCCACTAATCGGCCAAGCTTCTCTTCCGCATCTGCAACCAGTACAGTATCATCCGCAAACAACAACTGATTTACCTCCAATTCATGGTCATTCTCGTCTACCAGTTTCAATCCTCGTCCAAGCGCTCGAGCATTCACCTCTCTCATCACTCCATCAACATACAAGTTAAACAACCACGGTGACATCACACACCCCTGTCCCAGCTCCACTCTCACCGGAAACCAATCTCTCACTTCATTTCCTATCCTAACACCTTTTTTACTACCTTTGTAGAAACTTTTCACTTCTTGCAACAACCTTCCACGCACTCCATATAACTTCATCACATTCCACATTGCTTCCCTATCAACTCTATTATACGCTTTATCCAGATCCATAAACGCAACATACACCTCCTTACCTTTTGCTAAATATTTCTTGCATATCTGCCTGACTAAAAATCTGACTCATACAACCCCTACCACTTCTAAAACCACCCTGTACTTCTAAGATTGCATTCTCTGTTTTATCCTTAATCCTGTTAATCAGTACTCTACCATACACTTTTACCACCACACTCAACAAACTAATACCCCTTGAATTACAACACCCATGCACATCTCCCTTACACTTATATAATGGTACAATACATGCACAAACCCAATCTACTGGTACCATTGACAACACAAAACACATATTAAACAATCTCACCAACCATTCATTCAAGTACAGTCACACCCCCTTCCTTCAACATCTCAGCTCTCACACCATCCATACCAGATGCTTTCCCAACTCTCGTTTCATCTAGTGCTCCCCTCACTTCCTCTCTTGTAATCTCTCTCTCATTTTCCTCTCCCATCACCGGCACCTCAACACCTGCAACAGCAATTATATCTGCATGTGTGGGTATGTTTTTTATATCAGTTGAAAAACTACGGGAGGATATAATAATAATAACGTTCACCTTAGAAATGCAATATGTCTTTCATAAGTTTTCCCTTTGTCGTTAACCTCGTTTTTCTCACTTTTATACTCTGATCTTCAAAGAAAAAAAAAAAACAAGAAAATGAAAGACAAAGAAGCTTGGTGATAAAAGCACGATCAAAGAGAAGTAATTAATCATTCTTCGCAGGGTCTGATTTTAGGGTCATCAATCAAGCCTCAGAGATAATTGAAAAATAGATGCAATTCATGATTCCCTCTAATCGTGAAACACCCTATTTACCCTCAGTCTGGGCTTTGGCAAAGGTCAGTAGAATGTTTGATTACTCTGATAAATGACAGCCACTCAATAATATTTTAAACTGCTATATGCGACCCGTCAAAAAGGATGGATAAATATTTAGATAGATGAGCACGCACAGATTCAACCCCTCCAACCCCCTCCCCAACTTCAACCCTTCTCACCAAGTTATTACTACTCCCTCTCCCCCTACCCTAGGGATGGAGAGAGACTAAGTAGTTATACATCTGAGATCTGAGTGATTGAAAAAATGTGTGTATATATATATATATATATATATATATATATATATATATATATATATATATATATATATATATATATATACTGTATACATTTATATATATATACATAATATACATATATACTCACATATACATATGTATGTATGTATGTATATATATATATATATATATATATATATATATATATATATATATATATATATATATATATATATATAAATGTATATATATATATATATATATATATATATATATATATATATATATATATATATATATATATATATATATATAGCCAGACACTTTATTATATAAGGGGGAGATGATAGACTTTAGTTAGTAATTAAGATATGTAAAGTATGAAGTCCTCACTTGAAATTTATGAACAATAAAGGAAATGGTTGAGAAAACCTTTAGAACTAACGGAAGCTTAGTCAGAAAAAGGTCAGGATCTGAAGTTTTACACTACAATGATTGATTGATTTGAAGTTCTCTGGCATTTACACTACAATGAATTGTCAGTAGATAAAGCTAAGGTATTTTTTTGAAACTCAACAACGTCGTTAGATGTTGATTTACTTTTTAGAAAAATTCACTGAATCATTTACATAAGTCTAGAATACACTTTTGATTTGAATATAGCTAATATTCATCAGATATGTATTATTGGTTTAAATAATTTTATTACTTTTATTATCATTATTATTACTTGCTAAGCTACAACCCTAGTTGGAAAAGTAGCATGCTATAAGCCCACGGGTTCCAACATGGAAAATAGCCCAGTGATGAAAGGATAAAAAGGAATATTTTAAGAAGAGTATCATTAAAATAAATATCTCCTATATAAACTATAAAAACTTAAACAAAACAAGAGGATGAGAAGTAAGGTAGAATAGTGCGCCCGAGTGTGCCCTCAAGCAAGAGAACTCTAACCAAAGACAGTAGAAGACATGGTACAGAGGTTATGGCACTACCCAAGACTAGAGAACAATGGTTTGATTTTGGAGAGTCCTTCTCCTAGAAGAGCTGTTTACCATAGCAAATCTCTCTTCTACCCTCACCAAGAGGAAAGTGGCCTCTGGACAATTACAGAACAGTAACCCCTTGAGTGAAGAAGAATTGTTTGGTAATCTCCGTGTTGTCAGGTGTATGAGGACAGAGGATAATATGTAAAGAATAGACCAGACTATTCAGTGTGTGTAAGCAAAGGGAAAATGAACTGTCACCAGTGAGGTGAATTTCTTTTGTATTGTTAATACTGTTATTATTCGTACATATAAATAAACATCAATGTAGCGTGAAACATCCCTTATCTCAGTCGCTCAGTCACTGAAACATTCACAAGACCAACTACGTCATAAGACAAGCTCGATTATGATTGATGTCTCGAGGGCTCTGACACATTTCCTAAAAAGCAAAAGCTATTACCCTTTGTGAATGGTTTCCTGATCAAAGGATGGAGAATTCAAATTCAAAGGAGAATCGTAGACTTGCATTTTTTAATCTCAACTTCCCTGATGAAGAGGAGTAACAGAATTTCTTGAAACTGGATGGCGGTTTCATTTCCACGAATCTACTGAATGTGATTAGCATATTACGTCTAAACGTAGCCAAGAAGAACTTTATTTTTGGTTTTGGTTTAGTTGATGTGTATTACTTGAACATACGTAAACCAACCCACCCATCCACCCCCCTGTATATATATATATATATATATATATATATATATATATATATATATATATATATATATATATATATATATATATATATATATATAGACGGGACTATGAATTCATAAAATCTATATACATTCACTCACAACAAACACACACACATGTATGTGTACAGTGTACATATATGTATGTGCATATATATATATATATATATATATATATATATATATATATATATATATATATATATATATATATGTGTGTGTGTGTGTGTGTGTGTGTGTGTGTATATATACAGTATATATATATATATATATATATATATATTCATTGTTATTATTATTCTCATTATTAATATTATTACTTACTAAGCTACAACCCTAGTTGGAAAAGCAGGATGCTATAAGCCCAAGGGCTCCAACAGGGAAAATATCCCAGAGAAGAAAGGAAATAAGGGAAAACTACAAGAAGTTTAAGAACAATAACAACATTGAAATAAATATTTCATATATATACTACAAAAAAATTGAAAATAACAAGAGGAATAGAAACAAGATAGAACAGTGTGTGCCCGAGTGTACCCTCAAGCAAGAGAACTCTAACCTAAGATAGCGGAAGACCATGGTACAGAATCTATGGCCCTACCCAAGATTAGAGAACAATAGTTTAATTTTAGAGTGTCCTTCTCCTAGAAGAGCTGCTTACCACAGCTAAAGAGTCACTTCTATCTTTACCATTAGGAAAATAGCCACTGAATGATTATAGTAGTTAACCTCTTGAGAGAAGAAGAATTGTTTGAAAATTTCAGTGCTGTCGTGTGTATGAGGAAAGAATAGCCCAGACTATTCTGTGTAAGTATAGGCAAAGATGAAATAAGCTGCAACTAGAGAGAGGGATCCAATATAGTACTTTCTGGCCAGTCAAAGGACTCAATAATTCTCTAGCGGTAATATCTCATGGGTGGCTGGTGCCTTGGCCAACCTACTACTCTTAAGTAGTATGTATGCAAGTATGTATACAACACATACACACAGATATACATACATACATTCATATATATAAATATATAAATAAAATATATATATATATATATATATATATATATATATATATATATATATGTATATATATATATATATATATATATATATATATATATATATATATATATATATATATATATATATCGCAAACGAGAAAGTGAAAATATATAAAGCTGAAGAGTAGAAAAACAGTACTCCTGACAAGATGGACCAGTGAGTCTTAAGGTGGTTTGGACTATGTGAGAGAATGGAGTACGAGTAGTTGGTTACAATGAATGAGTCATTTAGATGGCGGAAGGAAGGTTGAAATGACGTCGTTTAAAATTATCTTTAGAGAGAAAATTAAAGGCATTGAAATTTTATGGCCTGTATTCGTATATCAAGGATGAGAGATATGGGGTAATACTCTCAAGATAGATGAAAATGGTACAATGTCTGTATTATTATTATTATTATTATTATTATTATTATTATTATTATTATTATTAATGTTATTGTTGTTGTTTTTGTTTTGTTGTTGTTTTGTTGTTGTTATTGTTATCATGAAAAGCTAAGCTACAACCCTAGTTGAAAAAGCAAGACGCTATAAGCCCAAGGGCTCAAACACGGATTGATAAGTTATCATGAATAGGAAATAAGGAAATAAATAAACTACAAGAGAAGTAATGAGCAATTAAAATAAAATAATTTAAGAACAGTAATAACAATAAAATAGATCTTCCAGGTATAAACTATAAAAACTTCACGAAAAGAGGAAGAGAAATAACATATAATAGTCTGACAGAGTGTACCCTTAAGCAAGAGAACTGTAACCCAAGACAGTGGAAGACCATGGTACAGAGGCTACGGCACTACTCAAGACTCGAGAATAATGGTTTGGTTTTGGTTACCATAGCCAAAGAGTCTCTTCTACCCTTACCAAGAGATAGTGGCTTCATACCACTTCCAATTATTGTTTTGTATAGGTATATCAAATGGCTAATATTGTCCATTATTTTTTGTATGGGGCTAACTCTGGTCTAGCAATCATTACTCTCTTATTTTAAGGTTTACAACTCTTCCAAAAAAAATATTTGTGTACATATAAACTAACAGACATTACACAACACTTTATCCATTATAGAAAGAACGATAGACCGACTAATAGATTTTCATCATTAGAAATTAATTTAGAATTTTAAAGAACTTTTCATTTACTTCTGCAATGAACTTGATGGGAACAAGATTCACAGACGAGAAAAGACGACTTCCTTAATGCATGGGATTTGGGCACACAGTTGCCATCCCTATCACATGAGAATATTATTTCCAAGTGGAAGTCTCGTTTCTTGGAATATCGGTATCCTGTCTCCAGCTGTGTCCTCCCCGTGGCCTTTCTCTCCCTATGTTGCCTGTAACACCGGACAAGTTTCCATTGCATATTCCAGGGATCTGTCAATTTTTTGCGCGAATAATTTATCGCTCCATAACAAAAACACCAAAAACCAAAAGGAAAAAAAAGAAAACAACAGCCAAGAATTGAAACTAAAATGAAGTGAAACCATAACATTTCCTTGATTCCTTTCCTCACCGGGCTATTTTTCCTTGTTCGAGCCCTCGGCTTTATAGCATCTTGCTTTTCCAACTAGGGTTATAGCTTAGCTTTTCATGATAATAATAATAATAATAATAATAATAATAATAATAATAATAATAATAATAATTTGTACACTTTGAACAGGCGAAGTGTGAAGCATAATTACAAGAACCATTCACCAAATCAGTTTTTCTTTTTTTTTTGTGTAGTGTTTTTTTTTAATATCCATTATTTCTCTCTAATTTTGTTCTATATCGACACACAAGGTTTTACAACGAAATGTCTTTTAGCAATATCTTTCCGTAATTCCTGAGGATTTTTTATACTTACTTATGCCATGTATTTTTGTATGTCTTTTCCTTTGTTTCTTTCAATAAGATTTTAATTGAATTAAGATAATCCGTTATCCCATTATCATCTTCCTTATCATGGACTACAGCTCCAAAAAGTTGCGTTGATAAATGGCGCTAAAAATAGCTAAATGAATATTATGAAGCATGTTGCTTGCCTGGTCACATATCGACTGGGTAGGGTTGGTATGCGTGGTTACCCTCTATGCTCTTGTTATTATTGTGCCTATTTTAGAACTCTCTGGCCTCAGTGTTATGACAGCCACATCAAATTTATGCATGATATGGCAGAGTAATTAATATTACATCAAAAAATAAAAACGTAATACTATCCGAGGTTATACAGTATATGACATCCAATTCCCAACAATCAGACCTAACACATTTTTCTCACCTCACGTGACACGTGTCAAATAACATCGCCCAGTGCGTCAGATTATACAGCCCATTTTATTAACAATTACTTTTGGGATCTGTGGTATAACAGCCACCGTGAGCGCAGAGGACCTGCAGTTCAGTGGTTGAGTTTAGTTTTCCCAACTGTTTAATAAGAACAGGATTTCCTTTGGTCAAGGAGATCGGTGTGTTTGATTTAGAGTTCTTTGGCATTCTGACAATGGTCAAGATGAAGTGAGGAGGAGGAATACCAACCTCACACTTTTGATGACATACCAGATAGTTCAGCTTCTATGGCGTCACTTCTTAAGATAAAAAGGATTTATGGAAATGATATACAGTATATACATATATATATATATATATATATATATATATATATATATATATATATATATATATATATATATATGTGTGTGTGTGTGTGTGTATATACACACACACACACACACACACACACATATATATATATATATATATATATATATATATATATATATATATATATATATATATATATATATATATATATATATATATATATATGTATGTATATATATACATATATATATATATGTATATATATACATATATATATGTGTGTATATATATATATATATATATATATATATATATATATATATATATATATATATATATATATATATATATATATATATTTGTATATGTGTGTGTTTGTGTGTTTTAAGAGTGCTAATAATACATAAGTTGGTAAATAATGAAACAAAATACGATACGGTAAAAAATGAATGTTATGTGACACATATAATTATTCTCATTTCAATTTCAATTTATAGTAGGGATTACACCATTATTGAAATTATTCTTCATTGCAAAGCTTCGTTAATTTCCATTATGAATGAATCGGAAATTTTTATCGTTCTTGATGGTGATTCAAATTTGTTTGAATCAATTCTGACGTAAATTTGTGAGTTCCAGTTTGCTCTATAAAATTAATGATGGGCGAAATGTGTTCCTACGCTTCACTCATAATTGAACTCGTAATTTGACTGCTGGCTTTTTTCCGGTGGGAATTATTGGACCGTGATATTGTTACACCAGTATTTATGATAGTGAAAAACGATAAGCAATTTGATTAGAATTCTCATTTATAAATATTCAGCCTTAGCAATAAATGACTGGAAATCCAACTTATTAATGAAAGCAATTAAAGCTAAATTTGGGCAACAACAAAGACACCTAGCAGTACAAAAGCAGATATTTCAATCTCCAATGATTTGCAAAGATATTTATTACATACAGTATATAAATATGAATGTTGAAGATGGTTTTGACATGAGGTCTGTGGTGAGATTAGAATCCATCGTTGTTTCAACTCTTTACGGTTATTATTATTATTATTATTATTATTATTATTATTATTATTATTATTATTATTATTATTATTATTATTATTATTACTTGCTAAGCTACAGCCATAGTTGGAAAAGCAGGATGCTATAAGCCCAGGGGCTCCAACAGGGAAAATAACCAAGTGAGGAGGGGAAACAAGGAAAAATAACACATTTTAGTAACAACATTAAATTAAATATTCCCTACATAAACAATAAAAGCTTTAACAAAACGAAAGGAAGAAAAATAAGATAGAATAGTGTGCCCGAGTGTACCCTCAAGTAAGAGAACTCTAACCCAAGACAATGAAAAGATCAAGGTACAGAGGCTATGGCGCTACCCAAGATTAGAGCACAATGGTTTGATTTTAGAGTATCCTTCTTCTAGAGGAGCTGTTTACCATAGCTAAAGAGTCTCTTTTACCCGTACCGAGAAGAAAGTGGCCACTGAACAATTATAATGCAGTATTTAATCCATTGGTTGTAGAAAATTATATGGTAATCTCAGTGTTGTTAGGTGTATATGACAGGATAATATGTAAAAAATAGGCCAGGCTATTCGGTGTATGTGTAGGGAAAGGGAAAACGAACCGTAACCTGAGAGAAGGATCCGACATAGCACAGTCTGGCCAGTCAAAGGACTCTATAACTCTCTAGCGGTAGTATCTCAACGGGTGGTTGTTGCTCTGGCCATCCTATGTTGACACATATTGCAATGTAAACATGCTTTCTACTTTGTTTATCAATAGGTTATTCACCGAATACCTTAGAGTGATTCCTTATTTGTCGTAGATGATGCTGGATGGGTTTCTGTGGAAAGACACTGTTGATTAATTACAGTTTAATTGGAAATCTAACTTCGAATCAGTGTCCCCTTCATTCTAATTGGAACCTTGGGTGCTCGTACGCCCCAGCCCCCCCCCCCCCCCCCCCCCCATTCATTACCTTAGCTATGATACCTACATCTATGGAAAAGTGGAGAAAAGGTAAAAATAAAATAATGGTTTATTGAATAACGTACCAAATAAAAAAAGTATTCATATATACAGTACATGCATGCAGCATACATTCACACACACACACACACACACACACACACACACACATATATATATATATATATATATATATATATATATATATATATATATATATATATATATGTATATATATATATATATATATATATATATATATATATATATATATATATATATATATATATATATATATATATATATATATATATATATATATATATATATATATATATGAAAGCTGCATCGATCATTCAGTCTTTTCTCTCTTTTCTGTGAAATCGGTGTACTTCTTAATTGAGAAAGCGTGTCCCACCTGTAGCTTTGCCACTACTGTATTGTCCTATTGTATGTGACCCAGAGTACCGTACACCTTTAAATAGTAATAGCTAGAAATCAAACAAATATTTGGAAAAAAGTATTAGTGGAAAAGAAAATGAAATGCTCACATTATTATTATTATTATTATTATTATTATTATTATTATTATTATTATTATTATTATTATTATTATTATTATTATTATTATTATTTCATGCTAAGGAGCCTCGATGGCTGAGTCGGTTTGGGCAGCAAGCTCGGACTTGGTAGAAGTCTGTGGCGCGGGTTCAACTCCACACTCGACTAGTCAGAAAGGCGGACACTTTGCACTCCGTGTTGACACCTCAGTATTTAATCGACGTAAACCAAATGGGTGTTGCAGACTAATACACACAAAAAAAAAAAAAAAAAAAAAAAAAAAAAAAAAAACAGCCATTCCAGCATCTCCTAAAAACATAACAGACACCTCACATGTCTCGAACTGTCAATCTAACTACGCCATGACTCCTTGCTGCTGGGAGGAAGGCCAATGGTGGCTGGTACAACACAAACATACACTAGCAGGGTCTAGCGATATCAAACAGGGAAACTGGTCGGGACTACGGTCCACCCAAAACCCAAAGCAAAGTCCTTCAAAAAAAAAGGAAACTGTGTTACCCCATACAAATGGGAAAATAGCACTCCATTAAAGAAGAGTATTGTTATTACTAGTTCAAAAAGCAGGATGCTATAAGCTCAGGGGCTCCAACAGGGAAAATAGCATAGTAAGGAAAGGAAACAAGAAAACAAGAGAAGTAATCAACAATTAAAATAGAATATTTGAAGAACAGTCACAACATTAAAATAAACATTTCCTATATAAAGTATAAAAACTTTAACAAAATAAGAGGAAGAGAAATAAGCGAGAATATTGTGCGTACCCTAAAGTAAGCCAACTCTAACCCAAGATAGAGGAAGGCTATGGTACAGAGGCTATGGCAGGATGAGGTCCCAAGCCTCAAGAATAGGGCTCAAGTGGCTTTCTCTCAAGTTCTCAAATAAGAAGAATCAGTAGTAACTAAATAAGAGAAGATTTGAATGATAATACCTGCGGTTTTATGGACAATTCATGTGGAACAGAAACCTCAATGTCGTCACATTAAGCAGTGTCAGTTCACCTTCAATGGGAAAATAATAATAAAAGGACTGCTAAGCTGCTTTAAGGCCAAGTCCCACATGAGGTTCATTAGTCTAAATCTCTCATAGAAAAACTAAATAGTACTCATCTAGTTGTTGAAGGTACGTAAATAACAGGTTAGATGCTCAATTGCAAACAAAACAATGAAGGTGCAAACGTCTGCCTGAACAATGAAAGGATGGAATTAATTTGCTGGAGAGAAGCATTTGTCAGCCCAGCGTGACCGGGAACTATCAAAATTCAGTATTGAGGAAGACGACCATCATACTCAACACCCACATGCTTTGAACAGCTCGAGTTTCAGAACACAATTGAGCCCCTGCTACCATCTTGCTCAATGAACAACTATTAGTTTATTGATCCCTCTTACTAAAACCTATCATTGGGCTTCCTACGTCCTAAGATGTCACCTACTTCCTAGAAACTTGCTCAGCAACCCCAAATTATGCTACATATGAAGCAAGAATGGTATACATTATAGACTGGTGTCTTTGGTGTGGGTAACTTGTGTACATTGAGACAGGCTGAACTCTCCACAAGGCTAGAGCCATTTCTGTGTTTCTGAAAGTATACTAAAAATATTGCAAATGTAAAAAAAGAACGGTATACATTATGGTGTTACGGTCAGCTATAACAAAAGTAAATTTACATTATGTAAAGTCTACTTTAATGTCTTATTCCCTTTTAATAATTTATCTAGCATGAAAAATAGCAAAACAGTATCAGCGAAAGAAAATAATTGCCAGCAGACATAACAATAACTATATTTAAGAGTAATCATATTTACAATATTTTGCATTATTCATGAAATACTCACAGTTCACCAATTTATCATTGATTTACAGAAATTCGTAAGATGATACAGGCCATTGTTTTTTCAAGTCTTTACGAAGTGAAACACAGATGAAGAAGCTCAGCGCTGAACGAGTTTCCAGGACGTAGTTCTAAATGTAAAAGATGATAATCAGGAACACAGCTTCTGATGATATTTGATCTTCCAAGGTTTCCTTGGTTTCTGCTACAATAAGCAGCATTGTAAAGGGAAATAATTAACAGTATCATAGCAGGTGTCACAAAAATGTCTCCACAAAAGAGCCTTAGCATAACGATGGCTGAAGTGACTCTGCTTCTGTGGAACCCATTTAATAATAATAAGAAGAAGAATAGGGAAGTGGGGAATATGGGGAAAGGAAGAGTACCCCTGGATACAATCCAGTTTATAGCTCAAAGGCGGGAAATAGGGAGAAAGAGAAGTACAGGAGAAGAATGAAAGAGAGGGGCTGACCCTCTTGCGATATTAGGGAATTGTTATTATTATTAGATTTTTAATCCATTTTCCGACTTGCGAACCTTTATATCTACGGGACCCATTTTCTATGACTCCCGAAAGTTCCCAAGGGATTCTATATCACACAATAAACAAAGTTGGAGACACAGACAAACTACGGGAAAATACCAGAAGCTCTTGTTCTGGAATACAATAATACCTTTGATTTACAAACCATTACCATGTTTTTATCTTAACATTAATATTTGTTATTTCATAGCAAACCTTTTTCACAGGTCCTATAATATAAAAATACATAAATTTAATCTACTTTTAATATATGGGATTGATACTTTGCTTGAGTACCAAATTCAATTGACAGAAGGCCATTAGACAGAAGGTTACTCTCCAGAATGCTTAGAGCAGTTTCTGTTGACAGACACCTTACATCACTATATATGAAAGCTTTTCTCTACACCATTAGTATTAATGTTATCATAGCATGGCATAGCACAACTCTATGGCTTACAAGATATCTTAGAAATATTTGATGATTTTCAGAACAGGGTCAACATCCTTCCACAGTATCAGTCCTTTTACAACGAGGGTCAAGAAATTTTCTATCTTATTGTTTTGCTCAAAAAAAACTTTCTTGTTGGAAAATCGGGTGAATCAATTGAACCCACCGTACAAGGGAGAGAAGTTAATTTGTTTAATACTGCAGAACTAAAATTCTTTGCCAATAATAATTGAGTTTTAAGTATTGACTATATTATAAAACTTGTAAAAATATATGCACACACTTTCAGATTGCATTATCTGACAATAGAGCTACAACTGAGAAAATCTTATTGGCTGACAGAAATATACACTTTGATATTTCGTAAGGGTTTTGTGATAGCAATTGGCACAATTACTATCTCATATTTAGGAGTCGGTATGACAAATTGGATGTTATGGCAGTTGCACTGTACCACCAGAGGTATTTTCTTAGCCACATACCTTACTGATCTTATTGCAAAATCTTTCAGCTAAGTATAAAGAGATTCACTCAATCCTGTATAAACGATTCTGCCAAATCCTTACAAAATGTGGTATCCTTTAAACTATATAATCCAAGAAGCACTTCATTTGAAACTACATGCGAAAGTGCCTGGGTTTAAGAAATTAAATTATAGTCTTGTATATATTTGCCGTTTCTTAAGAGTTCACAAGAAGTCATTTTTACCGCGATCCTCTTTTTTTTCTTTTTTAAGGCCATTTGGCTGCAGAGCTTCCTGATTTCCCCTTTTCCTCCATAAAGGAATTGTCTGCCTCAATCCCTTTGGTTCGACGGAAATTTTGAATGCCTCAGAGCTATTGAATTATACTTCCGAGAGCAATATCTTTTAACAATTTCAAAGGGCTGGGACAGTGTAAAGGCATTTCACATCGCCGAAGTAGAAGCCTATAAAAGCTTTCATCGATACCAAGATCAGTATAAAAAAAAACAAGAAAGAAAAAAAAAACACACACACACTTCTGCATTCATATTGAATTGCTGATGACCTTATCACAGGAATAAGATATCCCTTGAAATACAGCCTTTTCAAAATGTCTTCATAAGGCCCACTAGCTAGTTCTCATATCCTCCCCACGGTCCTGGTCCTCCCCAGGACCTGTGACGGCAACAGACTTAAACCAAACGCCTCCCATCAAAAAGAGTCTAAGGCTGAGGCTTCGTCTCGACCACGATCCAAAGGAGACATTCGAGAAGGTTCCAGTGCAGAAAGAATAATGAGATCACGAACAAGACCGAATTGGATTTAGCTTATTGAAAAATCATGCATGACGCAATTTTATTCCAATCTTCCAGTGTCTCTCTCTCTCTCTCTCTCTCTCTCTCTCTCTCTCTCTCTCTCTCTCTCTCTCTCTCTCTCTCTCTAGTGATAACGGCATCTGCTGTAGAAATTTGCTTTCCTTGTTGTGTGAGATACACTGCCTTTGAAGATGTGTTGCCTGATTTCGATTCTGATCATAGAGTACCACCCCCCCACCCCCTCTCTCTCTCTCTCTCTCTCTCTCTCTCTCTCTCTCTCTCTCTCTCTCTCTCTCTCTCTCTCTCTTGAGTTTCATCAGTAAGTTTCTTGATATTAGGATAAAATAGTTTCTTGGCCTTTATTGATACCGCGTATATAGCTTCCTTGGTTTGCCTATATACAATAACCCTTTGATGTACTGTGCGAGGTGGCTGTTAAGTAATAATAGTGAGTCGAGATAAATGCAAATGCATTTATTCAACAAGACAACAAGCTTATATACAGGGAGTTGAGAGAAAGAATGGCGTAAAATTGAAACAGTGCGAAACATGAGATAGCAAGCTTAAACAGGTTTCTATCCTCATTGCGGGAGAGCGAGAGAATTACAAAAAAGCAATACCATTACAGCATACAAGGGTTTATGAAACACGTGCGGTACAGTACTCCTATGAAAGACAAAATTTTACAAAAGTAAAAAAAGACTTCGTAGGGATGTGTAGTCCTAATGTTTATAATAATATAAAATGTATTACCCTCTTGTAATAACCATGGAATATAATTCATCATTAATCTGAGATACATTTTACTAACCTAAATTATTATACACTGTCCTTCGGTTGAAAAACTTTGTCATTTCAGGAAATTCCCAATATCTATACCGATGAAATTCAAATGTGTTATATCCTATAATATTATGGTAGATTCTAGCCTCGTTTTCCTATGAAAATTAAAACGATGGATAAAGGAAGGCCATGCTTAGTAATCTCATTAGTTTTAATTGATTAACTGGTCATTACTTCAAGATCAAAAGGTATTATGAGCGTCTTAACTCTTTTTTTTTCCTTGTAAGATTATGTTACAGTTTTCAACAAAGGTGATTTGTTATGTTATGTGATACCCTTTTGTGTATCAAGGTATTAATGTATAGACTAAGCAATATTAATAACCTTCATAATTGATGACACGGGTTAAAGCAAACCATTATGAATACATGCAGATTTATTACACATAAATAAGAATATATATATATATATATATATATATATATATATATATATATATATATATATATATATATATATATTGTCATCATATATATAATATATACATATATATATATATATATATATATATATATATATATATATATATATATATGTATACATTATATACATATATATACACATAAATATACATTATATACATGTATATACACATAAATATACATTATTTATGTATATGTACATATATACATATAAATTTCATATAATATATAATATATATATGTATATATATATTTACATATCCTTTTAAATTTGGTCTCGTGTCCTTAGGAAATACATAGGACACACATGCGATGCAGAAGTTTCCGTAAACAAAATGAGATTATGAAACTTAAAATGCCACTTGCTCTAGAAATAAAAGTATTTAATCAGATGATCCTACCAGTATTAATGCATATATCAGAAACCTGGAGCCTTAGGAGATAAGCGAGTTACTACTTAGATAGTTATGGAATAAACAACGATGGGAATAACATTAAGAGACAGACACAGAACAACATGGATACGAGAGTAAACTAAAGCAAAGGATATTCTAACAACATGTAAGAAAGAGATATGGACATGGGCAGAACATAAAATGAGAAAGACAGGTTATAGATGGAGGTTAAGAATAACAGAATGGGTCCCTAGAGATTGCATAAGAAGCATGTTTAGGAGGAGATTGATCGACAATTAAGAAAGTTTCCGGGTGTGGACTGGCATAGAGAGACCATAAAACGACGTAAGTGGAAGGACATGTCAGAGGTCTATGTTTTGTAGTGGATTAATAATGGCTGATGAAATAAATATATATACATACATACATACATATATATATATATATATATATATATATATATATATATATATATATATATATATATATACATATATATATATACGTGTGTGTGTGTATATGTACAGTATATATATATATATATATATATATATATATATATATATATATATATATATATATATATATATATATATACACACACAGTTTATACATACATATACTGTACATATATATGTATACATATACAGTACATATATACACGCACACACACACGCATATATATATATATATATATATATATATATATATATATATATATATATATATATATACTGTATATGAGGCACTATACTTGTAAGTGAGCATGATTGGATGTATTCAAACACGTAAAAATACAAACATACATACAAGTATATATATATATATATATATATATATATATATATATATATATATATATATATGTGTGTGTGTGTGTGTGTGAGTGTGTGTGTGTGTGTTTCTGCGTCTATATATATGATAGTGAAGTCAAAAGAATAGCCAAGAATGACTGGAGAGAATATTTTGACGTGAAAGCAGAGGAGGTTGACAGAGCTATGAATTCAGGGAGTGGCTATGGCGTAAGAATTGCTCATATAATTATTAATGAAATCTCTACTGGTGCAAAGAATAAAAACATACCCATAGAGCAAGAGAGATCTATCTCTTATAACGATAGAAGAGGAAGAAATTCAGCGTTGGATGGAACACTTTCGTGAGGTTATGAATAGGAGATATGAAGGGAATAATTTGATTGATATACCTGAAACTGAGGAAGACCTTGACGTACCTATCATTAAAAAACTCAAGATATAGAAAACCCCGGGA
>NC_090736.1:62311654-62324154 GCF_036898095.1 Palaemon carinicauda | reverse complement strand
TTGCAAAAGCCAAACAGAAAATAGAGACATTTGTATTCTTTAATCCCATGAATGTGAGGGTGAAGAAGTAGAAATAGATCGAGAGATGAAGATGAATATTTTGAACATTTGGAAGAACAGACCTCAAAGGGCAATGTGTCCCAATAGGAAAGAAAAGGACACGCTAATTTTGTTTTGGTTAGCTGGAAGGTGTTAAGCTGGGGGATTGGAACTTCTTGTAATGTCAGGACGACTTTGATAATAATAATAATAATAATAATGTTTATTGGACAAAAAATATTTACATTCAAAGATTTATAAAAAGAAAAAAAGACTCAGTCCAAGCCCATGTGGAGCAGAGCTCTTCGGGCAATAATACAACAAAATAATATCATCAATTAAGTAAAAATAAAAAATAAAGTAAATATGGATATAGATATACAAAATGTACGCATACATATACATAATCATATGTATACAAATAGATACATATAAATGAGAATCTTAGCCTAAAAACAAATGGAAATGCATATTTATATGATAAGGAAAGATGGTATATGAAAGCTAATGGTATATACATTGAAAAAATTGTAGATATTAAGCAAAAAACTCAGTAAAAGAACTAGTTTTACAAATAAAAAAATATTCTAAACAATGAAACATACTTGCGTTGTGGTTAGGTAGGCAAGTATAAATATTTATTAATAAAGCTTAATACCCAGATAACAGGAGATTTGTATATGATTTCTTAAAAGACCGAACGCTAAGCAGTGCCTTTAGATAAGCGGGCAGAGTATTCCAAAGTTTAATACCTTGGTATAGATACGATTGCTCGCATCTATTAATACGTATGAAAGGGAGAGTTAAGTTTGAATTTCTTGTTCCATATGGATGAACTGATTGTTCCTGAATTATTTTTCGTCTTAAATCTGGAAATTTGTTCAAAATAAGTGTTTGGAACATCATATTCATTAAGGAGAGCTTATAATTGTCTTCCAGCTTCAATATCGAGAGAGACCGGAAAAGTGGCGATGTATGAGCTAAGTAATCACTGGAGCTTATGATTCTTACCAGTCTTTTTTGAATTACAATTAATGGTTGCAAGACATTTCTACTACTACTCCCCCACGCCGTATTGCAGTAATTTAGGTGAGGAGATACTAACGAGTGATACAATTGTTTTATAATATATAAGGGGAAATACTCTTTTAATCTATATATGATACCCATTACTTTGGCAATTTTATTAACTGTCATATTTACATGCTCACAGAAAGTTAGTTTATTATCAAGAATTATCCCTAAAAATTTACCACTGGACTTCTGATCCAGAGTGTGATTTCCTATAGAAACCCTTATGTTATTAGGAACTCTTCGTAGAGAAAAGATTATGAAGTATGTCTTTCTTTCATTTAAGGTTAACTTATTTGCTAGTAGCCAGTTTTTTACATGAGTTAAATCATTGGTTAGTGTATCACAGAGGGAGTAGATATTTTTATGTCTAAAGTGAAGCGTAGTGTCATCGGCAAAGAGTATGGAGCTTAACCTACCTACTGATCGAGGTAGATCATTGATATAGGCGAGGAAAAATAACGGTCCTAGGACTCCATTTTGTCCTTTAGATCACTCACTTGTGATACGAGGTTAGAAATTTGACCCGAGAGTAACGATTTCAGGGCCTGAATTTCAGCACACAGGTCGGGAGGCGAGTTCACTACACTGGAGGCTTGGAGAACTCCATTCACGTTTTTAGAGATTTTGGTTACAAGCGGCTGGCCACTCAAGACCTGGGATTTATTGACTTCTTCAGCAGAATGCATTTTCAGATCACTATTTAAAAACACAGAAAAGACAAAAAGATGTGGAGTAATAAAGAGAGCACGGAAACGATTTGTTTTCAGCAGTTCAGCAAAAAGTTTAACACCTCATTAGTTTCACGGGGTGGTCGCTACCTCATAGGCCTAACTGAGCGGGAGGTCAGGTCAGGAGGAGAAAATAACACGTCTGATCAGTAACCAGGTCAATCCCAGACTTTGGGGACGAGGGACAAAATACGGCTAAAGAGAGAGAGAGAGAGAGAGAGAGAGAGAGAGAGAGAGAGAGAGAGAGAGAGAGAGAGAGAGAGAGAGAGAGAGAGAGAACGTATTTGAGAGTATTAATCTCTGTCAAAGTGGCTTTCGAGAACATGAGAGTATGCTTGTTCTTGAGGAATATTTTAGCAGAATATTGATATAATTATGGGCATTGCTTACGACACAGATTTAAAACGCTCAAGCACGCGAAGAGTTTTTAAAATTCCTCGAAGTACTGTATTGTAGTTATAGGAATAGCGAAGAGGGCTTGTGGGTATATGAGAATAAGGAGAGGGAATATTAAGGGTTGTTAGCGGGATCAAAGAATAAAAAATTCAGTGATGATGAAAATAAGAGATTATTTGAAGTGCAGAGAGTTATTATTATTATTATTATTATTATTATTACTATTATTATTATTACTAATTTATAGCCATAGAAGGAAAAGCAGGATTGTATGAGCCCAAGGGCTCCAGCAGAGAAAATAGCCCAATGAGGAAAGGAAATAAGGTAATTCAAAAGAAGACCTACAAGAGGATGGGTAGAACAGTCAAGAAAAAAAAAAAGTGAACGAAAACAAAAGAGCAACTAATGAAATTATAATAAAAGAACGCGATTTAAAACCCAAAGGAATACAATTTTCTAAAGTTTTAAGAGATATGTAAATACATCACAAATATCCAACAAACAATATTGGATCTTTCAAAAGATAAAACAGGAGAGACGCTGTCTAAGTGATCGTAGTCCCGTCGACGGAGTGAGTATCAAGATGAGGGCCCATACAACCAATATTATCAACTCTATTGTCCGTAATTTGTCTCTAGCCATTACTGGATCCTTCTTTTTTTAATCTTTATTTTTATTTCTTTCAGATTAAGCGAATGCGTTTTATTGGATATATCAGGAAAAGCATAAGTAATATTAAAAACCTATTGTCTATATATATAAATATATATATATATATATATATATATATATATATATATATATATGTGTGTGTGTGTGTGTGTGTGTGTGTGTGTGTGTGTGTGTGTGTGTGCTTTCAAGACACAGCTTCTCTCTAATGCTATTTTCACTGAAGGCGATAGCCTTACTGACATCAAAGTGTTTCCTATAGGAATCCTCATATTTATGCAGCTTCCTTAAATTGGTTAAATAAACGATGATTAATTAGGCCAAGCAATTAAGCCAAGCATCTAAGCCAAACATTATCTGGCCAGGCAATTAAGCTAAGCATTTAAGCCAACCACCAAAGGCTCACGTCTGAAAACTGGAAGAAACTGAGGCGATACAAAGAGGATTCCTGTCGGAAACACATTGATGCAACTAAGGTTATCGCCTTCAGTGAATATATATATATATATATATATATATATATATATATATATATATATATATATATATATATATATATATATATATATATATATATATGAATATATATGTATATGTACATATATACATATATATAAATATGTGTACACACACATTTATATACATATATATGTATGTTTATATATATATATATATATATATATATATATATATATATATATATATATATATATATATATATATATATATATATATATATATATATAGACAATACTAAGTTCAGAGGAGACCTGTTCAAAAACGTTCCCTATTATTTTCAATGGATGAAAATGATTCACTTGAAGAGAGGTTCGGTATAATGTACATTATATACATATATATATATATATATATATATATATATATATATATATATATATATATATATATATATATATATATATATATGTATGTATGTATATTTATATTTATATATATAAACATATATATATATATATATGTATATATATATATATATATATATATATATATATATATATATATATATATATATATATATATGTGTGTGTGTGTATGTATATGTATATTTATATTTTATAAATATATATATATATATATATATATATATATATATATATATATATATATATATATTATCTTCTCTTTATAAATTCAATCTATTGCATTAGCGCAGGGAGCATCCTACATATATTGTCCTGTATGCCATGAACGTATTCTTATCACTTAATATATTTTCCTTTGTACTAGCATAAAGTAATGTGACATTTGCCAGGATCTTGCATATCAGGCACCTAATGCTATCTAATTATTTTGCACCACTTAATGTGTGTGGAGAATCATTTGCATTGAATTAAATTCCATTATCTTGCTTCGAATTAATGTATTCATGAAATTTGTGTTTGTTGATGCTTTTATAAAAGTCAATATGAAGAATTAGCATTGACGCAGTGGTGGAAATAACATTGAGTATTGCTTTAAAATCATGGATAAATGTGGAAGCGTTTTTTCTTTACGAGTTTTGTAAATTTCTTATCAACGCATTAAATAGAAACCAATAAATTACAAGAAAAAGTGACAGTTTTTATGTAAACTTTTCTCTTTTAAAAATGGCAGACAAGTATTCCTTTCCAATTCCAAAATGCGTTTTAGTATGAACTTTATATATTTTGATAAATAAATCATTGGATAAAAGAAACCCATGAATAAATATCTAGATGTTTTAAGTCTACTGCGCTTTGTCTTTCTTCACATAATTTTGATATTATTATTATTATTATTAATATTATTATTATTATTATTATCATTATTATTAGCCAAGCTACAACCCTAGTTGGAAAAGAAAGATGCTATAAGCCTAAGGGCTCCAATAGGGAAAAATAGCCCAGTGAGGAAAGGAAATAAGGAAATAAATAAATGATGAGAACAAGTTAACAATAAATCATTCTAAAACAGTAACAACGTCAAAGCAGATATGTCCTATATAAACAATTAACAACGTCAAAAACAGATATGTCATATATCGTCGTCGGCGCCCACTCGTGTCCGAGTATTGGGTTCTGTCGTTAGCCATCAGCCTCCTCTCAGAAGAAGGGTGGAGGAAACGACAGAATGCCAGTAGCTTGGTATATTGTTTTGGGTGGTCGTGGCTTTGCAACGGCCACGCACACACACTTGGCCCACCTCGTTTTCACCGCGGCTCAAGACATATGAGACAGGCGGCTTCTCTGATGTTGGTTGCATCGGGCTGCCGGGTTCTTGTTATGTCAAGACCCGACTTGTTGCCTGCCCGACAGGCATTGCCCTCTTCTGCCGGCGCTGGGAAGCTCCGCCGTTGGGGTCTTGTTTGGTTTGGTTTGGTTTGATTTTGGAGTTTTCCTTCTCCTAGCCTTTGCCTATCTGAAATAAAGGAGAAGGCCTATAGGGGTCCAGTCTTGGTCTGGTCTCTCAGAACTGGCCTTAGCGGTATGGTTGAGCCTGCCAGGGTGGATAAACTACCCCACCGCCATTGCCCAGCCCATCATTGAGACACTCAAGCCCCTCTACTGCAGCAAAGTGCTGGATTATCAGAGGGGATGTCATATATAAACTATAAAAAGACTCATGTCAGCCTGGTCAACATAAAGATATTTGCTCCAACTTTGAACTTTTGAAGTTCTACTGATTCAACTACCCGATTTGGAAGATCATTCATCAACTTGGTAACAGCTGGAATAAAACTTCTAGAATACTGTGTAGTATTGAGCCTCTTGATGGAGAAGGCCCGGCTATTAGAATCAACTGCCTGCCTAGTATTACGAACAGGATAGAATTGTCCAGGGAGATCTGAATATAAAGGATGGTCAGAGTTATGAAAAATCTTATGCAACATGCATAATGAGCTGATTGAACGACGGTGCCAAAGATTAATATCTAGATCAGGAATAAGATATTCAATAGACCGTAAGTTTCTGTCCAACAAATTAGGATGAGAATCAGCGGCTGAACACCAGACAGGAGAACAATACTCAAAATAAGGTAAAATGAAAGAATTAAAACACGTCTTCAGAATAGATTGATCACCGAAAATCTTGTAAGACGTTCTCAATAAGCCAATTTGTTGCACAATTGAAGAAAACACAGACCTAATGTGTTTCTCAAAAGTAAATTTGCTGTCGAGAATCACACCTAAAATTTTAAAAGTCATACTAATTTAAAGAAACATTATCAATACTGAGGTCCAGATGTTGAGGAGCCACTGTCCTTGACCTACTTACAATCATACTTTGAGTTTTGTTAGGATTCAACTTCATACCCCATAATTTGCACCATGCACTAATTTTAGCTAAATCTCTATTAAGGATTCACCAACCCCAGGGGATGGAATTGATGCAAAGAGAGTAGCATCATTTGCATATGTAACACGCTTCTTTTCTAGGCCAAACCACATGTCATGTGTATATAGTATGAAATGTAATGGGCCAAGAACACAACAACTCTTTGAGACCTATTACAACCCTGGATAGGTACGTTACTCGGACACCCCTTTAAGGATATACTCGGTCGCGAGCGACCCCGACTCCAAAAAAATTCAGGAAAAATTTAGTTATGCATCAATCTGTATTGTTTGACTTGCTAAAAATACTTCAAAGAATGCTAAAAACTACTGAAAATATAAATGATACTCATCTACAAAATAACTATTTATTGGAAATATATTAAAAATTTAAGTATACAAAAAAAGACGACGTAAATATTCACAAAAAATAGAAATATACATATACACATAAATCCCTTTAGGGACACCTTCTTAGATGGCAAAGCAACAGCGTGTAATTGCTGGAAATGAGTTGGACCAATAGAAATCAAGATCTGATATGAGAAAAAAAGGGTAACTTTTTTTGGCCAAAAATATTTGTCCAAATTTCATGAATTTTTTGGGGGTACCCAAATGAAATAGGAAGAGGCTAATTCTTTTTATAGAATAAACTCATATTATCCTAGAACAGAAATACATAATAAAATGTGCACTAAGATGTAATTTACTGTTATAACAGGGGCGAAATCTAAAGGTCATTTTTTGACGGCCTAGTTTCACAATGTAAATTTCTTATGAAAATCATTGTATCTCCTATAAAATATGATATTTATGCATTAAAATACACCAAATATACCAAAATATCACGAATTCTATACAGAACAAGAATATATAGAGATATGCCAACTTACCTTTCGGGTATGTCAACAAAATGGCCGCAGACCGCAACAACTCTTACAGCAAAATCTACCACTTGAAATGAAGAATGGGGTTGCAAGCTCCATATTATCATCAACATCTCTTTTTAACTCCATTAGAAGTGTGTTGATGACATCCTTGCCGAGGGAATACTGCCTGCTTGCCATTATTGAAGATAAATTCAAAATAAATAGAAAAAAAATCAAATTTGCAAAAAATAAAAAAAAATCAGAAATTAGCATTTGAGGGAAAATGGACCTCATGGCAATATATGGCATCTAAGCCAAAACCAATGTCATGCAAGTGGTAGACACACCATCCACCCACACTTTCCAACTATAAAGAACCAAACAAGTATCAACACTGTTCGACAATTTATAGTTATGTAATAACTTTGCTGTTTGATCACTTACCCCTATAAAGGTATGCCAGGGTCGAGGTCGACCCGGGGGGGGGGTTAAAAAAACGGGTAAGGAGGGAAGTTAGACGAAAATCAGTCCTAAAGCAGACAATGGCATATAGACTAGTCACCCCTTGCAGGTCGATCACTTCCATATTCGAGACAGTTGATGATTTATGGGAAAAAAAACAGGTTTTGAAAATGCTGTAGGGGTCGCGTACGACCCATCATACCTTTCCAGGGTTAAAATATCAATAATATTCCTAAGAAACGACCCACCCACTTCCAACTGTTTGAGTTTCAAAATAATGGCCTCATGATTAACACGGTCAAAGGCAGCACTAAAATCAAGGCCAATCTTATGAACTTCCTGATCACAATCAAGGGATTGCTCTACAGCATTGGATATTGTAAGAAGGGCATCACATGCTCCAAGGCCTTTACTAAAACCAAATAGCAAACTAGGAAATAGATGATTACCTTCAGCAAACCTATTAAGACGTTTTGCCAGAAGACGCTCCAAAACTTTAGATAATATGGGAGTTATGGAAATTGGGCGGTAATCAGTGGGACTTGAGCTACCAAAAACACATTTACATAGAGGAGTAACATTACCAATCCTCCAACAAGTGCTAAAAGCTCCTCTTCTTGCTAACTTGCGCAAAATAACAGATAACTTTGGAGCTAAGAAATCTGCTGTCTTTATAAAAAAAACAATGGAAAAATACCATTTGGGTCTACACCTCCATAAGCATCAAAGTCCATCAACAGAGCTTTAATTTCACGAGATCAGAAAGCTAAACTAGTTAGTTTAGCCTCAGGAAAACATGAATGAGGAAGTTCAAGTTTTTCCTTACTCTGTTTACTGTCAAAAACATCAGCCAAAAGGGTTGCCTTTTCCTTTGGACAGTGAGTGACTGAGCCTTCTGGTTTAAGTAGAGGAGGAACTGTTGCATTTACACCAAAGAGTGCAGATTTAAGGGTAGACCACCATTTATGTTCTTGAATTGTACCAGAAAGGTTTCTTTCATGGTTAAATTGTGCTCCTTTTCAGTTGAGGCATAAACTCTCTGAGCAAAAGCTCGAAGCTGAGTATATATATATATATATATATATATATATATATATATATATATATATATATATATATATATATATATATATATATATATATATATATATATGTATAGATACTTTTTCTCTCAAAATCCGGATGTATTATGCAAGGGATAAGTGTCATGCTCAGACGGAATAACAGAAAAATGAATAAGAAAAAAGAAAAAAAGAACATGAACATTCTAAATGAATTCTTTAACCAAGTTTCCTTTCACGTCATAGATCAAAAAAAAATGTCAGACGTAGTGAAAATGGCATTCTTGTAATATTTAAGAGCAAGTCCGGGAACATTTACTGTTCACTTTGCCAAGGGGTCTGTTTTTGCTACACTGTATGAAAAAAAAACCGTAATTTCAATTGCAAAGTCTCCGTAAAAATATACTGTTCTCAACCGTATTCCAGTAAGATACAGGCGACAGTAATTTTACCTTACTTTGTTATTATCTTTTTATTGGTTGGTGACCGTAATATCACTCTGTTACGTCAAAATAATTTTAAAGACGGTAAAAATCCAGGAAAAAATGTTGCCAAATTTTTTAACAGTGTATGTAACCGAATCATTCAATTCAGAACTCTGACCAGAACTCTGACGAACCGAGTTTTCCGCAAGATCCTTCATACGTCTACAAGTGAGTATATTTGACATTGCTGTAGATTAAGCGAACTTAAATTCAACTTGTTTTCTTTATCTTACAACAGCCCGTGATGATGGTAAACCCTAGAAGATAAGATATTTACTCATTTTGAACCGGGTGGGGGGAGGTTTTGGTAAAATTTCATTGTGATTTGATATGTGAAAATAAAACAAAGAGATAATATTGGCCAATAATTAAATTAGGCTTACATCAGCATTTGAATTCAACGGCTCACTCCATAAATATTTCTTCAGACACGATTAATAACAGGAAGGAAGTAAATTCATATACATATGACGTGTAACTGATCACCAACATTGATTTAATGCACATAATAACCAGCTCTTTAATAAAAATACGCAGAGCATACAAACACACAAACAAACACACACAAGCAGAAGGAATTAGTAAGGGATTTTTGAGATCGGAAATAATAGAGGATTTCAATCTAACTTCCGGGACATGAATACAGTAAAACTGAGATGGGAATTCTATTACTAAAATACAGTTATCTATCTTTGTAATTTGCAGTTATGAAATGATTTAGAAAGATTTATAATCCTTGATATAGCTGACAGTTTTACCAATGTTCAGCTCTGATTCGAACACTAAAGAGAGAATGAAACTATCTAAATAGCGCTCAATTACTTTTGATCAGAAGAATCGTTGGAAGCCTCTAACGATTGCGCTGAAAACTTTAGAAATGTCAACCAAAAGACCAAAACAATTACATAGCATTGATTAGAAAGGGTGATGAAATTGCAGATACAAAAATTAATAAATAAATAAATGAATAAATAAATAAATAGAAGAAAGCAAGTGGAAGAATGAACCCGTTATTCGAAATTGTTTTAAATATTTTGTTGTTGTTTTGTTATGACGGACGTCAGATTTTCTCTGATCCCTCGGCATGAGTGATACCATCTCCTCCTGTATTACAACTATTATTTATATTGGAAGAAAACGAATAATTTATTTATGAAAATTATTCATCCTTTGGCGTGAACATTGAAATCTCCTGCAGTACTACAGCATACATTTACCTAGTCTGAAAACGATTTATTCACCTATGTAAATTATTTATCCCATGGCACGGATATCAAAATCTCTTCCTGTCCTAAAGCATTTTTTTTTTTTATCTTTGCAGAAAACGATTGATTTTCCAATGTAAATTATTTATCCCATGGCGTGAATATCAAAATCTCTTCTTGTCCTACAGCATTTTTTATCTTGGCAGAAAACGATTGATTTACCATTGAAAATTATCTTTTCGAAATCGTCTACCGATGAAGGTAAAAGCGAGTCCTTCTCAGTTCCCTTGGCCCTGTTTGCAGTTCGACAAGCAACGTCAGGACCATTTTTGTCCTGGACTTAAACGTAAACAAATGGAATCCGACAACGGATCCAGACGCTCTATTTCTGGAGAAAATTTATGCTTCTTCGCAGTTTAAATGTCGGGAAGTGAATTCATGAATATTAGAACACATCTTCTTCGGAAAGTATTACTATTACGGCTTCTAGGAAGAGCGTGATCTAGTTAATATATTCCAAGACCTATTTTTCACCATTTTTCCTGACTCGAATGCCTTGCTATGAAATACAAAGAATATTCTTAATGATAAAAAGTGTTGTTACTTGCAGTTGTACAACAAAACTATGAATAACCTGTGGAGAAATATTTTAAGGAACCTTTTAAAGAATTTAAGCCATCATATCATAATATGATTTTCTGTGTAAAAAGGACATTTCAATCTCTTGGTAAACGGGAAAATTGCTTCAGAGAAACTGCCATCTAAAGAAAAAGTTTCATTTTGAAAGATGTATTAAAGCTAATTTAGTTATATGATCCTGCAGAAGTGAATAGTATATATTAATAAAAACAACCTCTCTCTCTCTCTCTCTCTCTCTCTCTCTCTCTCTCTCTCTCTCTCTCTCTCTCTCTCTCTCTCTCTCTCTCTTAAATAAATAAATAAATCATTAGGTACTTCAATCTGCCTTTCTGTGTCTGTCTGTCTGCCTAGAATAGGCGTTTGAGCTCAAACCCAGCACAGGAGATGTATTAATACTCTGGCATAATTCCTTGAGTGAGAATTGTGGAAACCTTCAAAAGTATTTGGGCGTTAATTGTAAAGAAAGGGATTTTTTCACCTCAATTTGTAATAATATTTATAGGTAACGGATTGTGAAAAGATTATATTGAGATTTACGAAAATCAATAGATAAAAATCCATCATTTATTTCTGATAGTCTAATTCCCTTCTTTCTCTTTTCAGTTAATAATGAAAAATTAATTTTTCATTACTACGGGATTATTTATTCATGATTAATTCCGGGCGTCTCTGCGATAATATTATACATACCAATTATTTCTTATCTGTTGATATACGCAGGAATTTTTACAGTTGAATAATTTCTAATTTCATTTTCAATTTTTCATTTATGAAATCAAAGAAGGCAATGAGAATGGAGGGTTTAAAGATCTCTCATGAATGGCAGAGGCAAAGGACAGTTACGATGCCCTAGCTAGCAGGACAATGCCCTAGACGTAGACCAGACCATATACTGCATACTGCACATATGATTAGCACCCAAGACCCCTCTCCAACCTGGGTAGGAACAGGGCGGGGCCAGGCAATGGCTGCTGATGACTCGCCTAATAGATCTATAAGGCTCCAACGAATCTCCCCTCCTTAGCACACAAGGATGATGAGGTTGCAGACACAACAAGAAACTATCGAACTTGAGCGGGACTCGAAGCCCAGTCCGGCAGATAGCTAAGGAGGGACGTTTCCAATAGGCCATAACAACTATAACAATTGTGGTAGCCTATAGGAAACGTCTCAGTCTGGCAATCTCTCAGTCGGGAGTTCAAACCCCGCTCAAGCCTGATGGTTACTAGAAGTGTCCTCAACCTTACTATCCTTGTGAGCTAGGGATGGCGAGTTTGTGGGAGCATGTAGATCTTCTACCAATTGATTCATCAGTAGCCATTGCCTCGCACTCCATGGTCCTAGCTTGGCCACAGAGGAGGTTTTGAAAAAATCATATGTATAAATGGTTGGTTTCTAGGACTTTGTCTTCTTCCATGACGCTGCCGTTCATGAGTGACTTTTAAACTACTAATGTATCTACGAAGACAATACTGATTCTGAAGAAAACTAAGAGGATGACACAAATATAAGTCGCCCCAGGGCCTCAAAAACTGATTTCAATAATATAAAGAATCTTAT
>NC_090736.1:62306654-62309154 GCF_036898095.1 Palaemon carinicauda | reverse complement strand
TATATATATATATATATATATATATATATATATATATATATATATATATATATATATACATATACTGTATATCTAGGATACGTTACTTTCATTTAAAATTCTTAGGTATAAAAATCTTTAGCCAAAGGTATTTTGTCTAGAGACGTATTGATAAAAGTCACTTCAGCCTAAAGACGCCTTGGGCTAAAAATACTTTGACATAATGACAGTTTGTTAAAATGGTAGAAATATTTATCATATATAAATATAGTTCCATTATTTTTACGTAAATTAAAATTAAAAAAAATTATGCTTGATATATAATATACAATTAAAATGAAAAATTAATAAAATTGAAACTAAAAAGTATTATAAATCGATAAAAGTAACTAAAATGAAAATTATGATAAAACTTTAAAAAGACCCCAGATTATGTGCAATACAAACCAGCCTAGTAAGGTCTAAAGCAATTAAAATGACAATAATGATAAAAATAAAAAAAAAATAAAACAGATTTTGTGCAACACAAACCAACATAGTAAGGTCTAAAGCAACTAAAATGAAAGTAATGATAAAATTTCAAAAAGAACCCAGATTATGTGCAATCAAACAAACCTAGTAAGGTTTAAAGCAATTAAAATGACAATAATGATAAAATTTTAGAAAGAACCCAGATTATGTGCAATCAAACAAACTTAGTAAGGTTTAAAGCAATTAAAATGAAAATAATGATAAAATTTTAGAAAGAACCCAGATTATGTGCAATCAAACAAACCTAGTAAGGTTTAAAGCAATTAAAATGACAATAATGATAAAATTTTAGAAAGAACCCAGATTATGTGCAATCAAACAAACCTAGTAAGGTTTAAAGCAATTAAAATGACAATAATGATAAAATTTTAGAAAGAACCCAGATTATGTGCAATCAAACAAACCTAGTAAGGTTTAAAGCAATTCAAAGGAAAATAATGATAAAATTTTAGAAAGAACCCAGATTATGTGCAATCAAACAAACCTAGTAAGGTCTAAGGCAATTAAAATGACAATAATGATAAAATTTTAGAAAAAACCCAGATTATGTGCAATCAAACAAACCTAGTAAGGTCTAAACCAATTAAAATGACAATAATGATAAAATTAAAAAAAGAATCCAGATTATGTGCAATCAAACAAACCTAGTAAGGTCTAAACCAATTAAAATGACAATAATGATAAAATTTAAAAAAGAACCCAGATTATGTGCAATCAAACAAACCTAGTAAGGTTTAAAGCAATTCAAAGGAAAATAATGATAAAATTTTAGAAAGAACCCAGATTATGTGCAATCAAACAAACCTAGTAAGGTCTAAGGCAATTAAAATGACAATAATGATAAAATTTTAAAATAAACCCAGATTATATGCAATCAAACAAAACTAGTAAGGTCTAAATTAATTAAAATGAAAAGAATGATAAAATTTTAAAAAGAACCCAGATTTTGTGCAATCAAACCAACCAAGAAAAGTCTAAAGCAATTAAAATGAAAATAATGATAACATTTTAAAATAACCCAGATTGTGTGCAATCAAACAAACCTAGTAAGGTCTAAAGCAATTAAAATGAAAATGATGTTAAAGTTTTAAAAAGAACCCAGATTATGTGCAATCAAACCAACCAAGAAAGAAGGTCTAAAGCTATCAAAATGATAATAAGGATACAATTTTAAAAAGAACCCAGATTATGTGCAATCAAACAAACCTAGTAAGGTCTGAAGCAATCAAAATGAAAATAATGATAAAATTTTAAAAAGAACCCAGATTGTCTCCAATATTAACCAACCTAGTAAGGTCTAAAGCAATAAAATTACAATAATGATAAAATTTTAAAAAGAACCCAGATTGTCTCCAATATTAACCAACCTAGTAAGTCTAAAGCAATAAAATTACAATAATGATAAAATTTTAAAAAGAACCCAGATTGTCTCCAATATTAACCAACCTAGTAAGGTCTAAAGCAATAAAATTACAATAATGATAAAATTTTAAAAAGAACCCAGATTGTCTCCAATATTAACCAACCTAGTAAGGTCTAAAGCAATAAAATTACAATAATGATAAAATTTTAAAAAGAACCCAGATTGTCTCCAATATTAACCAACCTAGTAAGGTCTAAAGCAATAAAATTACAATAATGATAAAATTTTAAAAAGAACCCAGATTGTCTCCAATATTAACCAACCTAGTAAGGTCTAAAGCAATAAAATTACAATAATGATAAAATTTTAAAAAGAACCCAGATTATGTGCAATCAGACAAACCTAGTATGGTTTAGAGCAATTAAAATGAAAATAATTATAAAATTTCAAAGAGATCCCATATTATGTGCAATCAAATGAACCTAGAAAGGTCTAAAGCAATTAGGATAAAAATAATGATAAAATATTGAAAAGAACCCAGATTAAGTGCAATACAAACCAACCTAGTAAGGTTTAAAGCAATTAACTGATATATTTTTTTTATGTAATTTCAGGCGATTTGATTTC
>NC_090736.1:62291654-62301654 GCF_036898095.1 Palaemon carinicauda | reverse complement strand
ATTACTAAGCATGGCCTTCCTTTATCCATCATTTTAATTTTCATAGGAAAACGAGGTTAGAATCTACCATAATATCAGAGGACTTTACACATTTGAATTTCATCGGTATAGATGTTGGGAATTTCCTGAAATGACAAAGTATTTCAACCGAAGGACCTTGTATAACAATTCAAGTTTGTAAAATGTATCTCAGATTAATGATGAATTATATTAAATGACTGGTCATCAATATTGATGAATTTACATAATGTCGTTAGTGTATCACTCATTCCAGGGTTATTTTAAGAGGGTAATAGATTTTATATTATTATAAACATTAGGACTACACATCCCTACGAAGTCTTTTTTTACTTTCGTAAAATTTTGTTTTCCATAAGCAGTACTGTACCGCACTTGTTTCATACACCCTCGTATGCTGTAACGGTATTGCTTTTTTGTAACTCTCGCGCTCTCCCGCAATGCGGATAGAAACCTGTTTAAGCTTGCTATCTCATGTTTTTTACTGTTTGAATTTTACGCCATTCTTGCTCTCAACCCTCTGTATATAAGGTCGTTGTCTTGTTGAATAAACTCAGTTGCATTTATCTCGCCTCTCTGTTATTAACTTACAGTCACCTCGCTTAGTACATCAAAGGGTTATTGTATATAGGCAAACAAAGGAAGCTATGTACGCGGTATCAATAAAGGCCAAGAAACTATTTTATCCCAATATCGAGAAATTTATTGATGAAACTCACAAAAGATAGATAGATAGAGAGAGAGAGGGGGGGGGGTACTGTATAACCAGTATCGAAATCAGGCAACACATTTTCAAAGAGAGAGCGGTGTGTTCATTTACGAATTATAAGGCAGTGTATCTCACTCAACAAAGAAAGTAAATTTCTACAGCAGATGCCATTATTGCTAGGGAGAGAGAGAGAGAGAGAGAGAGAGAGAGAGAGAGAGAGAGAGAGAGAGAGAGAGAGAGAGAGAGAGAGAGAGGAATAAAATTGTGTCATGCATGATTTTTCAATAAGCTAAATCCAATTCGGTCTTGTTCGTGATCTCATTATACTTTCTGCTCTGGAATCTTCTCGAATGTCTCCTTTGGATCGTGGTCGAGGCGAAGTCTCAGCATTAGACTCCTTTTGATGGGTGGCGTTTGGCTCAAGTATGTTGCTGTCACAGGTCCTGGGGAGGACCAGAACCCTGGGGAGAATATGAGAACTTGCTAGTGGGCCTTATGAAGGCATTTTGAAAAGGCTGTATTTTAAGGGATATACCAACCCTTTAATAAGGGCATTAGCAATTCCAGATGGATGCAGAAGAGTTTTTCTTTTTTTTTCTTTTCTTTTTTCACTGATCTCGGTACCGATGAAACTTTTTTATAGTCTTCTACTTCGGCGATGTGAAATGCCTTTACACTGCCCCAGCCCTTTGAAATTGTTAAAAGATATTGCTCTTGGAAGTATAATTCCATAGCTCTGAGGCATTCAAAATTTCCGTTGAACCAAAGGGATTGAGGCAGACAATTCCACCATGAAGGAAAGGGGGAAATTGGAAAGCTCTGCAGCCAAATGACATTTAAAAAAAAAAAATAAAATAAAAACAGATCGCGTTCAAAACGGCATATATATTCAAGACTATAATCTAATTTCTTAAACCCAGGCACTTTTGCATGCAGTTGAAGATTTAGTGCTTCTTGGATTATAGGATTTAAAGGATACAACATTTTGTAAGGATTTGACATAATCAGTCATACAGGATTAAGCGGATTTCTTTAAACTCAGCTGAAATATTTTGCAATAAGATCAGTAAGGTATGTGACTATAAAAATACCGCTGGTGGTACTATGCAACTGCCATAACATCCAATTTGTCATACCGACTCCTTAATATGAGATAGTAATTGTGCCAATTGCTATCACAAAAACCTTATGGAATATCAAAGTGTATATTTCTGTCAGGCAATAAGATTTTCTTAGTTTTAGCTCTATTGTCAGATAAAGCAATATGAAAGTGTGTGCATAGGTTTTTACATGCTTCATGATGTAGTCATTACTTATACCTCAATGATTATAGACAAAGATATTTAGCTATGCAGTATCAGTATGAAACAAATTAACTCCTCTCCTTGATACGGGGGTTCAATTGCTTCTCCTGATTTTCCAAGAAAGTTCTTTTGAACAAAACAATAAGACCCTCGTTCTAAAAGATATCTTGTAAACAGAAGAGCTGTTCTATGCCATGATATGATAACATGAATACTGGTGGTAGAGAGAAAATCTTTCATATAAAGTGATGTAAGGTGACTGTCATCAGAAACTGCTACAAGCATTCTGGAGAGTGACCTATCTGATGGCCTTCTGTCTATTTGGTACCCAAGCAAAGTCTCAAGCCCATATGATACAAGCAGATTAAATTTATGTATTTTTATGTTATAGGGCCTGTGAAAAAGGTTTGTTTGGAAATATTAAATATCAATATTAAGATAAAATCATTGTAATGGTTTGTAAATTAAAGGTATTAAAGGTATTGTATTTTAGAGCAAGAGCTGGTATTTTCACGTAGTTTGCCTTTGTGTCTAACTTTGCTTCTTGAATGAAGGTAGTAGGTTGGCCATGGCACCACCCATCTGTTGAAATACTACCGCTACAGAGTTATGGGTTCTTTTGACTGGCCAGACAGTAGGCTACTATACTGTATCCTTCTCTCTGGTTACGGTTCACTTTCCATTTGCCTACACATACACCGAATAGTCTGCCCTATTCCTTACAGATTCTCCGCTGTCCTCATACGCCTGACACCACTAAGATTACCAAACAATTCTTCCTCACCCAAGGGTTAACTACTGCACTGCAATTGTTCAGTGGCTATTTTCCTCTTAGTAAGGATAGAAGAGACTCTTTAGCTATGGAAAGCAGCTCTTCTTGATACTAAAAAAACAAACCATTGTTTTGTAGTCTTGGGTAGTGCCATAACCTCTGTACCATGGTCTTCCACTATCTTGAGTTAGAGTTCTCTTGCTTGAGGATACACTCGGGCTCTCTATTCGATCTACTTTCTCTTCCTATTGTACTGTTAAAATTTCTTATAGTTTATATAGGAACTATTTATTTCAGTGTTGTTACTGTTCTTAAAATATTTTAATTTTACTTGTTCCCTTTCCTCACTGGGCTATTTTCCCTGCTGGGCCCTGGGCTTATAGCATCCTGCTTTTCCAACTAGGGTTATATCTAATCAAATAATAATAATAATAATAATAATAATAATAATAATAATAATAATAATAATAATAATAATAATAATACGAGCATTTCATTTTCTTTTTCACTAATACTTTTTTCCCAATATTTTTTTTTCTTGCTATTACTATTTCTACTTTTCCACTGGTCCCTTTTAAAGGTTTACGGTACTCTGGGTCACATACAATAGGACAATACAATAGTGGCAAGGCTACAGGTGGGGACACGCTTTCTCAATTAAGGAGTACACCGATTTTACAGAAACGAGAGAAAAGGCCTTGTGTATATATATATATATATATATATATATATATATATATATATATATATATATATATATATATATATATATATATACATGCAGCTTTCACATGTATATATATATATATATATATATATATATATATAAATATATATATATATATATATATATATATATATATATATATATATATATATATACAGTATACATGCAGCTTTCACATGTATATATATATATATATATATATATATATATATATAAATATATATATATATATATATGAATATATATATATATATATATATATATATATATATATACATATATATATATATATATATATATATATATATATATATATATATATATATTTATATATATTTATATATATACCGATATATATACTGTATACACACACACACACACACACACACACACACACACACACATATATATATATATATATATATATATATATATATATATATATATATATATATATATATATATATATATATATATATACAGTGTATATATATATATATATATATATATATATATATATATATATATATATATATATATATATATATATACATACATATGATATACGTATTTATAAATATATTTATATCATATAAATAATATATGTATAGCATATGTATGCATATATGTATATATGTGTGTACGTATGTATGTTGTATGCATTTATATATATATATATATATATATATATATATATATATATATATATATATATATATATATATATATATATATATACATGAATACTTTTTTATTTGGTTTGTTATTCACTAAACCCTTCTTTTATATCTACCTTTCTTCCGCTTTCCACATAGCATAGGTAAGGTAATGAAGAGGGGGGGGGGGGGGCAGGGTGCGTGCGAGCACCCAAGGTTCAGATTAGAATGAAGTGGACACTGATTCGAAGTTAGATTTCCAATTAAACGGTAATTAATCATCCAGCATCATCGACGACAGATAAGGAATCACTTTAAGGTATTCAGCAAATAACCGACTGATAAACAAAGTAGAAAACATGTTTACATTGCAATATGTGTCAACATGGGTTGGCCAGAGCACCAACCACCCCTTCAGATTCTGCCGCTAGAGTTATAGGATCCGTTGACTGGCTAGACAGTATGACATTGGATCTCTCTCTCTCTCTCTGGTTACGGTTCATTTTCCTGTTGCCTACACATATACCGAATAGTCTGGCCTATTCTTTTCATATTCTCCTCTGTCATCATACGCCTGACAACACTGAGATTACCAAACAATTCTTCTTCCCCAAAGGGTTAAATACTTCATTGTAATTGTTCAGGGGCCACTTTCCTCTTGGTAAGTGTAGAAGAGACTCTTTAGCTATGGTAAACAGCTCTTCTAGTGCCATAACCTCTGTCCCATGGTCTTCAACTGTCTTGGGTTAGAGTTCTCTTACTTGAGGGTACACTCGGGCACACTATTCTATCTAATTTCGCTTCCTCTTTTTTTTTGTTAAAGTTTTTATAGTTTACATAGGAAATATTTATTTTAATGTCACTGTTCTTAGAATATTTTATTTTTCCTTGTGTCCTTTCCTCACTGGGCTATTTTCCTTGTTGGGGCCCCCGGGCTTATAGTATCCTGCTTTTGCAACTAGTGTTGTAGCCACAACAAGGAATTCTAATCTCACCAGTCACCACAGACCTCATGTAAAAACCATAATGAATGCTACCTTCAACATTCATGTTTATATATGTAATAAATATCTGCGCAAATCATTGGAGATTGAAATATCTCATCTTGTACTGTTAGGTGTCTTTTTGTTGCCCAAATTTAGCTTTAATTGCTTTCATTAATAAGTTGTATTTCAGTCATTTATTGCTTAGGCTGAATATTTATAAATGACAATTCCAATCAAATTTGTTTATCGTTTTATCATAAATACTGGTGTAACAATATCACGGTCCAATAATTCCCACCGGAAAAAATCCAGCAGTCAAATTACGAGTTCAATTATGAGTGAAGCACAAAGGAACACATTTCGCCCATCATTAATTTTATAGAGCAAACTGGAACTCACAAATTTACGTCAGAATTGATTCAAACAAATTTGAATCACCATCAAGAGCGATAAAAATTTCCGATTCATTCATAATTGAAATTAACGGAGCTTTGCAATGAAGAATAATGTCAATAATGGTGTAATCCCTACTATAAAGTGAAATTAAAAGGAGAATAATTATATGTGTCACATAACATTCAATTTTTACCGTATCGTATTTTGTTTCTCTATTTGCCAACTAATGTATCATTATTAGCACTTTTAAAACACTCACGCACACACACACACACACACACATATATATATAAATATATATATATATATATATATATATATATATATATATATATATATATATATATATATATATATATATATATATATTAATGTATATATACATATTTGTATGTATATATATATATATATATATATATATATATATATATATATATATATATATATATATATATATATATATATACATACATATATATATATGTATATATATATATATATATATATATATATATATATATATATATATATATATATATATATATAATGTATATCATTTCCATGAATCCTTTTTATCTCAAGAAGTGACGCCATAGAAGCTCAACTATCTGGTATCTCATCAAAAGTGTGAGGTTGGTATTCCTCCTCACTTCTTCTTGACCATTGTCAGAATGCCAAAGAACTAAATCAACCAATCAATCTCCTCGACCACAGGAAATCCTGTTCTTATTAAACAGCTGGGTGAACCAAACTCAACCACTGAACTGCAGGTCCTCTGCGCTCACGGTGGCCGTTATACCACAGATCCCAAAAGTAATTGTTAATAAAATGCGCTGTATAATCTGACGCACTGGGCGATGTTATTTGACACGTGTCACGTGAGGTGAGAAAAATGTGTTAGGTCTGATTGTTGGGAATTGGATGCCATATAACCTCGGATAGTATTACACTTTTATTTTTTGATGTAATAATAATTACTCTGCCATATCATGCAGATATATTTGATGTGGTTGTGATAACAGTGAGGCCAACGAGTTCTAAAATAGGCACAATATTTACAAGAGCATATGACGGGTAACCACGCATACCAACCCTACCTAGACGATATGTGACCAGGGCAAGCAACATGCTTCATAATATTAATTTAGCCATTTTTCACGCCATATATCAACGCTACTTTTTGGAGCTGTAGTCCATGATAAGGAATATGATGATGGGATAACGGATTATCTTAATTCAATTAAAATCTTATTGAAAGAAACAAAGGAAAAGACATACAAACATACATGGCATATATAAGTGTAAAAAATCCTCAGGAATTACGGAAAGATATTGCTAAATGACTTTTCGTTGTAAAACCTTGTGGGTCGATTTAGAACAAAATTAGAGAGAAATAATGGAAATTTAAAAATAAAAAGCTACACAAAGAAAAGAAAAACTGAATGGGTGAATGGTTCTTATAATGATGTTTCACACTTCGCCTGTTCAAAGTGTACAAATTATTATTATTATTATTATTATTATTATTATTATTATTATTATTATTATTATTATTATCATGAAAAACTAAGCTATACCCATTGTTGGAAAAGCTAGATGTTATAAATCCAAGGGCTCCAACAAGGAAAAATAGCCCAGTGAGGAGAGGAATGGTTTCACTTCATTTTAGTTTCAATTCTTGGCTGTTAATTTTCTTTTTTTTTCTATTGCTTTTTGGTGCTTTTGTTATGGAGCGGTAAATTATTCGCGCAATGTATTGACAGATCCCTGGAATTTGCAATGGAAAACTTGTCCGGTGTTATAGGCAACATAGGGAGAGAAAGGCCAAATCCCATGCATATGGAAGTCGTCTTTTCTCGTCTGTGAATCTTGTTCCCATCAGGTTCATTGCACAAGTAAATGAAAAGTTCTTTAAAATTCTAAATTAATTTCTAATGATGAAAATCTGTTAGTCGGTCTATCGTCCTTTCTATAATGGATAAAGTGTTGTGTAATGATCAATGTCTGTTTGTTTATATGTACACAAATATTTCTTTTGAGAGTATTGTAAAGTTTAAACCAAGAGAGTAATAATTGATAGACCAGAGTTAGCCCCATACAAAAAATAATGGACAATATTAGCCGTTTGATATACCTATACAAAACAATAATTATAAGTGGTATGAAGCCCCTTTCTCTTGGTAAGGGTAAAAGAGACTCTTTAGCTAGGGTAACCCGGTCTTCTAGGAGAAAGGGTATCCAAAATCAAACCATTATTCTCTAGTCTTGGGTAATGCCATAGCCTCTGTACCATGGTCTTCCACTGTCTTGGGTTACAGTTCTCTTGCTTGAGGGTACACTCGGTCAGACTATTCTCTTCCTCTTCTTATGAAGTTTTTATAGTTTATACATGGAAGATCTATTTTATTGTTATTACTGTTCTTGAATTATTTTGTTCTAATTGTTCATTACTTCTCTTGTACTTTATCTATTTCCTTATTTCCTATTCTCGATTAGTTATCTATCTCTGTTTGAGCCCTTGGGCTTATAGCATCTTGCTTTTTCAACTAGGGTTGTAGCTTAGCTAGTAATAATAACAATAACAACAACAAAACAACAATAACATCAGTTATAATAATAATAATAATGATAATAATAATAATAATAATAATAATAATAATAATACAAACATTGTACCATTTTCATCTACCTTGAGAGTATTACCCCATATCTCTCATCCTTATTATACAGGCCATCAAATTTCAATGCCTTCAATTTTCTCTATGAAAATCATTTCAAACGACGTCATTTCATCCTTCCCCCCCGCCATCTAAATGACTCATCCATTACGACCAACCACTCGTGCTCCATTCTCTCACATAGTCCAAGCCACCTTAAAACTCACTGATCCATCTTGTCAGGAGTACTGTTTTTCCACTTCTTCAGCTTTATTTATTTTCACTTTCTCGTTTGCGGTATATATATATATATATATATATATATATATATATATATATATATATATATATATATATATATATATATATATATACACATATTTATATATGTATATATGTGAATGTATGTATGTATATCTGTGTCTATGTGTTGTATACATACTTGCATACAGCCACCCGTTGAGATACTACCGCTATAGAGTTATTGAGTCCTTTAACTGGCCAGAAAGTGCTATATTGGATCCCTCTCTCTAGTTCCAGCTTATTTCATCTTTGCCTACACTTACACAAAATAGTCTGGCCTATTCTTTCCTCATACACTTAACAGCACTGAAATTTTCAAAAAATTCTTCTCTCAAGAGGTTAACTACTGCAATCGTTCAATGGCTACTGTCCTCCTGGTAAGGGTAGAAGATACTCTTTAGCAATGGTAAGCAGCTCCTCTAGGAGGACACTCTAAAATTAAACCATTGTTCTCTAGTCTTGGGTAGTGCCATAGCCTCTGTACCATGGGCTTCCGCTGTCTTAGGTTAGAGTTCTCTTTCTTGAGGGTACACTCGGACACACTATTCTATCTTGTTTCTATTCCTCTTGTTAATTTTATTTTTTTATAGTTTATACATGAAATAATTATTTTAGTGTTGTTATTGTTCTTAAACATCTTGTAGTTTTCTCTTATTTCCTTTCCTCACTGGGATATTTTCCCTGTTGGAGCCCTTGGGCTTATAGCATCCTGCTTTTCAAACTAGGGTTGTAGCTTAGCAAGTGATAATGATAATAATGAGAATAATGATAATAATGATAATATATATTTATATATATGTATATATATACACATATATGTATACTGTACATATACATGTGTGTGTATTTGTGAGTGAATGTATATATATATATATATATATATATATATATATATATATATATATATATATATATATATATATATATATGTATGTATGTATGTATGTATGTATATCGATATAGATGTGTAAATATAAATATATATATATATATATATATATATATATATATATATATATATATATATATATATAAATATTTATATATATATATATATATATATATATATATATATATATATATATATATATATATATATATTATATATATATATATACACACAGGGGGTTGGATGGGTGGGTTGGTTTATGTATCTTAAAATAATACATTTCAACTAAACCAAAATGAAGAATAACGTTCTTCATGGCTATGTATAGACGTAATATACTAATCCCATTCTGTAGATTCCTGGAAATGAAACCGCCATTCAGTTTCAAGAAATCCTATCACTCGTCTTCATCAGGGAAGTTGAGATTGAAAAATGCAAGTCTACGATTCTCCTTTTAATTTAAAGTCTCCATCCTTTGATCAGGAAACCATTCGCAAAGGGTAATAGCTTTTGCTTTTTAGGAAATGTGTCAGAGCCCTCGAGACATCAATCATAATCGAGCTTGTCTTATGACGTAGTTGGT
>NC_090736.1:62251654-62281654 GCF_036898095.1 Palaemon carinicauda | reverse complement strand
ATTGCCTTGTGTGCAGACGACAGTCGGGGAAGTAATGGCAGCAAGTGAATATAAAATCTGTGGCCAGCTGAAATTGAAAAGGGAGCACGATACTTCAGGAACAGCTTCTTCTGAATTAATCTTCAGTCTTTGGTAAAGTAACATTTTCCTGTCGTGCGTAACTTCTCGTGATATGTCCTTTATCTTTTGAGGAGATGACCAGATATCCTTTTTAAATCTGTATGTATATGTCATCATTATCATCATCACCATCCGTTTCTAGTACATTCCAGAAAAAAAGGCCTCAGATATGTCCTTCTACTCCAGTCTGATTATGGTCTTTTGATGCCAGTCCACAACTGCAAATTTTCTTAGTCATTCAATCTTCTTCTCTTCCTTCCCCTGCTTCTTTTGCAATCTCCAGGGACCCATTGTGTTATTCTTAATGTCCATTTATTGTGTGTCATTCTCAGTATATGTCCTATCCATGTCCTTTTTAGAATATCCTATACTTTAATTTTCTCTCGTATCTATGTTGCTCTTCCTCTGTCTCTTAATATTAACCCCATCATCATTCTTTCCATAGCTCTTCAAGTTGTAACTAGCTTACATTCTAAGGTTTTAGTAAGACTACAAATTTCTATTGCATAGGTTAATACTGGGAGGACCAGTTGATTTAATACTCTTAATTTTTTTTTAGAGAAAATGCCATTTTAATTTTCATAATCTCATTTTGTTTACCAAAAGCTCTCCATCCCGTGCTTATTTTTCTTTCAATTTCGGTATCATGTCCTGGGAAGCACTGTCTATCCTAGGTACGTATATTCATGAACAATCTCTAGAGGTTTGTCCATAACCCCTATTGTTGTTTCTACATTTTCATTGAACATTATCTTACTTTTACTCATGTTAATTTTCAGTCCTACATTTCTGCTTGCTTTATTCAATTCTTGTGTCATCTTTTTCAATTCCTCCATCATTTACTAAACAGAACCATGTCGTTTGTAAATCTTAAGTTGTTAAGGTATTCACCATTAATGTCAATTCGTACATTTTCCCAATCTAAATTCTTAAAAACCTTTTGTACACATGCTGTGAATAATTTAGGAGGGATGGGGTCTCTGTCTAACTCTTGATTTTTGCATTACTGGTTAATTACATGGATATAGTTAGTTGTTGAATGTACATTTCTAAAGCCTGCCTGTTTTCTTGACTGATTAAAGTTTAGTAGTCTTTCTATTCGGCCTAATATTTTCTTTGTAAATATTTTATATGTTACTGAGAGTAAACTTGACGAGTGGTAATTTCTCAAGTCTTTTGGATCTCTTTTTTTTTCTGCTTTATTATAATGATAAAGTTCATCCAAGTTGTAGGTATAGAGCATTTTTGTACACATTTTGTGTAAAGTTCAGTGAGTTTTACTACAGTTAAATCGATTGTTAAACCAATGCTCTGCCTCTTTTTATGCCTTTTAACGTCTTTTTTACCCCCCCCCCACCATTGTTACTCATTGTACCGGCTCAGGTGTTTCAATATTGGCAAAGTTATTGTATAGAAATCTTCTGCAATTTTTTTCAGTCGATCTCTTTTGTTAATAATATTTCCAATTTCATCCTTTAAAACAAACATCTGTTGGCGCCCTGTTCCAAGTTTTCTCTTCATCAATTTGATGTTTCTTCCTTTCTTTAGTGTTTCCTCAATTTTCGTCTTATTGTGATTAATAAAGTCTTAGTTTTTCGTTTGTTTAATGTTTTTAGATAGTTATACTAATTTTATTTAATCTCTTGAATTTTACCATATATATATATATATATATATATATATATATATATATATATATATATATATATATATATATATATATATATATATATATATTCATATATCATCATCTCCTCCACGCCTATTGACGCAAAGGCCTCGGTTAGATTTCGCCAGTTGTCTCTATCTTGAGCTTTTAATTCAATACTTCTCTATTCATCATCTCCTACTTCGCGCTTCATAGTCATTAGCCATGTAGGCCTGGGTCTCCCAACTCTTCTAGTACCTTGTGGAGCGCAGCTGAACGTTTGGTGAAGTAATCTCTCTTGGGAGCGCAAAGAGCATGCCCAAACCATCTCCATCTACCCCTCATCATGATCTCATCCACATATGGTACTCAAGTAATCTTTCTTATAGTTTCATTTCTAATCCTGTCTTGCCATTTAACTCCCAATATCCTTCTGAGGGCTTTGTTCTCATCTACTAAATGTATTGGAGACTGTTTCATTGTCATACCATGACTCATGTCCATAGAGTAACACCGATCTCACTCAACTGATTTATAGTCTGATTTTTATATGTAATTTCAGGCGATTTGATTCCTTAATTTCACTTAACCTACCTATTGTCTGATTTGCTTTTCTTCAACCTTTCACTAAACTCTAATGGAGTGCCCCGAAAATGGGAGACTACTCTTTGTCGTCTCCGCATTGGTCTCTCGGATGACACTTGAGTTTCTGCTGGCTGGCCAACTGCAACCATATTGCGACGACTGTTTGGTACCATTGACAGTGAGGCATTTGTTGACTGAATGCCCCACTCATAGCACAGAAAGAAATAGATATCTGTTTAAAGCTCGGGGTGTCGCACAATGCTAGTGGCATTTTAAAATTTTTATCAGAAGCAGGTCTTCTTAATTTTATTTAACTTCTACAACATATTTTCTTTTCTGGTTTTAATTGAATATTCTTTTAATCTTTATTTATGATAAATATTCTAGAATATTTTCTGATTCCCTTACAGTTATGCTGTATTTGAGATTTTTTTGTATATTTCATATGATATGGAACAAATTAAGAAAATTTTTGTTTCTAAGGAGCCTCTAATCATGGAGCTTTTGCTGTAATTGTTTTGCAATGTTTTCATAACTACATACATGTAGTTATAAACCTGTAAAAAAAAAAAAAAAAAAAAAATAAATCAATATTCCTATTTGTTGGCATAGAAATAGAAATAGTTGATGAAATTTTTAATTCCTCTCATTTAATTTTTCTGTTTATTTCAATAAATCCAACTAACAACACAAATTTTCATGATCCCTTTTGGTTTGAATATTTAGTATTTCTGAGTATGTCCAAGATGTTATTCAGTTTTTTATTCATGTGAATAAAAGAAATGAATAAGCCACATAATTAAAAGTTTTCTTATCTTCCACCGGAGATGACTTAACTTTTTCGATTTGTTAATGAGGCAATGGCAATTAGCGAGCATAAATATTGAAAGTTGGCTGAAATGAAATAATATTCACCCAAAGATTATACAATAATTATAAAGATATCTTTAGGTAATTCAAACTATTTTGGTAACATCTGGGGTCATATATAGATTTATTATGACGTCTTTCTCTTGCTATTGGATGCTATATGACTTTCATATGTAATTTCAGGCGATTTGATTTCCAAACCTTACATAACCTAGCCATTATCTGATTTCCTTTTTCATTAAACTTCAATTCTAAAGACCCTTCATTAGAGATCATAGTTCCTATATATTCAAATGATTTCACCTCATTAATAGTTTCTCCTTCCAATAATATTTCATCTTCCATTACACATTCAGTTCTCATCATTTCTGTCTTTCTCCTGTTTACCTTGAGCCCAACCTCATGTGATATTTCATACATTACGGTAAGCAAGCTTTGCAAATCCTGTGGTGTTCATCTAATAAGGATAGCGCAATCAGCATACTCTACGTCAGCTAATTTCCTATTACCAATCCAGTCCAATCCTTCTCTGCCATCTCCAACTGTTCTATGCGTTACAAAATCCATGAGGAGGATAAATAACATAGGTGACTATACATTCCCTTGGAGTACTCCACTGTTCACAGGGAATTCACCTGACAGGACTCCACTAACATTAGTTTTGCTCTTGCTATGCTCATGAACAGATTCAATCAACTATATATTTAAGAGGAACTTCATAATAACACAGGACTCTCTCTCTCTCTCTCTCTCTCTCTCTCTCTCTCTCTCTCTCTCTCTCTCTCTCTCTCTCTCTCTCTCTCTCTCTCTCTCCCTGTATATATATATATATATATATATATATATATATATATATATATATATATATATATATATATATATATATATATATATACATATATATATATATATATATATATATATATATATATATATATATATATATATATATATATATATATATATATATATACAGTACATACATGTATATACATAGGATACGTTACTTTAGTATAAAGCACTTTGGTCTAAAGAACTTAAGCCAAAGGTATTTGGTCTAGAGACATAGGCCTTTAGACCCTTTGGTATAAGAATAATTTGGTATAATGACAATTTGGTAAAATGATAAAAATATTTATAGTATATAATTATTGTTTAACTATTTTTTACGTCAATTCAAATGAACAAAAATTAAGCTGGAAATAGAATATACATTTAAAACAATAAAAATGAAAATGAAACTAAAATTTATTATGAATCAATAAAAATATTAGAAAAACTAAAAATATACAAAAATTGTAAATTTATTAAAAAATTACAAGTAATTAGAATTAAAAAAAAAAAAAAAAAAGATTATGTGCAATACAAACCAACCTAGTAAGGGATGCCCTGACTAGTCCTTGCCATACAATGCTCTTCCACACTGTATCCCAAACAGTAAATAGACAGTAGCTACAAAGGTCATCTTCCATTGAACGTTTCTGGTAATCGGCAACCCTTATAAAATCCCATTTTCTCTTCTTATTGCGTTGCATTTTCTTCTTTGGGGCTGACCCGTACGGTGAGTTCAGATATTCTTGTTTTGATGATTTCTTCTATAGATTTGAATGAGATCTAACAATTCTTCTTCACCAAAGGGTTAACTACTGCACTGTAATTGTTCAGTGCCACTTTCCTCTTGGTAAGGGTAGAAGAGACTCTTTAGCTTTGGTAAGCAGCTCTTCTAGGAGAACACTACTCCAAAATCAAACCATTGTTCTCTAGTCTTGGGTAGTGCCATAAGTCTCTGTATCATGGTCTTCCACTGTCTTGGGGTAGAGTTCTCGGGCGCATTATTCTATCTTATTTATTTTCCTCTTATTTGGTTAAGTTTTTATAGTTTATAAAGGAGATATTTATTTTAATGTTGGTACGGTTCTTGAAATATTTTCCCTGTTGGGGCCCCTGGGATAATAGCATCCTGGTTTTCCAACTAGGGTTGTAGCTTAGCAAGTAAGTAAAATAATAATAATAATAATAATAATAATAATAATAATAATAATAATAATAATAATAATAATAATAATAATAACTACGACACTATCCTATGCCTTGCTTCAACAGGAATTCTCGTCAAGTGTGAGCCTCAGTTGAGGCACTTTATATAATGGCTTCGGACATCTTCCTTTTCGTCTTCGCATTCCATTTACAAATGTATTTTTTATATATCAATAAACGGCGATGCATATTCAGGTGCAATTTGTTTTAAGCATTTTAATTTACTTTCCATTGTGGGTTTTAAGGAGAAATTATAATAAGCTTTACAATTTAAAAAAAAAAAAAAAAGAAGATATATTAGAACAAGATAAAAAGGAAATTGTCGTATTAGATATCGGTAAATATACCAAACCTATCGTTCAGTGATTGTTTTTTTTTTTTTTTTTTTTATAGAGAAGAGTTATTCGAGCAAAATTTCTTTAAATCAAAGTGCTTTTTGACAAAGATGTCTTAGACTAAAGTGCTTTAGACTGAAATGCTGTAGACGAAAAGTTCTAGACCATATATGTATATTGATCTATTAGCGTGACTTTTTTCCCATTCGTATGGGGTAACACGGTTGCCATATATATATATATATATATATATATATATATATATATATATATATATATATATATATATATATATATATATATATATATATATATATATATATATATATATAGGGACAGAAATACATGCAGTTTACAATTTTGTGAAATGAAAATAGAAGAGACAACTGAATTAGATATCATATTAACTGCACCAATTTGACACTTTATTATAATTACGTAATCTGTAATGATAGTAATAACTTTTCCGAGAAGGTCCAGACACAAATAGAAAGTATTGATTTGGTTGGTCATAAGGACTGCAAACATGGGTCTTCTACTAAATATCTGTAAATTTCCTTATTCCTGGTGTACAGAACTTAGCTATGTGAAATACGTCTTTCCTCCATAGAATTGTACCATACTTGTAGTAAATGATCCTATCTCTACATCTACAACTACAGGACATTCTAAATTTCTTCCTTACATAATAAGGAGCGAGTGTCCAGCTATCTATCTATCTATCTATCTTTCTATCTATCTATCTAACTATCTATCTATCTATATATATATATGTATATATATATATATATATATATATATATATATATATATATATATATATATATATGTATATATATATATATGTGTGTGTTTCTTTCCTGTTACGCTGAGCGGCAGGGAAGAGAGGGTGGTAGTCATACCCTGGAGAGAGGAGGAATCCAGAGAGGTATACTTGTAAACCAAAATCACCCAAAAATTGCCGAACAAGTGGGTTTTATTTAGGAAAGTGGAAGTGGGGGGGGAGGTTGAATCTGTGTGCATGGGCATATCTATCTAGAGAGAGATTAGTTCACCAAACTTTCAACTGGGCTCTACAATACAAGGCACTAGAAGAGTTGGAGTTCCAGGCCTATGTGGCTGAGGACTATGAAGCGTGAAGTAGGAGATGATGAATGGAGAAGTATTGACTTAAAAGCTCAAAATAGTGATGACCGGTGAAATCTAACCAAGGCCCTTTGCGTCAATAGGGGTAGGAGGTGATAATGATGATGATGATGATGAACATATGTATATATATATATATATATATATATATATATATATATATATATATATATATATATATATATATATATATATATGCTTCTTTACTTGTGTGTAATAGATCTAAATGTATTCATAATGGTTTGCTTTAACCTGTGTCATCAATTATGAAGGTTATTAATATTGCTTAATGTATACATTAATACCTTAATACACAAAAGGGTATCACATAACATAACAATTCACCTTTGTTGAAAACTTTAATATAATCGTACAAGGAAAGAGAGAGAGTTAAGACGCTCATAATACCTTTTGATCTTCAAGTAATGACCTGGTAATCAATTAAAACTAATGAGATTACTAAGCATGGCCTTCCTTTATCCATCATTTTAATTTTCATAGGAAAACGAGGTTAGAATCTACCATAATATCAGAGGACTTTACACATTTGAATTTCATCGGTATAGATGTTGGGAATTTCCTGAAATGACAAAGTTTTTCAACCGAAGGACAGTGTATAATAATTTAGGTTTGTAAAATGTATCCCAAGTTAATGATGAATTATATTAAATGTCTGATCATCATTCTTGGTGAGTTTACATCATGTCGTTAGTGTATCACTCATTGCATGGTTATTACAAGAGGGTAATACATTTTATATTATTATAGACATTAAGACTACACATCCCTACGAAGTCTTTTTTTACTTTCGTAAAATTTTGTTTTCCATAAGCAGTACTGTACCGCACTTGTTTCATACACCCTCGTATGCTGTAACGGTATTGCTTTTTTGTAACTCTCGCGCTCTCCCGCAATGCGGATAGAAACCTGTTTAAGCTTGCTATCTCATGTTTCGTACTGTTTGAATTTTACGCCATTCTTGCTATCAACTCTCTGTATATAAGCTCGTTGTCTTGTTGAATAAACTCAGTTGCATTTATCTAGCCTCTCTGTTATTACTTACAGTTACCTCGCATGTATATAGGCAAACTAAGGAAGCTATATACGCGGTATCAATAAAGGCCAAGAAACTATTTTATCCCAATATCAAAAAATTTATTGATGAAACTCACAAAAGAGAGAGAGAGAGAGAGAGAGAGAGAGAGAGAGAGAGAGAGAGAGAGAGAGAGAGAGAGAGAGAGAGAGAGAGAGACAGGAAGATTGGAATAGAATTGAGTCATGCATGATTTTTCAATAAGCTAAATCCAATTCGGTCTTGTTCATGATCTCATTATGCTTTCTGCTCTGAAATCTTCTCGAATGTCTCCATTGGATTGTACCAACCGTGTGTCACACAATTTTACATAATTCCTTTTGTATATATTATGCTTGTATCTGCGCTCTTCCCTCGCACTAAAACGAACATGAAAATTCACGTCTCCGATTTTCCTCTGTGACATTGTCTGTCTTGTAAACATGTTATGTCCTGTTGCCTTGAGGTTTTGTATATAAAGGAGAGTGTTCTATAATATTATAACTCAGTTGATTGCATCCTGCCTTTGAGTTCACAACCTTCTCTCGGCTCGTCACAGGATCGTGGTCGAGGCAAAGTCTCAGCATTAGACTCCTTTTGATGGGTGGCGTTTGGCTTAAGTCCGTTGCCGTCACAGGTCCTGCGGAAGATCAGGACCCTGGGGAGGATATGAGAACTTACTAGTGGGCCTTATGAAGGCATTTTGAAAAGGCTGTATTTCAAGGGATATACCAACCCTTTAATAAGGGCATTAGCAAATCCAGATGGATGCAGAAGAGCTTTTCTTTTTTTTTTTTCTTTTTTTTTTTTTTTACTGATCTCGGTACCAATGAAAATTTTTATAGTCTTCTACTTCGGCGATGTGAAATGCCTTTACACTGCACAAACCCTTTGAAATTGTTAAAAGATATTGTTCTTGGAAGTATAATTCAATAGCTCTGAGGCATTCAAAATTTCCTTCGAACCAAAGGGATTGAGGCAGACAATTCCATTATGAAGGAAAAGAGGAAATCGGAAAGCTCTGCAGCCAAATGACATTTAAAAAAAAAAAAAGGATCGCGTTCAAAATGACTTAAAAATGGCATATATATTCGACTATAATCTAATTTCTTGAACCCAGGCACTTTTGCATGCAGTTTAAAATTAAGTGCTTCTTGGATTATAGGATTTAAAGGATACAACATTTTGTAAGGATTTGACATAATCGGCCATACAGGATTGAGTGGATTTCTTTCTACTCAGCTGAAATATTTTGCAATAAGATCAGTAAGGTATGTGGCTATAAAAATACCTCTGGTGGTACAGTGCAACTGCCATATCATCCAATTTGTCATACCGACACCTAAATATAAGATAGTAATTGTGCCAATTGCTATCACAAAAACCTTATGGAATATCAAAGTGCATATTTCTGTCAGGCAATAAGATTTTCTTAGTTTTAGCTTTATTGTCAGATAAAGCAATATGAAAGTGTGTGCATAGGTTTTTACATGCTTTATGATATAGTCATTACTTAAACCTCAATGATTATAGACAAAGATATTTAGCTATGCAGTATCAGTATGAAACAAATTAACTCATCTCCTTGATACGGGGGTTCAATTGCTTCTCCTGATTTTCCAACAAGAAAGTTCTTTTGAGCAAAACAATAAGACCCTCGTTCTGAAAGATATCTTGTAAACGGAAGAGTTGTGCTATGCCATGATATGATAACATGAATACTGGCGGTAGAGAGAAAATCTTTCATATAAAGTGATGTAAGGTGACTGTCATCAGAAACTGCTACAAGCATTCTGGAGAGTGACCTATCTGATGGCCTTCTGTCTATTTGGTACCCAAGCAAAGTCTCAAGCCCATATGTTATAAGTAGATTAAATCTATGTATTTTATGTTATAGGACCTGTGAAAAAGGTTTGTTTGGAAATATTAAATATCAATATTAAGATAAAATCATTGTAAAGGTTTGTAAATCAAAGGTATTGTATTTCAGAGCAAGAGCTACTGGGTTTTTCACGTAGTTTGCCTTTGTCTCTAACTTTGCTTATTGAAGGTAGTAGGTTGGCCATGGCACCAGCCATCCGTAGAAATACTACCGCTAGAGAGTTATGGGGTCTTTTGACTGGCCAGACAGTAGGCTACTATTTTGTATCCTTCTCTCTGGTTACGGTTCACTTTCCCTTTGCCCACACATACACCGAATAGTCTGCCCTATTCTTTACAGATTCGCCTCTGTCCTCATACACCTGACACCACTGAGATTACCAAACAGTTCTTCTTCACCCAAGGGGTTAACTACTGCACTACAATTATTCAGTGGCTACTTTCCTCTTAGTAAGGATAGAAGAGACTCTTTAGCTATGGAAAGCAGCTTTTCTTGAACGATACTAAAAAACAAACCATTGTTCTTGGGTAGTGCCATAACCTCTGTACCATAGTCTTCCACTGTCTTGGGTTAAATGCCTCTTGCTTGAGGATACACTCGGGCTCTCTATTCTATCTACTTTCTCTTACTATTGTACTGTTAAAATGTTACTGTTCTCCATTAGGGAAAATAGCCCAGTGAGGAAAGGAAATAAGGAAATAAATCAATGATGAGAATAAATTAACAATAAATCAATCTAAAAACCGTGACAACGTCAAAATAGCATCCTACTTTTCCAAGTAGGGTTGTACCTTAGCCAGTAATAATAATAATAATAATAATAATAATAATAATAATAATAATAATAATAATAATAATAGAATCCCTCAGGAACGTTCGCAAGTCATAGAAAATGGGTCCCGTAGATATATAGAAAAAGAACGACGGGTTAGAAGCAGTCACTTCAGCCATTGTTATGCTAAATTAGCGGCTGGTTTTATGGAGACATTTCTATGACACCTGTTATGATACTGTTAATTATTTTCATTTACAATGCTGCTTATTTTAGAACAAAACAAGAAAACCTGGGAAGATTGAATATCATTAGAAACTGTGTTCCACGTTATCATCTTTAACATTTAAGACTACGCCCTGGAAACTCATTTGGCGCTGAGCTTTGTTGTCATCTGTGTCACTTCATAAAGATTTGTAACAAAAAATTGTCTGTATCATCTTACGAATTCTTGTAAATTAAAACTAGATTGGTGAACTGTGAGTGTTTTATAAATAATGCAAAATATTGCAAATATTATTATTCTTAAATCTAATTATTCTTATGTTTGCTGGCTGTTATTTTCTTTCGCTGTTACCGGTTTGCTATATCTCATTCTAAATAAATTATGAAGGGAACAAGGAATAAAAGTAGCCTTTACGTAATGTACTTACTTTAGCTATAACTGGCCGTAACACCTTATTGTATATCGTTCTTTTTTTCCCTGTGCGATATTTCTAGTATACTTTAACGAACACGGAAAGGGCTCCAGCCTTTGTGGAGAATTCAGCCGTCTCAGGTTCCCAAGTTACCCAAAGCTAAGTAGTAGCTTAGCAAGTTTCTAGGAAGTAGGTGACACCTTTGGCCGTAGGAAGTCCAATGATATGTTTTAGTAGGAGAGATCAATAAACTAGTAGTTGTTCATAGAGCAAGATGATAGCAGGGTTCAATTGTTCTGAAACTCCAGCTGTTCGAAGCATGTGGGTGTTGGGTGTGATGGACGTCTTCCTCAATACTGAATGTTGCTAGTTTCGGGTCACGTTGGGTTGACACATGATTGTGCTCAGCAAATTAATTCCTTCCTCTCATTGTTCAGACAGCCTGTGGGATTTTGAGTTTTATGAGCACAATTATTTCCCAGCCTCCTCTGTTTAATTAGAACGTTTGCATCCTCATAGTTTTGTTTGCAATTGAGCATCTAACCTGTTATCTACGTACCTTCAACAACTAGATGAGTACTATTAATGGTTGTACCTGCTGGTATTTAGGATTTGAGAAGCGATTCGAGAGCTGCATAACATACAAATTTACATGTAGAGATTTTTCAAGGAGAGCAAGTGTTTCGTGAGGATGTAAAAGACAGGCTATCGAGATCAAACACGTAAAATAGGTGGCATTTGTATACTTCGTCGTTTATTCCCCAATTTCAATCAGTCTTGTCAGGATAAGTATATCGGCAGGCTGTTATGAAATGTCGAAAAATGCACATGCACAAACTAATATATATATATATATATATATATATATATATATATATATATATATATATATATATATATATATATATATATATATATGTGTGTGTGTGTGTGTGTGTGTGTATATATATGTATATATATATATATATATATATATATATATATATATATATATATATATATATATATATATATATATATGTATATATATATGTATATACATATACATACATATATATATATATATATATATATATATATATATATATATATATATATATATATATGTATATGTATATATATATATATATATATATATATATATATATATATATATATATATATATACGTGTATATATATGTATGTATATATATATGTATATATATATATATATATATATATATATATATATATATATATATATATATATATATTTATATGTATATGTATATGTACAGTATGTATATATATATATATATATATATATATATATATATATATATATATATATATATATATATATATATATATATATATTAAAGAATCCTCTAGCAAAGCTTTTCCGCCTGCTTTACTAATGTTCAAACGTTTGTCATCGTAATGCACTATTTTCCCTGCTGGGACCCCGGGCTTATAGCATCCTGCTTTTCCAACTAGGGTTATATCTTATCAAATAATAATAATAATAATAATAATAATAATAATAATAATAATAATAATAATAATAATAATAATAATAATAATAATAATAATAATAATAATAATAATAATACGAGAATTTCATTTTCTTTTTCACTATTACTTTTTCCCAATATTATTTTGTTTGATTTCTCGCTATTACCATTTCTAGTTTTCCACTGGTCCCTTTTAAAGGTGTACGGTACTCTAGGTCACATACAGTAGGACAATACAATAGTGGCAAGGCTACAGGTGGGGACCGCTTTCTCAATTAAGGAATACACCGATTTCACAGCAAGGAGAGAAAAGGCTGAATGGTTGATGCAACTTTCATATGTATATATATATATATATATATATATATATATATATATATATATATATATATATATATATATATATATATATAATTATATATATATATATATATATATATATATATAATTATATATATATATATATATATATATATATATATATGTGTGTGTGTGTGTGTGTGTGCGTGTGTATGCATGCTGCATGCATGTACTGTATATATGAATTCTTTTTTATTTGGTACGTTACTCAATAAACCATTATTTTATTTTTAGCTTTTCTCCACCTTTCACATAAAGGTAGGTATCATAGCTAAGGTATTCAATGGGGGGGGGGAGGGGCGCTGGGGCGTACGAGCACTGAAGGTTTAAATTAGAATGAAGTGGACACTGATTCGAAGTTAGATTTCCAATTAAACTGTAAGTAATCCTACCGCATCATCGACGGCAGATAAGGAATCACTGTAAGGTATTCTGCGAATAACCTATTGATGAACAAAGTAGAAAACATGTTTATATTGCAATATGTGTCAACATAGATTAGCCAGAGCACCAACCACTCCTTCAGATACTGCCGCTAGAGTTATGGGATCTATTGACTGGCTAGACAGTACTACATTGGATACCTCTCTCTGGTTATGGTTCATTTTCCCTTTGCCTACACATACACCGAACAGTCTGGCCTATTCTTTACATATTCTCCTCTGTCATCATACGCCTGACAACACTGGGATTACCAAACAATTCTTCTTCCCCTAAAGGGTTAAATACTTCATTGTAATTGTTCAGGGGCCACTTTCCTCCTGGTAGGTGTAGAAGATCTTTAGCTATGGTAAACAGCTCTTCTAGTGCCATGGTCTTCCACTGTTTTGGATTAGAGTTCTATTGCTGGAGGGTACACTCGGGCACACTATTCTATCTAATTTCTCTTCCTCTTTTTTTTTTTTTTTTTGTTAAAGTTTTTATAGTTTATATAGGAAATATTTATTTTAATGTTACTGTTCTTAGAATATTTTATTTTTCCTTTTCTCCTTTCCTCACTGGGGTATTTTCTTTGTTAGGGCCCCAGGCTTATAGCATCCTGCTTTTGCAACTAGCGTTGTAGCTTAGCAAGTAAGAATAATAATAATAATAATAATAATAATAATAATAATAATAATAATAATAATAATAATAATAATAATAACCGTAAAGAGTTGAAACAACGAGAAAATCTAATCTCACCACAAACCTCATGTCAAAAATATGATGATTGACATCTTCAACATTCGTGTTTATATATGTAATAAATATCTTTGCAAATCATTGGAGATTGAAATATCTGCTTTTGTACTGCTAGGTGTCTTTTTTGTTGCCCAAATTTAGCTTTAATTGTCATCGTAATGCACTATTTTCCCTGCTGGGACCCCGGGCTTATAGCATCCTGCTTTTCCAACTAGGGTTATATCTTATCAAATAATATTATTAAGTTGGATTTCCAGTCATTTCTTGTTTAGGCTGAATATTTATAAATGATAATTCCAATCAAATTTGTTTATCGTTTTATCATAAATACTGGTGTAACAATATCACGGTCCAATAATTCCCACCGGAAAAAATCCAGCAGTCAAATTACGAGTTCAATTATGAGTGAAGCACAAAGGAACACATTTCGCCCATCATTAATTTTATAGAGCAAACTGGAACTCACAAATTTACGTCAGAATTGATTCAAACAAATTTGAATCACCATCAAGAGCGATGAAAATTTCCGATTCATTCATAATTGAAATTGACGAAGCTTTGCAATGAAGAATAATTTCAATAGTGGTGTAATCCCTACTATAAATTGAAATTAAAATGAGAATAATTATATGTGTCACATAACATTCAGTTTTTACCGTAGCGTATTTTGTTTCATTGTTTGCCAACTTATGTATTATTAGCACTCTTAAAACACACACACACACACACACACACACACACACATACACACACACACATATATATATATATATATATATATATATATATATATATATATATATATATATATATATATATATATAGATATATACAGTGTATATATATATATATATATATATATATATATATATATATATATATATATATATATATATATATATATATTTATATATATATATATATATATATATATATATATATATATATATATATATATATATATATATTATTTCCGTAAATCCTTTTTATCTTAAGAAGTGACGTCATAGAAGCTCAACTATCTGGTATCTCATCAAAAGTGTGAGGTTGATATTCCTCCTCACTTCTTGACCATTGTCAGAATGACAAAGAACTCTAAATCAAACCCATCGATCTCCTTGACCAAAGGAAATCCTGTTCTTATTAAACAGCTGGGAAAACTAAACTCAACCACTGAACTGCAGGTCCTCTGCGCTCACAGTGGCCGTTACACCACAGTCCCAAAAGTAATTGTTAAAATGTCCTGTATAATCTGACGCACTGGGCGATGTTATTTGACACGTGTCGCGTGAGGTGAGTAAATGTGTTAGGTCTTATTGTTGGGAATTGGATGCCATATACTGTATAACCTCGGAGAGCATTACACTTTTATTTTCCGATGTAATATTAATTACTCTGCCATATCATGCATAAATTTGATGCAGCTGTGATAACACTGAGGCCAGAGAGTTCTAAAAAAGACACAATAATAACAAGAGCATATGACAGGTAACCATGCGTACCAACCCTACCTAGACGATTGATGATCAAGGCAGGCAACATGCTATATAATGTTCATTTAAACATTTTTGCGCCATATATTAACGCTACTTTTAGGAGTTGAAGCGCACGAAATGATAATGGAATAACGGATTATCTTCTTAATTCAATGTAAATGTTAATGAAAGAAACAAAGGAAAATAAATAAGTGTAAAAAATTTTACAGAAAGATACTGTCAAATGACTTTTTGTGTTGTAAAACCAATACCTTGTTTTCCGATATATAAAAAATAGAGGTAATGCAAATTAAAAAAAAAAAAAAAGCTACAGAAAAAAAAATAACATTGAATTTGTGAATGGTTCTTATATTTTGTAATGACCGTCTAAATTAATGATGTTTCTCTCTTCCCCTGTTCAAACTGCACAGTATATTATTTTTATTATTATTATTATTAGTAGTAGTAGTAGTAGTAGTAGTAGTAGTTGTATAATCATAATAATACTAATTATTATTAGTAGTAGTAGTAGTATAATCGTAATAATGATAATAATTATTATTATTATTATTTTTTATATTATTATTTTCATTACTATAATAAGCTAAGCTATAATCCTCGTTGGAAAAGCAATATGAATCCAAGGGCTCCAATTGAAGAAAAATAGCCTGGTGAGGAAAGGAAACAAGGAAATAAATAAACGTCATAAGTAATAAACAATTAAAATGAAATATTTTAAGAACAGAAACCACATTAAATTAGATCTTTCATATATAAACTACAAAAACCTTAAAAAAAAAAAAAAAAAAAAAAAAAGAGGAAAAGAAATAAGACAGAACAGCGTGCTCGAGTGTACCCTCAAGCAAGAAAACTCTAATCCAGGATAGTGGAAGGACATATACAGTATATATATATATATATATATATATATATATATATATATATATATATATATATATATATATATATATATATATACATTTATGTGTATATATACATATATATACTGTATATATATGTGTATATATGTATATAATAGTGTATATATACTGTATATATATATATATATATATATATATATATATATATATATATATATATATATGTGTGTGTGTGTGTGTGTGTGTGTGTGTGTGTGTGTGTATCTAAAAGCACATACATCTATTCTTCTAGTGTTTAAAGAGGTAGAACTATAGATACGAATTGTAACGTCAACCAGAAGAAACATTAGGTCACTGATGAACAAAAATGTCAATGGAACTCTCAATTCACATTTAATATATTATTGTCAACCAGAAATGGTCCATGAAGAATACGGTGAGAACAAGAGAAAATCAAATCTCTTGTATTCCGCATAAAAAAATTCATAAAATATTTTACATTAGTTGCTCATTACTTCTCTTATGGTTTATCTATTTCCTTGTTTCCTTTCCTCGCTGGGCTATTTTTCCATGCTGGATCCCTTGGGCTTATAGCCCCTTGCTTTTCCTACTAGGGTTCTAGCTTTGCCAATAATAATAATAATAATAATAATAATAATAATAATAATAATAATAATAAATGGTAATGATAGTAATAGCAATAATAATAATAATAACAGTAAATAATATAGAGACGCATAATTTCTTACTATGTCCCAATCGTATTTTGTGTATAGTAAAACAATATACCTGTACAGTGTGTCATGTAGGAATAGTATTCTGTATAGACTCTAGACTTCTAGAGTATAGCAAAAACGATATTCCTGTACAGTATATATGCCTTGGAGGAATCGTATTCTGTATACAGTACAGCAAAAACAATATACAGTATATGTGCCTTGTAGGATTATGGTTTCACTTCATTTTAGTTTCAAATCTTGGATGTTGAGTTTTTTTTTTTTTTTTTTTTTTTTTTTTTTTTTTTTTTTTTTTTTTTTTTTTTTTTTTGTTATGGAGCAATAAATTATTCTGGTAAGGTATTGACAGATCCCTGGAATTTGCAATGGAAAACTTGTCCGGTGTTACAGGCAACATAGGGAGACAAAGGCCACGGGAAGGACACAGCTGGAGACACGATCCCGATATTCCAAGAAACGAGACTTCCACTTGGAAATAATATTCTCATGTGATAGGGATGGCAACTGTGTGCCCAAATCCCATGCATTAAGGAAGTCGTCTTTTCTCGTCTGTGAATCCTGTTCCCCCATCAGGTTCATTGCAGAAGTAAATGAAAAGTTCTTTAAAATTCTAAATTAAATTCTAATGATGAAAATCTGTTAGTCGGTCTATCGTTCTTTCTATAATGGATAAATTGTTGTGTAATGATCAATGTCTGTTAGTTTATATGTACACAAATATTTCTTTATTTTATTAGGTAGTAGGTTAGCCAAGGCACCAGAGTTTTGGGGTCCTTTGACGTGCAAGACAGTACTACACTGGATCCTTCTCTCTGATTACGGTTCATTTTCAATTTGCTTACACGTGCAGCGAATAGTCTGGCCTATTCCTTACATATTCTCCTCTGTCCTCATACACATGACAACACAGATTACCAAACAATTCTTCTTCACTGAAGGGGTTACTGCACTGTAATTGTTCAGTGGCCACTTTCCTCTTGGAAAGGGTAGAAGAGACTCTTTAGCTACGGTAAGCAGCTCTTCTAGGAGAGGGACACTAAAAAATCAAACCATTGTTCTCTAGTCTTGGGTAGTGCCATATCCTCTGTACCATGGTCTTCCACTGTCTTATGGTAAAATTCTCGTGCTTGAGAGTACACTCGGGCAAACTATTCTATCTTGTTTTTTCTTTGAAGTTTGTATAGTGTATATATGGAAGATCTATTTTATTGTTATTACTGATCTTAAATTATTTTATTATAATTGTTCATTACTGCTCTTGTAGTTTATTTATTTTCTTATTTCCTTTTCTTACTGAGCTATATTTCTCTGTTAGAGCCCTTGGGCTTATAGCATCTTGTTTTTCCATCTAGGGTTGTAGCTTAGCTACTACTACTACTACTACTACTACTACTACTACTACTTCTACTACTAATAATGATAATAATAATAATAATAATAATAATAATAGAAATGATAATAATAATAATAATAATAAAACAGCCATTTTACCATTTTCATTTATCTTGAGAGTGTTACCCCATATCTCTCATCCTTGATATAAAGGCCATCAAATTTCAATGTCTTTAATTCTCTCTATAAAAATAATTTTAAACAACGTATTTTCATCCTTCCTTCCACCATCCAAATGACTCATCCACTACGACCAACCACTTGTGCTCCATTCTCTCACATAGTCCAAACCACCTTCAGATTCACTAATCCATCTTGTCATGAGTACTGTTTTTTTAATTCTTAAGCTATATATGTTTTTCACTTTCTCGTTTGTGATATATATATATATATATATATATATATATATATATATATATATATATATATATATATATATATATATATATATATATATATATAACGGATTTTGAGTGAAGCGAAAAATCTATTTTTGGGTGTGATGGCCATGTCGTCCTGATGGAAGTTCCTATAGGGTAGCTTCCTAGGGTATATTACAACTACGGCGATATTCCCAGAGAACTTACCTTAAGGTACCAGAATTCTAACTCCTGGAGCGAATATCCCTCGTGAAAGGGATATCGCAACATATCAGAGGACGTATTCTTGACACGCCACATGGCAATCTACACCCCGAACAGAGATTACGTATTGTAGGGGTCAATTGGCAAGAAACGAAATCGGGAAAGAAAAAGGGGGAGCCGCTCCCAAGGCTCCCTATCTCCCGTTTCGTAAGCGTGCCTGGCGCCAATCCTGGCGCCATCTGTATTCCTTGTAGCGTACACGAGGTGCTACAGATACTGTATGTAGGGAGGGGTCCTACAGCCCTTTTTTAGAAAGGGAAGGGCGGGTCCATCAGGACGACATGGCCATCTCACCCAAAAATAGATTTTTCGCTTCGCTCAAAATCCGTGTTTTGGGGTCAAGCCATGTCGTCCTGATGGAAGTATACCAGAGCATTACTGTATCTGTGGATTCTCAGAACGTGCCGTACTCCCCGGAGGTAATTTTTCCCCGGTCGACTAGACCTAGAGACCTAAGATGTTACCGTTATACATCTTTTCAGCTAACTATAAACCATGTTAGAGCTTCCTGCCCCCTACAGGGAAGAGTCCTACTGGACTCTGGAAAAGTCTCGAAGAGTACATATACCTATGTATGAATACCAGGCAAGCTAATATAGTGGTCTCACCCTATATTAAGTAAAGCATAGTTTGTAAAGAACCACTGCGTCAATATGAAATATTGACCAGTTATCCGCACAATACTTGTTTTGGACAAAGGTTTATATCCGCATAGGAAGAAACTAGTAAAACCGCCCTCGTCCCCTTATGGGACGGAGTCCTCCCGTTCAGGGAAATCATAAACTAATGCAACATAGCTTGCATAAAGGAACAATTCTATTAGAATTATCCCAGATAAGGTACATAGAATGAATGCTCAATTATACCAATGAATTGACACAGGTGAAAGAGACGCAAGGTTCTCAAGAACAAGTTTATTGACAGACAATAAATAGACAGGTTAACAACAATTATATATATATATATATATATATATATATATATATATATATATATATATATATATATATATATATATATATATATATATATATATATATATATATATATATATATATATATAAGAAGAGAATAACCCAAAACTTTAAGCATAAGTATGATAGTAAACAGAACTTGTTTATCTGAAAGAAAAAACATTAAATGCCACTTTTTAAGATACTGAGGTATCAAAGTCATAAAAGTCTGTATTACAAATCAATCACATTAGCGTTAGAAACGCTCGGCACACATGTCTGCACTTATGCTAGGTTCACCTTTGAAAATGGAACAGTCTACATGGGAAACTCAGTGCCCTCACTTAGTTTGTAGTACAGTATGTAACTGCACACTCACCGTGGAATTAATCGTCCCAATTAAAACCACTGTTCCTCGCAGAGTTAAACAGTAGGGTTAACGACTCGACCCACTGCTACCACAGATCTCTTTAGTTCCTCTACTTGCTTCGCATAGTGGCGAAAGAACACTCTGGAAGACTTCCAGCCAGTGTATGAACGAAGATGTTCAAAATCCATACAATTAAAGAAATTTAAGGATGAGGCAACTTTCCTCGGATCGTGACCTGCGGGTGTACTGTCAGGATCCGCTCTGCGAATAAAATATGTGATTTTCGCTCTGAGTTGATTCAGAGATAAATTTGAGCCTGATGTTTCTCCCCTGAATAGTTGACCACCCTTGAAGTCTGAAGTTCTACGAAGATAGACCTTTAGGCATTCTACTGGACATAGAGATGCATCTTCTTTCAGAGGGCAGATTCTCCAGGGACCCCACCTGTTGGTGGGTAACTCATTCTTGGCAAGAAACGTAGGATCCGGAAACAGGTTCAGTTCTCCCCCATCCAGGTACTGAACACGACCTGCCTCTCTCGAGAGGGCTACGATCTCACTAACCCTGGCCCCGGACGCGAGTGCAAATAGGAAAATAACTTTTTGTGTCAAATCCTTTAACTCACACTCTTCATTGCTCAACAGAGAAGCGAAATGAAGAACTTTGTCTAAAGACCATGAAATGGGCTTTGGAGGTGCTGAAGGTCTGAGCCTAGCGCAGGCTTTCGGAACTTTATTAAAGATCTCGTTACCTAGGTCGACCTGGAAGGCATATAGAATGGGTCTTGTCAAAGCAGACTTACACCCTGAAATCGTGTTAGCTGCCAACCCTTGACCATGGAGGTGGATGAAGAAAGATAAGCAGAAGTCTGTCGAGATCTCCTGCGGATTCTTCGCCTTGACAAAGGCCACCCATTTTCTCCAAGATGACTCATATTGCCTTCTAGTAGATTTGCACTTATATTCCTCTAGGAAGTCTATGCTGGCTTTCGAAATCCCGAAACGCTTTCTCACCGCTAGGGAGAGAAAATCATGAGCTGCAGGGTCCGGGTTTTCTGTAATGAAGCGCAGACAGTGGACTTCTGGACTCGCTGGGTCAGAACTGGATCTGGTAGCGGTACAAACTTCAGCTGTAGTTCCAATGCCAGGGGGAACCACACGCTGTTCGGCCACTTGTGGGCCACTATTGCCGCTACCCCCTTGAAGGATCTCAGTTTGTTGAGGACCCTCAACAGAAGGTTGTGAGGAGGGAACAGATAAATCCTGGACCATCTGTTCCAGTCAAGGGACATCGCGTCCACTGCTTCCGCTAAGGGGTCCTCGTACGGGGACACGTACAGGGGCAACTTCTTGTTGTCTTTCGCCGCAAAGAGGTCTATCTGCCGTTCTGGGACTTGATTCAGAATGAAGGAGAATGATCCTGCGTCTAAGGACCATTCCGACTCTATCGGTGTGAACCTGGATAGAGCGTCCGCTGTCACATTGCGGACTCCTTGAAGGTGAACTGCCGACAGGTACCACTTCTTCTTTTCCGCCAATCGGAAGATGGCCAACATCACCTTGTTGAGAGGTGGTGACCTCGATCCTTGTCGATTCAAGCATCTCACAACTACCTCGCTGTCCATCACCAACCTTATGTGGATCGAGTGACGCGGGGAGACATTCTTTAAGGTAAGGAGCACTGCCATAGCTTCTAGAAAGTTTATGTGAAAGGTCTTGAATAGCTTGGACCAAGTCCCCTGGACTTTTTTCCGATGAGAGTGACCTCCCCATCCCTCCTTCGAGGCGTCTGAGTGAATCGTCACCGACGGGGGAGGTGACTGAAGAAGAACGGACTTCTTTAGATTTCTGGCTTGGGACCAAGGCCTGAGAAGAGTACGTAGCCGAAGCGGAACTGGTCTTCTCAGATCTTTTCGCGCGTTTGATGCATAACTTCTCCAAACTCCGGTTGCATCCTTTAGCTGTGCTCTTAGCACTGGATCTGTCACCGAAGCAAACTGGAGAGAGCCCAGTACCCTCTCCTGTTCGCGGCTTGATATCCTTTCGGAATCTAGAAGTCTCTTGACAGAACCTGCTATCTCCTTCCTTTTCTTCGCCGGGATGGAGAAACGGTGTGACAAAAGGTTCCAGTGGATTCCCAGCCACTGGAACTTTTGAGATGGAGAAAGTTGAGACTTTTTTCTGTTGATCTTGAAGCCTAGGTACTATAGGAACTGGATCACTTGACTGGAAGCTTGCAAGCATTCTGTCTCGGATGCTGCCCACACCAACCAGTCGTCCAGGTAGGCTACTACCTGAATTCCCTTTAGGCGTAATTGTTTGAGAGCTACGCTCGCAAGCTTCGTGAAAATCCTTGGGGCTATGTTTAGCCTGAATGGCATGGCTCTGAAGGCGTATAGTCTTCGTTGTAGCCTGAACCCCTTGGGAACACAAAACAGCCTCCCTCGGAATTTGATGGACTTCACCTTTCGGATCACATTTTTCTCCAACAGTTCTTGAACGTACTCCTCCAGAACGGGGGTGGAGTGTTGGAAAAACCGAAGGCACGGGGGTGGAGTGCTGTACCAGCTCCAGCCCAGTCCATTCTTGAGTAAGCTGTGGGCCCAGGGATCGAAGGTCCACCGATCCCGAAAATTCTGAAGTCTCCCTCCTACCGGTATCATCTCACTTGGACTGCCATCCTGAGGTCTTGCCTCCCTGACCACGACCACCCCTGAATCCCCTTCCCCTTGAGGGGCGCCTAGACGAGCCTCTGGCTGCTCCTCTAGGCTTTGCTCGAAAAGAAAGTAGACTGCCCTTCGAACGTTGGGATGAATGCCGTGGACTGTGTAGACACAGCCTGGGGTACCCACTGAAAAGTGGTCGGGGTTTGTGCCACCATCTGGGGCACTGGAGGCAATGGCAATTGCAGTTGCTGTTGCTGTCTAAAAGGCTTGGCTGGCCCTGGATAGGTACGATGGGTCGTTCGCGACCCCGAGCGTCAAAAAAAAACAGGTTTTTCTCACGTGACTCACCCCCGTGACTGAATTTGTGGGTGATCGACCTGCAGGAGGTGTCTCCCCTACACGCTCTGGTAGTGTCCAGATGTGCATTGCTGTAGCTGTACTCCTTCCCCGATTTCTGAGACGCGTCGGGGTCGAGCGCGACCGAGTTTACCCTTCTAAGGTAATTTGCATAATTATCAAAGTTATTACGTATTATGAAATTGTCGTAGAATGGTGCAACTTGTATAGGTTATCAGTTGTGGAAAGTCTTGGTGGATTGTTTGGCTACCATGTACATGATTTTTTTTTTAGTTAAAATGTCGTTCATCACCACGAGGACCATTTTACCGCGAGTGCCCCTTTTTTATTTTTTTTTCATTTTTTTGCCAAGTCATTTTTCCGTAAGATATTGCCAAATAGTGTCGTAAAACTTTTGCTTGTTTAGTGTTGGAAAGTGTGTCTAGATGATCTGGCTACCCATGCGTGACTTTGTTTTTGTCAGATACGACGTAGTTATTGGTATATTGGGTATTTAACTGCGGTTACCAATTTCTGTTTTTTTTCAATATTTGTAAAAATTACTACGTAGTAAGGAATTGCCGTATATTATTCATTTTTTTTTCATGTTTATGTGTTAGAAAGTGTGCCTTGATGGTTGGGCTAACACGTGCATGTCTTTTTTTTATCTGAGATGCCGTATATTAGAATGTCGGGCATTTTACCGCGAGTGCCCCTTTTTCATTTTTTTTCATTTTTTTGCCAAGTCATTTTTCCGTAAGATATTGCCAAATAGTGTCGTAAAACTTTTGCTTTTTTAGTGTTGGAAAGTGTGTCTATATGATCTGGCTACCCATGCGTGATTTTGTTTTTGTCAGATACGACGTAGTTATTGGTATATTGGGTATTTAACTGTGGTTGCCAATTTCTGTTTTTTTTTTCAATATTTGTAAAAATTTACTACGTAGTAAGGAATTGCCGTATATTATTGATTATTTTTTCATGTTTATGTGTTAGAAAGTGTGCCTTGATGGTTGGGCTAACACGTGCATGTCTTTTTTTTTATCTGAGATGCCGTATATTAGAATGTTGGGCATTTTTCCGTGAGTGCCCCTTTTTATTTGTTTTGCATTTTTTTGCTTAGTCATGTTACCGTAAGGAATTGGAAAGTATTGTTGCAAAACTTATATTTTTATAGTGTTGGAAAGTGTTTCTAGATGATCTGGCTACCCATGCCTATTTTTTTTTTAGCCAGATATGGCGTATATATAAGTATGTGTTCGATTTTCCTGTGATTGCCATTTTTTCGTTTTTTCCCAATTCTTTCAAAATTACTACGTACTAAGGAACTATCACAGAGTAATGATTCATTTATATGTTTATTTGTCGGAAAATGTGCCTTGATGGTTTGCCTAGTACGTGGCTGAATTTTTTTTTTCTGAAATGCCGTATATTAGAATGTTAGCCATTTTTCCGCGAGTGCCCCTTTTTATTTGTTTTGCATTTTTTTGCTTAGTCATGTTACCGTAAGGAATTGGCAAGTAGTGTCGCAAAACTTATATTTTCATAGTGTTGGAAAGTGTTTCTAGATGATCTGGCTACCCATGCCTATCTTTTTTTTAGCCAGATATGGCGTATATATAGGTATGTGTTCGATTTCCCGGTGATTGCCATTTTTTTGTTTTTTCCCAATTCTTTCAAAATTACTACGTACTAAGGAACTATCACAGAGTAATGATTCCTCTAGATGTTTATTTGTCGGAAAATTTTGTTTACTTCTTTTTTGATTGAATATCATCAAATTTTTTTTAGCTAAAATATTATATTTTACATTTTTTTTTTTCGATTTTATTTCCCTTCAAAAAAATTATTTTGGGTCAGAATTTTAATTTTATAGTCGTAAATTAATCGACAATTATCCAGCAACCCACCATACAATTTTTATGCATATCCAATAATAATTAGATTAGTAAATAACACCTTGAAATTGACATACCCTTCCTACATTTCAAGTGGCAGATTAGGGAGTCTGAGTCAGTAAGGTTGGCGGCCATTTTGTGGACATATCCAAAGCGTAAGTTGCCCTATCTATATATATTCTTGTTCCCTATAGAATTTGTGATATTTTGGTATATTTTTACCTGCATAAATATCATATTATATATTAAATGTATGTATTTTTTTACGAAATTTCTAAGTACTCAAAAAATTACCTTTAGATATGGCCCCTGATATAAATGTAATTTACAAAATAATGAAGATTTTTTTACATGTTTCTATTTTAGGATAACATATGTTTATTCCCTAAAAAAATTAGCCACTTCCTATTTCATTTGGGTACCCAAAAAAATTCATGAAATTTGGACAAATTTTTTTGGCCAAAAAAAGTTACCCTTTTTTTCTCATTTCAGATCTTCACCTCCATGGGTCTAACTTCATCCAAAATACATCAAGATGTGTCCTAAACATTCAAGAATCAATTCCTAAAAGGATTTGTGTATATATGTATAAACTTTTTTTTATGAATTTTTATGTCAGGTCTTTTTTTTCTACTTAATTTTTTAAAATATTTATAATAAATAGTTTTTCTGCAGATGAGTAGTATTTATCTTTAAAGTTGTTTTAAGCATTCATTGAAGTTTTTTTTTGGCAAAAGAAAAAAGGAGGTTACTGCAAAAACTGATTTTTCAAGAATTTTTTTTGGCGTCGGGGTTGTTCGCATCCGAGTATACCCTTAAAGGGGTGTCCGAGGAGCGTACCTATCCAGGGTTAAGGTAAGGAGCACTGCCATAGCTTCTAGAAAGTTTATGTGAAAGGTCTTGAATAGCTTGGACCAAGTCCCCTGGACTTTTTTCCGATGAGAGTGACCTCCCCATCCCTCCTTCGAGGCGTCTGAGTGAATCGTCACCGACGGGGGAGGTGACTGAAGAAGAACGGACTTCTTTAGATTTCTGGCTTGGGACCAAGGCCTGAGAAGAGTACGTAGCCGAAGCGGAACTGGTCTTCTCAGATCTTTTCGCGCGTTTGATGCATAACTTCTCCAAACTCCGGTTGCATCCTTTAGCTGTGCTCTTAGCACTGGGTCTGTCACCGAAGCAAACTGGAGAGAGCCCAGTACCCTCTCCTGTTCGCGGCTTGATATCCTTTCGGAATCTAGAAGTCTCTTGACAGAACCTGCTATCTCCTTCCTTTTCTTCGCCGGGATGGAGAAACGGTGTGACAAAAGGTTCCAGTGGATTCCCAGCCACTGGAACTTTTGAGATGGAGAAAGTTGAGACTTTTTTCTGTTGATCTTGAAGCCTAGGTACTATAGGAACTGGATCACTTGACTGGAAGCTTGCAAGCATTCTGTCTCAGATGCTGCCCACACCAACCAGTCGTCCAGGTAGGCTACTACCTGAATTCCCTTTAGGCGTAATTGTTTGAGAGCTACGCTCGCAAGCTTCGTGAAAATCCTTGGGGCTATGTTTAGCCTGAATGGCATGGCTCTGAAGGCGTATAGTCTTCGTTGTAGCCTGAACCCCTTGGGAACACAAAACAGCCTCCCTCGGAATTTGATGGACTTCACCTTTCGGATCACATTTTTCTCCAACAGTTCTTGAACGTACTCCTCCAGAACGGGGGTGGAGTGTTGGAAAAACCGAAGGCACGGGGGTGGAGTGCTGTACCAGCTCCAGCCCAGTCCATTCTTGAGTAAGCTGTGGGCCCAGGGATCGAAGGTCCACCGATCCCGAAAATTCTGAAGTCTCCCTCCTACCGGTATCATCTCACTTGGACTGCCATCCTGAGGTCTTGCCTCCCTGACCACGACCACCCCTGAATCCCCTTCCCCTTGAGGGGCGCCTAGACGAGCCTCTGGCTGCTCCTCTAGGCTTTGCTCGAAAAGAAAGTAGACTGCCCTTCGAACGTTGGGATGAATGCCGTGGACTGTGTCGACACAGCCTGGGGTACCCACTGAAAAGTGGTCGGGGTTTGTGCCACCATCTGGGGCACTGGAGGCAATGGCAATTGCAGTTGCTGTTGCTGTCTAAAAGGCTTGGCTGGCCGAGACGGTAGCCTAGTCCTCATAGTCTTCCTCTTTGGTTGAGGACCCTCATCCGGGGAAGACTTTCTTTTGATAGCCAGGCCCCACTTCTGGAGAAGGTTTCTATTCTCCAAGGCGGCCTTATCAACAACTTCTTTGACCAAATCGGTAGGGAAAAGGTCTTTGCCCCAAATGTTGGAGGAGATTAGTTTCCTTGGCTCGTGCCTCACCGTAGCCGAGGTGAACACGAACTCCCTACAAGCTCTCCTCGCCTTGACGAAGCCATAAAGGTCCTTCGTCACTGTGGCCAGATGAGTCTTGGCCACCACCATGAACATTTCATGGACCTTGGGGTCACTTCCCATCGTCTCAAGAGTAGTCTGAAGAGACATTGAGGCAGTCAGTCTTTCTTTTGTCTCGAACTCTCTCCGCAAAAGAAAGTCAGACAGCTTAGGGAGGTCCTCGCCAAACTGACGTCCGGCAATATCAGCCTCCAACTTCCCAACTGAGAACGTAAGATGGACGTCCTTCCAGTCTTTGTGGTCCATAGGCAGGGCCAGCGACAAGGGTTTACACTTCTCCAGGGAGGGGCAAGGCTTGCCGGCCTCGACTGCTTTTAGTACAGCCGCAAACCCTTTCTGTAAAAAGGGGAAGGCTCTAGCAGGAGAGGACACAAAGGAAGGGAGCTTCTTGCTCAATGCAGCTACCTTTGAGTTAGAGAAGCCCTACTCTTTCATCGAGGATGAAAGCAGAGCTTGAGCCTTAGCATGGTCCATCACTATGACCTCCTTCGGCTCTGTCTCCTCCTTTGAAGCTGGTTCCTTCCTCAGCCGGACATAACAGTCCGGATATGATGCCTTGCTGGTCCAGAATTCCACCTCCTCTAGGGGAACTGAGCCCAACTTATCCGAGATGACGATCTTTCCAGTCGTCATCGGCATGTGCTCAGCATACCTCCATGGGTTAGCATCTGAGCACAAGGGAAGGTCTTTCACATTGAGCCTTTTCTGGGGCCCACGTGATTCTGCAAGGCTCTGCATCCGCAGTTCCATTGCAGCCGCCTTCTCCTGATTCTCCTTCTGCATCTGTTGGATCATTCCAATAATAGAAGAGAGGGCCTGTCCCAGCTCTACTGGGAGACCGGCCGATGTTGAGGGAATAGGCTCCGGAATCTGAACCGGAGTAGCCAACACCTCGTCGACCTCTTCCTCTACAACGTCTGGAGCTTGAACTTCATCCTGGGCTTCTGCCAGGAGGTCTTCCTCCAGACGCTCGTCCACATCAGACATCCTGTCATCAAACTGGAGGTCTTGCATAGCGACCGCGACTTCAGCATCCACCTGGATCTGAACTTGGGGGATCTCCTCTTGAGGCTGGGGAATCACTGCATCAGCTGATGCCTTAGGGAAAAGATACGCCCTCATCTTCTCACTTGGAAGATAAGGTCCAGAGGTGTTCTTCTGGAAGCCCCTTACCCAGGTACGAAGCTTCTCCCTTGCTGGTTCAAATGCTGGTTCAAATGCATCGCCGGCAACAGCCAAAGTCGGCCGACAATGACTGCCGGCCGGCCACTACACAAGGTAGTACCCGGCTGCCGGCCACACTCTTGGCGACCGGCAGACAAGGGCAGACATAAGCCGGCCGGCAAAGGTACACGACTGATGTCAGACGGCAGCAAAAGAACCAGAGGACTACAACCGCCCGGCTGCCGGCCTCATAGGCCGGCAGCCGGGTCGGGTTCAGCACTAGAAGAAAAACAGAATGGATGCCGGGATAAGAGCGTATACTACCTCCAAACCCGGCAAGCCGAAAGAGTGCATATAAGGAAGGTGAGAATCTAATTCAGGCTTCCTGACCAGTGTCGTCTGGCTCTACAGGCAGGCATGGATGAGGGACCAAGAGAGGTCCGAGCAGCACTCAAAGCAGAAGACCCTTCTGCCGGCCGGCAACGGACTGAGTCAATTCCACATCCTAACCTATTCTAGGTTCAGATGTAGAATGACGTACAGTACTGTAATGGCTAGGCCATTACGGAGATAGAGGGGGAAGGGACAAAAGAGGGTCCTACCAACCTTGCTTTAGTGAAGGATCACCCGCAGCCAAGAAACTCATCTAAGCCTAAGGGAGGTCCAAGGAGGGAGGCCAGCAATACTTGCCAGCTCCCAAAGAACCAAAGCAAGGAAGGTGTTGCTACTCCCAGGGAAAGAAACTTATCCTCCCCCAAGAACAGCAACAAAGACTAGTCTGGTAGATCACAAAAGAAGGAATCATCTCGTACAGAAACCTTCGGTAGTGACCTAAGGAGGCTAAGCCTCCTATGTCTGTGTCAGGTCAGCGAGGGAGACTCTACCCCAAGCCAGACAAACACAGACTCAGACTAAAAACTCTGTTGTTCTGTCCCTC
>NC_090736.1:62234154-62246654 GCF_036898095.1 Palaemon carinicauda | reverse complement strand
AATAACGAACAGAACAACCAACGCCATCTATTAGAGCGAATGCAAACAACACCCGCTGATGATAGAATGGACATCCAACGCCATCTGTTGGATGAAAATACAACCAACACTCAGATTCTAGTTTTAAGAAAGGAAATACATGACAATATATATATATATATATATATACATATATGTATATATATATATATATATATACGTATATATATATATATATATATGTATATATATATATATATATATATACAGCATATATATATATATATATATACAGCATATATATATATATATATATTACAGGCGATTTGATTTCAATATTCGATTTAACCTAGCCATTGTCGTATTTGCTATTTTCATTCTTTCATTATACTCCAATTCTAAAGACCCTGTATCAAAGATCATAGTTCCTAAATACTTAAATGACTACCGCATTGATCCTTTCAACCTCCAGTGATATTTCATCTTCCATTGCATATTCCGTTCTCATCATCTCTGTCTTTCTTCTATTTATCTTGAGTCCAACCTCATGTGATATTTCGTGCATTCTGGTAAATAAGCTTTGCAAGTCATGTGGGGCTCTGCTAATAAGGACAGCGTCATCAGCATACTCTAGGTCAACTAATTTCCTATTACAAATCCAGTCCAATCCTTCTCCACCATCTCCCACTGTTCTACGCTTTACAAAATCCATGATGAGGATAAACAACATAAGTAACAACACATTCCCTTGGAGTACTTCACTGTTCACTGGAAATTCATTTGATATGACTCCACTAACATTAACTTTGCACTCACTATGCTTATGAAGAGACTTGATCAAATTTACATATTAAGACGAACTTCATAGGTGTGACGGGCCAAGAGTAGGTTGTGAATTAAAGGCGAGATGAAAGCAACTGAGTAACTTTATTAAGATACATCGAGTATATAGACACACTAAGTCCTGGTAAGGAGATCAGAAAATACAGGCGTGCTATTTCCTGTCAACCCGGCAACTGGTTCCGTAAACAGTTAACAATGGAATATGCAGACAGGTTAAAACAAGTTACTGTCTGTGCGAGGGGAGAGAGAAGATACAAAGGATAATATATATAAAAAAGAGAAAATGTTACTATGTATGCTCGTGTGACACACGGGTGGTACACTGGACTCTCCACAAAATTGACTGGTGGACAGTATCATAGGCTTTTTCATAGTCCACAAATGTCATCAACAGTGGATTCCGATATCTACACATTGCTGTACAACATATCTTAAAACAAAAATTTGGTCAGTACAACTTCTAACTTCTCTAAATCAGTTTCTAGGCCACTGGCCTAGAAACGGTTGCATTTGCTGTCAAAAGATGTGGCTGAAAACTAAAGATTATTTGAAAACAAATTTCCTCGAAGAAAAGGCTATAAGCACAAATAAAAAGATAAAAAAAGGAAAGAACAAGACAGATTAACAAGGAAGGATAGGTGTTGGAAATAGGTAGAAAGGCAATATGTAATGGTGTGGAGGTGGTTCGATTATTCAAGTACAACCATTTCGAAAATCTCTCCCAAACATCCGACTGCCTTTCGCTCCTTCTCTTAGAATCTCTATATGTTTGGTAGGTCCCTTAATCAATCCTGGTGAGCTGCCTAACACTCTTTAAAGGTCTATTATTTGGAATGGTGATCTTCAAGTAAAGATTGTGGAAGGGGGCTGGGCGGAGACGGTAGTAACGTTACCTCGTAAGTGATACTTGAATACCGGTAGGTAAATATATATATATATATATATATATCGGTTTGCCCTCTTTATGGCTGCGTGTGGCACGTTTAAAAGCTCTATGGATGTAAGAATAAGCTGTTATATATTGCAATAATACTATATATATATATATATATATATGTGTGTGTGTGTGTGTGTATGTGTTATATGTGTATATATAACATACATGTATGTTTTTGTGTATGCATAAGTCCATGTCACAGTATCCATTTCCTATCGTTTTCGACATATCGTTTAAAAGCAAAGATGACCTCCCGCTGTTCTCCTATCTGTTCTAATTCCTGAATATCCGACCTTTGAGTTGTAAATCGCTGGCTAAGGGTCTCAGAGGCGGATTCATATTGCCATAAGTCTCGTTTTAATCGCCTCATTTGCTCCGCAAGGTGCAATAAGAGTCATTTTCTCGCATTTCCTCCTCACTCATTTCAAGGCATTGCCCAGCATCAATTCTTTTTTCTCAATAATAAGCAGTTTCTCCTAACAGTGGGTGGCTCCGCCGAGATAGCGATGTAATAGTAACTGCCACAATAGGACATACAAGTATTTTGATTTATATGCATATATGTGGGTATATTATATATATGTATATATATTTGCATATATACATGTATATGATTGGTATATATATATATATATATATACGTGTATATATGTATATGTATATATATTTACATGTGTATATATATGGTTGTAAATATTCATATACATACTTTATATACATGTGTGTATATATATATATATATATATATACATATATTATATATACATATATATATATATATATATATACGTGTATATATGTATATGTATATATATTTACATGTGTATATATATGGTTGTAAATATTCATATACATACTTTATATACATGTGTGTGTGTATATATATATATATATATATATATACAGTATATTCGCGTATGGATTCGCATAAACTTAATGTAATGGAGGTTAATAACATAGCTCTAATGAACCATTCCTCACTTTTATTTGTTGAATGGTTTTCACAATACATTACAATACTCATTTTCAGACCTATGACAAGAATTTGAAATTTAGTTTCAATAAGTAAATCAAAGGGACAGTTTCAATGGGAATAAAGATTTAATGCAATAATATTTATCTTAATTTTGCAATACTTTAATATATAATCTTGATTATATTATTAATTTGATTATACGGAGTTTAAACAATAAACAGTATTCAAAACAAATATCTATTCTTTTTAAGAATTCTATACTTTGGTGGCCTGTATTACAAACTAACTTTTCTTTTATGTAATAAAGGTTTGTCTTATATCACGGTTTAAGCACAGTAGTAATAATTACCAGTAGGCTTTTTTCTTTCTGTATTTTTTCTGCAATGAAAATCAACATAGAGTAATTTAAACATCTGGTTCCTAATTGAACAGATATTACGAAAGACATTTTACCTTTTCCAAAGTAGGCCTACACTTGACAACACGGAGATTGCCAAACAATTCTTCTTCGCTCAAGTCGCTAACTTCTGTACTCTAATTGTTCAGTGGCTACTCTCCTCTTGGTAAGGGTAGAAGAGAGTCTTTAGATATGGTAAGCAGCTTTTTTGGGAGAAGGACATTCCGAAATCAAACCATTGTTCTCTATTCTTGGGTAGTGCCATAGCCTCTGTACGCTGATCTTCCACTATCTTTGGCTAGAGTTCCCTTGCTTGAGGGTGCAAATGGGCAGACTGTCCTATCTTATTCTCCTCCTTATTTTAAGTTTCTATATTTTATATATGAAAGATTTATTCTAATGTTACTATTCTTGGTGCTATTATAGTATGCTATCTACCGCCGATTTTGCTATCTACCACCCCTTTCTGAAATTTTGGAATTGGTTTATTATTTTGTTTATGAGACGCCAATTAACACTACTTTACAATTAACTGGGAAATCACCTAATACTGTCACTGATTGGTTTAATGTGTCTGGAAGTGTGTAGTGTGGTGGTTTCAATTGGAAAGTTCTGAGAAAAGGCGAAGATGTATTTCCTGCTTTCTTGAATGATGTAAGATATGTTTACAAGCAGTAGTAGAATAAATTTATGATTGAATTTTTTACATAGGCTATTTTCTTTCAGTTTTGTAATATTTGATTTTTCATTTGAATAACTTGTAACATTGTTGTATGATGAGCTTTGAATAATTTGTAATAAAAGTTTCCCTACAAACTGCTTATAATTATGCACCCGTGTTGTCCTGCCAATAAATATTATCAAACTATCATTAAAGTCCAATGAGGATAACATACTGGTGGTAAGTAATCTGTTTGATAATCTCATTAAAAACAGGAGGATTAACATTGACGGTAGATAACATACTTTGTGGTAGATAGCATACTATAGTAGAAAATTCGACGGTAGATAGCATACTATAATAGCACCCTATTCTTAATATATTTCATTTCACATGGAAATTACTTCTCTTGTAGTTTACTTTTTCCTTCTCTTTGATGGACCAATTAGTCAAGTTTAGCCTTAATTCTTCTTCTAATCTGAATGATATTTGTTATTGGAAAGATTTCCATCTACTTTCCATTTGACTTATTGTAGCTACTTCCAGTCCCTCTTTTAACTGGATCTAACATAGCTTTTTAATTGGGACTGCTAATGCTGATTTCACCTCAACACCCAACATATTGTTACAAAGTCCCGGTGGTAGTGGTGTATCAAAACTACGACTATACGCCCTGTATTTCGTAAACCTACGGGCTCCATGATTGCAAGAGCCCGTGCTTGGCCATAAGGGCAAGGTGCTCTACAACAACAACAACAACATCAACAACAACAACAACAACAACAACAACAGCGTGTTACCTTGCAGTCCTGCTTTTTAAATAAAAGGCTAGGGTTGTGGTGGCCGATGTGGTAACGTCCCTGACTGGTGAATGCCAGACTGGGGTTCGAGTCCCTCTCAAACTCGGTTGTTCCTTTGTTCGCTGCAACCTCACCATCCATGGGAGCTAAGGAGGGGCTGGGGGAGTTTTGGGGAGCCTATAGGTCTATGTGCTCAGTCATCAGCAGCCATTGCCTAGCCTTCCTTGGTCTTAGCTTGGATGGAGAGGGGGGCTTGGGCGCTGATCTTGTGTATATATGGTCAGTCTCTAGGGCATTGTCCTACTCGAAATGGCAATGCCTATGTCCCTTGCCCCTGCCATTCATGTGCGCCCTATAAACCTTTAAAACCCACTGCCAATTACTTTGGGAACTGCGGCCTTTCAGTGGGACTGTTGTTCAAGGTTAGACCCAGGTCCAATAACTAGGGTTGATGACAGCTGATGCTATTAGAAGGCACATCTAGCAACCGACCCCTTAATGTAGGCTTAGTGGGAAAGAAGACTCAATATACTATATCTTAATTCTATAACGTTTTTACTGGAATTTCTTAATCATTAAAATATAGGAATCCTCTCTCTTGAAGGTGTAGTTCTGATTTATTCACTATCATCTTTACTATCATAATCATCACAACCATGATTGGTTTTACTTTAGCTTTTCGCGGAAATGAAATCTCTCCAATCTTCTATGTACTGTAATTGGCCCTCCTTCGCCTTCTCACAGGCCCTCGTACTGTCATTGCTGCATCTAGGGTGTTTTTGCATTATTATTATTATTATTATTATTATTATTATTATTATTATTATTATTATTATTAGCTAAATCATAACCCTGGTTGGAAAAGCAGGATGCTATAATCCCAAGGGCTCCAACAGGGAAAAATAAACCAGTGAGGAAAGGAAATAAGGAAGCAAATAAACTGCCAAAGAAATAATGATCAATTAAAATAACATATTTTAATAATAGCAACACCATTGAAATAGATCTTTCATAAATAACCCATAAAAAGAGACTTATGTCAGCCTGTTCAACATAACACCAATCAATGCAAGTTTGAACATTTGAAGTTCCACCGGATTCAACTAAACTGTTTACCTGGTTAGATCATTCCACAACCTGGTCACACATGGGATAAAAAGAAAAAGGTCAAATAAGGAGATCATTCATATAACTGTGGAGGTTTGGCGAAACGGAAACCTCATGGAAAAATCGGCTCGTAAAAAAGTGTTGTTCGGAAAAACGTCGTCGGAAACATATGTTGGGTCAAGTCTGTTTTATGGTCGCGAAACTTTAACAATTAGGATGAGCAGAAATGTGGGTTTTTTGGGGGAAAGTTTTTGAGTGGGTCACTAACATAGAGAGAGAGAGAGAGAGAGAGAGAGAGAGAGAGAGAGAGAGTGAGTGAGTGAGAGGGAATTTCAGCAATGTGAATTAAAAAAATCAAAGCAGTTATGAAAATGTACATAAATTTTTTGGTAATATCTGTTCAGAAGGGAATATTACTGAAGTTGGTTTGACAAGAAACCTTAGGTTAAAGACTTTTATCAAAAGTATTACTAAATATTCAAAATTCTCTCTCTCTCTCTCTCTCTCTCTCTCCTCTCTCTCTCTCTCTCTCTCAAAAACAATATGCATTATCTCGAAATTCTATTAAGAATTAAAAGAAAAACAATAAGAATTTTCTCTGTGAAATCTTGTGCAGTATGTACGTTCATCTCAAGTGGATACAATTTTTCCAATTAATAAATATTCTCTCTCTCTCTCTCTCTCTATCTCTCTCTCTCTCTCTCTCTCTCTCTCTCTCTCTCTCTCTCTCTCTCTCTATCTATCTCTCTCTCTCTCTCTCTCTCTCTCTCTCTCTTGAAGGAAAATACATAAGAGAGGGACAAATTGCAAAATGATGTTAAAATAGAAATAATTTAGTTTTAAGAAATAATTATAAATATAAAAAGAAGAATGTAAGCATTGAAATGGCAGACTAGGAAACATTATTATAACAAAAATTCAAAACTAATAGAAAAAAATCCTACTTCTTGGAAAATAGTTAATACAATGCTTTTAATAATTGTAAGAGCGAGTCTCAATCAGATAGCGAAGATTTAGCTGATAAAGCGGAGAGATTCAATGAGTATTTTGCAAATGTTGGAAGGGAAACGTACGAAAGAACTCAAGAGGAAATGGCTGGGAACAAGATAATCAACAAATTAGCGAACGAAATAATTTTAATAATAATCACCTGAATTCTTTTAAACCATCTCCAGTTGACTGTAACACTGTCATTTTGACCGTCAAAAGTCTTAAAAGACTCCAGTGCTTGTGGGTCCGATGGCATCCCACCTCGCTTTATTACCCTGAATTATGGAAAAAAGCCTCATGTTCCTTATTTTAAAAGTGGTGGTAGAGATGAAATTTCAAATTATAGGCCAATTTCTTTACTTCCAGTATTATCGAAAATTTTAGAAAAAATTATAGCGAATCAATTAATCTGAATACCTAGAAATAAATAACCTTATTCCAGCAGTCAGCATGGATTTAGACCCAAACTATCAACTGAGACGGCACTATTGAAAATATCCGATGAAATATATGATAATATAGACAACAACAAAATTTCAAAAACTATTGCTCTTAGATCTATCGAAAGCCTTTGATAGCGTGAATCGTACTATTTTACTTAATAAATGTCAAACACTTAATATTGATCCTTCATTGTTTGCAAATTATTTAAGTAATCGTTCACCATCTCTCAGACTGGGAAACGTTATTTTTTCTCCGAAAGATATAGAATTTGGTGTACCTCAAGGGTCGATCCTGGTCCCAATTTTATTCATAATTTATGTAAATGACCTTAAGAGTTTTTTAGGAGATTGTTTTATAGTACAATATGCTGATGACACTCAGATCTTAATTGAGGGCAAATTTAATTGCTTAGAAGATTTAATAAAAAGAACTTTTAATACTCCTCATCACGAGAATGTTCCCAGAAGAACTTTCTCCTAAAGTTTGAAAAGAAAATCCCTCATAAATTTTCAGACGCCATTTCCCGAGGTTTGTCTGTTCCGGAAGAGAATGTTTTAGCATAAAGAACCTCTGGGAAATGCAAGAGAGATTCTGTCTGTCTGTATGGATTGCCTTACCTTGTGTAAGAAATAGGCTCTTGCCGTTGGGCAGCCCGTAAAGAGAGATTCTACTCACACTCGGTTTTTATATCACGTGCTCCGAATATTTCAATTTCATGCTAAGAAGATATTCTCTTATATAAAGAAATTAAATTAAATTCGCTAGAAAGATTTTTTCCACACACACACACATATATATATATATATGTATATATATAAATATATATCTATATATATATATATATATATATATATTATATATATATATATATATTTATATTAGGCCTACTTCCTTTGCCACGGGATCACAGATCCATAGGGAACTCCTTTTAATGGTACAATATCAGCCTGGCCAAGGATTCAAACCTTTGAGCTGATAGAAATAAGAGTAAGGATTTGGTTTAGCCAATTGGTTAGTGATAAAAGTATCTGAAATTGTTGTATATATATCATCTCCAACACCTACTGGAATCAAAGGGCCTCATCATCTCTATCTTGAGCTTTCAATTTAATACCCTTCCATTCATCATTATCTACTTCACGTTTCATAGTCCTTACCCATGTATGGCCCAGGGTTAAAAGGATATTCTTTTAACCCTGGTATGGCGTTGGTCTTCCAACACTTCTAGCGCTTGCTGGAGCACAGTTAAACATTCGGTGAACTTATATCTCATGGGCTTTATATATATATATATATATATAAATGTATATATTCATATATACATACATACTGTATATACAGTATATATATATATATATTTATATATATATATATATATATGTGTGTGTGTGTGTGTGTGCGTGTGTGTATATGTGTATATATATATGTATATATATATATATATATATACGTATATATATATATATGTGTGTGTGTATATATATGTGTGTGAATAGTATTATTATTATTATTATTATTATTATTATTATTATTATTATTATTATCATTACTTGCAAAGCTACATCCCTAGTTGGAAAAACAGAATGCTATAAGCCCAAGGGCTCCAACAGGGAAAATAGCCCAGTCAGGAAAGGAAATAAAGAAATAAACTACAAGAGAAGTTTAAGAACAATAACAATAAAATATATCTTTCATTTATAAACTTCAAAATAACAAGAACAAGAAAAATAAGATAAAATAGTGTCACCCCTGTACCCTCAAGTAAGAGAATTCTACCCCAAGACTGTGAAGACCATGGTACAAAGGATATGGCACTACCCAAGACGAAAGAACAATGGTGTGATTTTTGAGTAGCTACTGAACAATCACAGTGCAGTAGTTACCCACTTGAGTGAAAAAAAGAATTGTTTGGTAATTTCAGTGTTATCAGGTATATGGGAAGAGAAGAGAATGCTGGAAAGAATATACCAGACTATTCGGTATATGCAGGCAAAAGAAAAATAAGCCGTAGCCAGAGAGAGAGAGAGAGCGAGAGAGAGAGTTGGGGGGGATCTAATGTAGTACTATCTGGCCAGTTAAAAGATACATTAACTCTCTAGTGATAGCATCTCAACGGGTGGGTGGTGACCTGCTCAACCCACTACCTAATAAAAGATAGTTAGATAGGTAAATAAACTTGGTAAAGATGGTCGAGGTAAAAGGACATCAAAGTACATACGCCTAGACTGAGATAGATCAGACTTAAAAACCTTTAAGTGGATAGATGGAAGAGTTCACTAAAGTTTCCAATTCCCTCAAAGCAATTGTGAAAATACCGACGTAGAAATTCTTTCTAACGCTCCCTCTCCCCGTCCATATGAATATTGTAGCATCATTCCAAAAATCCATGCATATGAACAAAATGTGTTGAGAAGCCACAGCTAATAAAGAGAGAGAGAGGAGAGAGAGAGAGAGAGAGAGAGAGAGAGAGAGAGAGAGAGAGAGAGAGAGAGAGAGAGAGAGAGTGCGAGCATTTAGATATGCTAAGCCTTTCATATCCATTTCATGCATCGGCACCATTCGGACATTGCTACGAAAAGTTTTGAATAAAAAAGCAAAAATAATGTTTTTGGAGAACAGACTGAGTATGGATTGAGTTAAAAAAAAACGTGCCAAATTTTGCCAACTGAATATTTGCTTCTCTCACGTGATGCAACGCGAATTGATTGCCTTGTGTGCAGACGACAGTCAGGGAAGTAATGGCATCAAGCGAATATAAAATTTGTGGCCAGCTGAAATTGAAAAGGGAGCACGATACTTCAGGAATAGTTTCTCCTGAAATAATCTTCAGTCTTTGGTAAAGTAACATTTTCCTGTCGTGCGTAACTTTTCGTGATATGTCCTTTATCTATTGAGGAGATGACCAGATATCCTTTTTAAATCTGTATGTATATGTCATCATTATCATCATCATCACCCGTTTCTAGTACATTCCAGAAAAAAGGCCTCAGATATGTCCTTCTACTCCAGTCTGATTATGGTCTTTTGATACCAGTCCACAACTGCAAATTTTCTTAGTCATTCAATCTTCTTCTCTTCCTTCCCCTGCTTCTTTTGCAATCTCCAGGGACCCATTGTGTTATTCTTAATGTCCATCTATTGTGTGTCATTCTCAGTATATGTCCTATCCATGTCCTTTTTAGAATATCCTATACTTTAATTTTCTCTCGTATCTATGTTGCTCTTCCTCTGTCTCTTAATGTCAATCCCATCATCATTCTTTCCATAGCTCTTTAAGTTGTACCTAGCTTACATTCTAAGGTTTTAGTAAGACTACAAATTTCTGTTGCATAGGTTAATACTGGTAGGACCAGTTGATTTAATACTCTTAATTTTTTCAGAGAAAATGCCATTTTAATTTTCATAATCTCATTTTGTTTACCAAAAGCTCTCCATCCCATGCTTATTTTTCTTTCAATTTTGGTATCATGTCCTGGGAAGCACTGTCTATCCTAGGTACGTATATTCATGAACAATCTCTTGAGGTTTGTCCATAACCCCTATTGTTGTTTCTACATTTTCATTGAACATTATCTTACTTTTACTCATGTTAATTTTCAGTCCTACATTTCTGCTTGCTTTATTCAATTCTTGTGTCATCTTTTTCAATTCGCCCATCATTTACTAAACAGAACCATGCCGTCTGCAAATCTTAAGTTGTTAAGGTATTCACCATTAATGTCAATTCGTACACTTTCCCAATCTAAATTCTTAAAGTCTTTTGTAGACATGCTGTGAATAATTTAGGAGGGATGGGGTCTCTTTCTAACTCTTGATTTTTGCATTACTGGTTAATTACATGGATATAGTCAGTTGTTGAATATACATTTCTAAAGCCTACCTGTTTTCTTGACTGATTAAAGTTTAGTAGTCTTTCTATTCGGCCTAATATTTTCTTTATAAATATTTTATATGTTACTGAGAGTAAACTTGACGAGTGGTAATTTCTCAAGTCTTTTGGATCTCTTTTTTTTCTGCTTTATTATAATGATAAAGTTCATCCAAGTTGTTGGTATAGAGCATTTTTGTACACATTTTGTGTTAAAGTTCAGTGAGTTTTACTACAGTTAAATCGATTGTTAAACCAATGCTCTGCCTCTTTTTATGCCTTTTAACGTCTTTTTTACCCCCCCCCCCCCCACCATTGTTACTCATTGTACCGGCTCAGGTGTTTCAATATTGGCAAAGTTATTGATTAGAAATCTGCAATTTTTTTCACTCCTCTTTTGTTACTAATATTTCCAATTTCATCCTTTAAAACAAACATATGTTGGCCCATTGATCCAAGTTTTCTCTTCATCAATTTGATGTTTCTTCCTTTCTTTAGTATTTCCTCAATTTTCGTCTTATTGTGATTAATAAGGTCTTAGTTTTTCGTTTGTTTAATGTTTTTAGATAGTTATACAAATTTTATTTAATCTCTTGAATTTTACCATATATATATATATATATATATATATATAATATATATATATATATATATATATATATATATATATATATATATTCATATATCATCATCTCCTCCACGCCTATTGACGCAAAGGCCTCGGTTAGATTTCGACAGTTGTCTCTATCTTGAGCTTTTAATTCAATACTTCTCTATTCATCATCTCCTACTTCGTGCTTCATAGTCATTAGCCATGTAGGCCTGGGTCTCCCAACTCTTCTAGTACCTTGTGGAGCGCAGCTGAACGTTTGGTGAAGTAATCTCTCTTGGGAGCGCAAAGAGCATGCCCAAACCATCTCCATCTACCCCTCATCATGATCTCATCCACATATGGTACTCGAGTAATCTTTCTTATAGTTTCATTTCTAATCCTCTCTTGCCATTTAACTCCCAATATCCTTCTGAGGGCTTTGTTCTCATCTACTAAATGTATTGGAGACTGTTTCATTGTCATACCATGACTCATGTCCATAGAGTAACACCGATCTCACTCAACTGATTTATAGTCTGATTTTTATATGTAATTTCAGGCGATTTGATTCCTTAATTTCACTTCACCTACCTATTGTCTGATTTGCTTTTCTTCAACCTTTCACTAAACTCTAATGGAATGCCCCGAAAATGGGAGACTACTCTTTGTCGTCTCCGCATTGGTCTCTCAGATGACACTTAAGTTTCTGCTGGCTGGCCAACAGCAACCATATTACGACGGCTGTTTTGCACCATTGACAGTGAGGCCTTTGTTGACTGAATGCCCCACTCAGAGCACAGAAAGAAATAGATATCTGTTTGAGGCTCGGGGTGTCGCACAATGCTAGTGGCATTTTAAAATTTTTATCAGAAGCAAGTCTTCTCAATGTTATTTAACTTCTACAAC
>NC_090736.1:62226654-62229154 GCF_036898095.1 Palaemon carinicauda | reverse complement strand
ACATCAAAGGGTTATTGTATATAGGGAAACTAAGGAAGCTATATACGCGGTATCAATAAAGGCCAAGAAACTATTTTATCCCAATATCGAGAAATTTATTGATGAAACTCACAAAGAGAGAGAGAGAGAGAGAGAGAGAGAGAGAGAGAGAGAGAGAGAGAGAGAGAGAGAGAGAGAGAGAGGGGGGGGGGGTCCTCTATGACCAGAATCGAAATCAGGCAACACATTTTCAAAGAGAGAGCTGTGTGTTCATTTACAAATTATAAGGCAGTGTATCTCACACAACAATGAAAGCAAATTTCCATAGCAGATGCCGTTATTGCTAGGAAAGAGAGAGAGAGAGAGAGAGAGAGAGAGAGAGAGAGAGAGAGAGAGAGAGAGAGAGAGAGAGGATGATTGGAATAGAATTGCGTCATGCATGATTTTTCAATAAGCTAAATCCAATTCGGTCTTGTTCGTGATCTCATTATACTTTCTGCTCTGGAATCTTCTCGAATGTCTCCACTGGATCGTGGTCGAGGCGAAGCCTCAGCATTAGAGTCCTTTTGATGGGTGACGTTTGGCTTAAGTCTGTTGCCGTCACAGGTCCTGGGGAGGACCAGAACCCTGGGGAGAATATGAGAACTTGATAGTGGACCTTATGAAGGTATTTTGAAAAGGCTGTATTTCAAGGGATATACCAACCCTTTAATAAGGGCATCAGCAATTGCAGATGGATGCAGAAGTTTTTTTTCTATACTGATCCTGGTACCGATGAATTTTTTTATAGTCTTCTACTTCGGCGATGCAAAATGCCTTTACACTGACAAGCCATTTGAAATTGTTAAAAGATATTGCTCTTGGAAGTATAATTCAATAGCTCTGAGGCATTCAAAATTTGTGTCGAACCAAAGGGATTGAGGAAGAGAATTCCATTATGAAGGAAAAGGGGAAATCAAGGATCTTTGCAGCCAAATGCCATAAAAAAAAAAAAAAAAAAAAATAGAGAGAGAGAGAGAGAGAGAGAGAGAGAGAGAGAGAGAGAGAGAGAGAGAGAGAGAGAGAGAGAGAGAGAGCGAGAGAGAGAGAGAGAGAGGACTTCTTGTGAACTATTAAAAATCGACAAATATATACAAGACTGATTTAATTTCTTAAACCCAAGCACTTTCGCATGTAGTTTCAAATGAAGTGCTTCTTGGATTATATAGTTTAAAGGATACCACATTTTGTAAGAATTTGACAGAATCGTTTATACAGGATTGAGTGAATCTCTTTATACTTAGCTGAAAGATTTTGCAATAAGATCAGTAAGGTATGTGGCTATGAAAATACCTCTGGTGGTACAGTGCAACTGCAATATCATCCAATTTCCCATGGCGTCTCTTAAATTTGAGAGAGTAATTGTGCCAGTTGCTATCACAAAACCCTTACGAAATATCAAAGTATATATTTCTGTCAGCCAATAAGATTTTCTTAGTTTTAGCTCTATTGTCAGATAATGTAATCTGAAAGTGTGTGCATATATTTTTACAAGTTTTATAATATAGTCAATACTTAAAACTCAATTATTATAGGCAAAGATTTTTAGTTCTGCAATATGAAACAAATTAACTTTTCTTCCTTGTACGGCGGGTTCAATTGATTCACCCGATTTTCCAACAAGAAAGTTCTTTTGAGCAAAACAATAAGATGGAAAATATCTTGACCCTCGTTGTAAAAGGACTGATACTGTGGAAGGATCTTGACCCTGTTCTGAAAATCATCAAATATTTCTAAGATATCTTGTAAGCCATAGAGTTGTGCTATGCCATGCTATGATAACATTAATACTAATGGTGTAGAGAAAAGCTTTCATATATAGTGATGTAAGGTGCTTGTCAACAGGAACTGCTCTCAGCATTTCGGAGAGTGACCTTCTGTCTAATGGCCTTTTGTCAATTGAAATTGGTACTCAAGCAAAATCTCCAGCCCATATGTTATAAGGAGATTAAATTTATGTATTTTTATGTTATAGGACCTGTGAAAAAGGTTTGTTATGAAATATTAAATATTAATGTTAAGATAAAAACATTGTAATGGTTTGTAAATCAAAGGTATTGTTGTATTCTAGAACAAAAGCTTCTGGTATCTTCCCGTAGTTTGTCTGTCTCCAACTTTGCTTATTGTGTGATATAGAATCCCTTGGGAACTTTCGGGAGTCATAGAAAATGGGTCCCGTAGATATAAAGGTTTGCGAGTCATAGAAAATGGGTTCCATCGAAGCAGAGTCACTTCAGCCATCGTTATTCTAAGGTCACGTTGGGCTGACTAATGCTTCTCTCCAGCAAATTAATTCCTTCCTCTCATTGTTCAGACAGCCTGTGGGATTTTGAGTTTTATGAGCACAATGATTTCCCAGCCCCCTCTATTTAATTAAAACGTTTGCATCCTCATAGTTTTGTTTGCAATTGAGCATCTAACCTGTTATTTACGTACCTTCAACAACTAGATGAGTACTATTTAGTTTTTCTCTGAGAGATTG
>NC_090736.1:62219154-62221654 GCF_036898095.1 Palaemon carinicauda | reverse complement strand
AATTTCAATAATGGTGTAATCCCTACTATAAAGTGAAATTAAAAGGAGAATGATTATGTGTCGCATAACATTAAATTTTTTACCGTAGCGTATTTTGTTTCATTGTTTGCCAACTTATGTATTATTAGCATTCTTAAAACACACACACACACACACACACACACACACACACACACACACATATATATATATATATATATATATATATATATATATATATATATATATATATATATATATATATACATACATATATATATATATATATATATGTATATATATATATATATATATATATATATATATATATATATGTGTGTGTGTGTGTGTGTGTGTACACACATCATATATATATATATATATATATATATATATATATATATATATATATATGTGTGTGTGTGTGTGTGTGTGTACACACATCATATATATATATATATATATATATATATATATATATATATATATATATATATATATATATATATATATATATATATATATATATATGCATCATTTCCATAAATCATTTTTCATCTTAAGAAGTGACGCCATAGAAGCTCAACTATCTGGTATCTCATCAATAGTTTGAGGTTGGTATTCCTCCTCAATTCATCTTGACCATTGACAGAATGCCAAAGAACTCTAAATCAACCAATCAATCTTTTTTACCATAGGAAATCCTGTTCTTATTAAACAGCTGGGTAGACTAGACTCAACCACTGAACTGCAGGTCCTCTGCGCTCACAGTGGCCGTTACACCACAGTCCCAAAAGTAATTGTTAATAAAACGTGCTCTATAATCTGGCGCACCGGGCGATGTTATTTGACACGTGTCGCGTGAGGTGAGAAAAATGTGTTAGGTCTGATTGTTGGGAATTGGATGCCATATACTCTATAACCTCGGATAGTATTACACTTTTTATTTTTGGATGTAATATTAATTACTCTGCCATATCATGCAGATATATTTGATGCGGTTGTGATAACACTGAGGACAGAGAGTTCTAAAATAGGCACAATAATAACAAGTGCATATTACATATGACGGGTAACCACGCATACCAACCCTACCTAGATGATATGTGACCAGGGCAAGCAACATGCTTCATAATATTCATTTAGCTATTTTTAGCGCCATTTATCAACGCTACTTTTTGGAGCTGTAGTGCATGATAAGGAATATGATATTGGGATAACGGATTATCTTAATTCAATTAAAATCTTATTGAAAGAAACAAAGGAAAAGACATACAAACATACATGGCATATATACTGTAAGTTTTAAAAATCCTCAGGAATTACGGAAAGATATTGCTAAATAACTTTTCGTTGTATAAAACCTTGTGGGTCGATATAGAACAAAAGTAGAGAGAAATAATGGAAATCTAAAAAAAAAAAAAAGCTACACAAAAAAACAAAAACAAAAACTGAATGGGTGAATGGTTATTATAATGATGTTTCACACTTCACCTGTTCAAAGTGTAGAAAATATTATTATTATTATTATTATTATTATTATTATTATTATTATTATTATGAAAAACTAAGCTATAACCCTAGTTGGAAAAGCTAGATGTTATAAACCCAAGGGCTCCAACAAGAAAAAATAGCCCAGTGAGAAAAGGAATGGTTTCACTTCATTTTAGTTCCAATTCTTGGCTGTTATTTTTTTTTTTTTTTCCCCTTTTGGTTTTTGGTGTTTTTGTTATGGAGCGATAAATTATTCTGGTAAGATATTGACAGTTCGCTGGAATTTGAAATGGAAAACTTGTCCGGTGTTATAGGCAACATAGGGAGAGAAAGGCCACGGGAAGGACACAACTGGAGACACGATACCGATATTCCAAGAAACGAGACTTCCACTTGGAAATAATATTCTCATGTGATAGGGATGGCAACTGTGTGCCCAAATCCCATGCATACGGAAGTCGTCTTTTCTCGTCTGTGAATCTTGTTCCCCCATCAGGTTCATTGCAGAAGTAAAAGAAATGCTCTTCTAATGTCTAAATTAATTTCTGATGAGGAAAATCTGTTAGTCGGTCTCTCGTTCTTTCTACAATGGATAAAGTGTTGAGTAATGATCAATGTCTGTTAGTTTATATGTACACAAATATTTCTTTTGGAAGTGTTGTAAAGTTTAAAATAAGAGTTGCTTGAGGGTACACTCGGGCAAACTATTCTATCTCATTTCTCTTCCTCTTTTTATGAAGTTTTAATAGTTTATACATGGAAGATCTATTTTATTGTTATTACTGTTCTTAAATTATTTTATTCTAATTGTTCATTACATCTGTTGTAGTTTATTTATTTCCTTATTTCCTATTCTCGATTAGTTATCTATCCGTGTTTGAGCCCTCGGGCTTATAGCGTCTTGCTTTTTCAACTAGGGTTGTAGCTTAGCTAGTAATAATAACAATAACAACAACAAAACAACAACAACAATAACATCAGTAATAATAATAATAATAATAATAATAATAATAATAATAATAATAAT
>NC_090736.1:62204154-62206654 GCF_036898095.1 Palaemon carinicauda | reverse complement strand
CTGCTTTCTTGGATGATTAAAGTTTAGCAGTCTTTCTATTCGGCCTAATATTTTCTTTATAAATATTTTATATGTTACTGAGTGTAAACTTGACGTGTGGTAATTTTTCAAGTCTTTTGTATCCTTTTTTTTTAATTATTATAATGATAAAGTTTTTCCAAGTTGTAGGTATAGAGCATCTTTGCACACATTTTGTTTAAAGTTCAGTGAATTTTACTACGGTTAAATCAATTGCTAAACCAATGCTTTGCCTCATTTTATGCCTTTTAACGTCTTTTATACTTCTCCTATTGTTACTCTTGGTACCGGCTCAGGTGTTTCAATATTTCTTTTGGCAAAGTTATTGTATAGAAATCTTCTGCATTTTTTTTCAATCCATCTCTTTTGTTAATAATATTTCCAATTTCATCCTTTAAAACAAACATCTGTTTTCTCTTCATCAATTTGATGTTCTTCCTCTCTTTAGTATTTCCTCAATTTTGGTTTGATTATGATTACTAAGGTCTTAGGTTTTGGTTTCTTTATTGTTTTGGATAGTTATAGTAATTTCATTCAATATCTCTTGGATTTTACCATATATATATATATATATATATATATATATATATATATATATATATATATATATATATATATATATATATATATATATATATATATATATATATATTATATTATATATATATATATATATATATATATATATATATATATATATATATATATATATATATATATATATATATATATATATATATATATAAATGAATGTATCCATATACCTATCAGGCGAGTGACCCTGGTGAGTTTTGTAAATAGTAATACTTACGCAAAATTTAAGAATTCTGTGGATGAAGAGTTGTGAGAGGCCATGGAAATTGATTAGACGAAGATTCGAAGTTTTCAATTAAGGAAAATGAGTAGTGAATACATTGCAGAATTATTAATTATGGAAATATAGAAGAGAGTAATAATAGGTAATTTGGGTATAGTAAGAATAACCTCTCTCTCTCTCTCTCTCTCTCTCTCTCTCTCTCCTCTCTCTCTCTCTCTCTCTCTCTCTCTCTCTGTCTGGTCACAAGCTAGTCAACATTACTTCAAACTAGGTCTTGTCTAATATCTAATCAGAACATTATTCCAATTGTAAGGATGCTCTAGGGTAGTTTCCCTTTAGGCAAGGAACCCATGGAGTAGTTCCCCTCTTGACACACCCCAAAATTAATCCCCTTTCGTCAATCGGTATTAACGCTTAGAAATAGTATCACTACTTCGTGGCCTTCTTGGTTGACGTTCTACTTTTTATTAGTACAGTCTGCCTTCCAGCCTTATTCCACAAGATGAACGGACCCAAATTACGATGAAACATTTCAGAAAAGTTAACCGTTCCTCCCTACCCTCCCCTCACATGCTCGCACGCGCGCGCACATCCACACACACTCACACACACACACACACACACACACACACACATATATATAATATATATATATATATATATATATATATATATATATATATATATATATGTGTGTGTGTGTGTGTGTGTGTGTGTGTGTGTATATCATCTCCTCCTACAGCTATTATTATTATTATTATTATTATTATTATTATTATTATTATTATTATTATTATTATTATTATTATTATTAGCCAAGCTAAACCCCTAATTGGAAAAGCAAAATGCTATAAGCCCAAGGGCTCCATTAAGGAAAAATAGCCCAGTGAGGATAGGAAATAAGGAAATTAATAAATGATGAGAACAAATTAATAATAAATTATTCTAAAAACAGTAACAACGTCACAACAAGATATGTCATATATAAACTATAAAAAGATTTACTGTATGTCAGCCTGGTTAACATAAAAACATTTGTTGCAACTTTGAACTTTCTAAGTTCTACTGATTCAACTACCCGATTAGGAAGATCATTCCACAATTTGGTCACAGGTGGAATAAAACTTCTAAAATACTGTATTGTATTTAGCCTCATGATTGAGAAGGCCTGACTATTAGAATAACTGCCTGCCTAGTATTACGAACAGGATGGAATGGTCCAAGAATGTGGTCAAAATGATGAAAAATCTTATGCAACATGCATAATGAACTAATTGAACGACAGTGCCAAAGATTAATATGTAGATCAGTAATAACAAATTTAATAGACCGTAAGTTTCTCTCCAACAAATTAAGATGAGAATCAGTAGCTGAAGACCAGACAGGAGAACAATACTCAAAACAAGGTAGAATGAAAAAATTAAAACACTTCAGAATAGATTGATCACCGAAAATCTTGAAAGACTTTCTCAGTAAGCCAAATTTTTGTGCAATTAAAGAAGACACAGACCTAATGTATCTCTCAAAAGTAAATTTGCTGTCAAGAATCACACCCAAAGTATTAAAAGAGTCATACAAAGTTAAAGAAACATCATCAATACTGAGATCCGGATGTTGAGGAGCCACTGTCCTTGACTTACTTACAATCATACTTTGAGTTTTGTT
>NC_090736.1:62189154-62199154 GCF_036898095.1 Palaemon carinicauda | reverse complement strand
CTATTGCTACCCCAAACTGATTAGATTTTTCTGTTATGAGGAAAAATTTTAGCATCAAGTACTGGAAATATTATTTCCTCAAAGAACAGATAGAAAATTCCCAAAATACTCTCATTAGGTAGAAAAAAAATCTCAGCCACATCCACATGAGCAAAATATTAAGAACGTACAGTCAAAGTACATATACAGAGCAATTCATACATACGTACATGCATACATACATTAGCAGTGCCTTTTACATACCTGTACTGGTAGGTTTCGACACGTCCATTGGAGAAAAGTGCAGGATAGCAGATGTGGAAGATACGACAACTGTTTTGCTGATCTGCATAATACCCATAAGGTTGGTCAATACAGCTGAAGCTAGTACTAATGTCTCCAAGGAGAAGTGTGGCACCTGATGGAAGATTCAAGGGTTCGAACGTGCCACTTTCTTCTTGGTATTGACTGATGGAAGATTGAGAAGTGATCTGTTGTTGGTTGCTGCTTCGAAACTGTGCAGCGTCAGAAACGAGAGAGAGGCTACTCTGAGATGGTCTGGAATTCTGTTGGAACTGTTGTCCAAACGATTGCTGGAAGTTGTTTCTAGACTGGTCCCTGTTAGACTGCTGCCTTTGTGCAATTCGGCCTGATCCCTGCTGACTGTTGCTGAGAATTTGCTGGTTTCTGGATAATTCCACCTGTGAGTTACCAAACTGTTGAAGGGAGGCACCAAAACCTGGTTGTGTGTTTAAGGAGGCTCTTGGGGAGATAGATCCAGAGCCACTAAACCTCTGGCTTGGCTGGGAGATGAACCTTTGGGAATCAATATTGTTTGGTCTAGAACTGCCAAGCCCAATGGTTGACTGACTGCTTAGTCTCTGGGAAGAGAAATTTGGATCTTGGAAGTTGCTGTTTACTCCCTGATTTGAGCTCTTGAAATTAGTTCCAGAACCACTAACTCCTTGCCCAGAGATGGAATCCTGTCTCAAGCTTGAAGAACCTGACGGGGAATTGCCAGAGCTTCTAAATGACAGTTGAGCACTGCTAAATCCTTGTTGAGGTTCGTTCAAGATTTGGCTGCCTCTAGATCCTGCAGAGCCAGAGACGCCTTGCTGGAACTCATTACTAAAAGAACCTTGGCTGATTTTCAAAATTGCCTTATTTTGGCTACGACGTAGAACTAGCTGTGCTGGTTGGCCAACAAAACTCTGAGCTGTAGCCACAGCCCAAATGGCACCTGTTTAAGAAATATAAATCATATAGCCAGATTAATTTTCGCCCCTCTGTGGTAACTAATTTCGTAGTAATATTTAAATACAACAAATGAAGAAATATTATTGTATGGATTACTCATTCTTATAAATACCTTATGTGATCTTTAGTATACAACTTAAAGTTAAAAAGGGTATATATAATGTCCCAACCCATTCTAGATCTATTAATATAAAGGAAAAAGATTTTTCTGAAAATGAAATTTAGGGCTGCCGTGAAAGTCCACAAAAATGCATCTTAAAGATACTGTAATTAAGGAATGTGCCTTTGAGACCACTAATTATTATTGTTCGATCATGTAGTGATCTTTTCTGTGAATCAGGCGGTATATTGTTCACTATTTAGCATCGACTCAAAAGTATTTAAATTTATTACACATCAGTTATATCTACAGAAAGTTAAACGACATATATTTAGTAATATCAGAATATTGAAATATTTGTGACGTAATACAGAGTGACCTTTAGAGAATAGTTGAATGGTGAAGTAATCTTATGAATAGATACCTTATAGGTAATTATAAGAAATGGTACTAGGAATATTTCTAAAGTTAATCAAAATGCGGAATGAATAACAAAATCCCAAGTTGCCTATCAAGTAATATTAACATGGAGAAGAGGAGAGCATATGCACGAATTGCCTAAAATTCAGCACTAAGACACCGGCTTATTAAACGCCCCAGTAAATTGATATAAATTATTTCTGAAAGGACTCGCAGTAGATCTTCATTTTCTTCTATAGGAGCTCTTCTAGGAGAAGGACACTCCAAAATCAAACCATTGTTCTCGAGTCTTGGGTGGTGCCATAGCCTCTGTTCCATGGCCTTACACTGTCTTGGGTTAGAATTCTCTTGCTTGAGGGTACACTCGGGCACACTATCCTATCTTATTTATCTTCTTCTTGTTTTGTTAAAGTTTTTATAGTTTATATAGGAAATATTTATTTTAATGTTACTGTTGATAAAATATTTTATTTTTCCTTTTTTCCTTTCCTTATTGGGCTATTTTCCATGTTGGAGCCCCTGGGCTTATAGCATCCTACTTTTCCAACTAGGGTTATAGCTTAGCAAGTAATAATAATAATAATAATAATAATAATAATAATAATAATAATAATAATAATAATAATTTATCCCTCACACAGCCAGATGTCTTTTTTCTGACACGTAAATGAAAACATTCAAAACACGTTGCATTTAAAATCCTGTCTTTAGTCCTTTGTCTCATAGACTGCATACATGTCAAAGTTCAATATTTTCTAGGTTTAATATTTATATTTATCTCTGTAGATCTTCTAAACTTTAATTTTGTAAAGAATGCATATAACGATTACATTGTTTTATCAGTTAATAAGTTTCAGGAGCAAGGAAAATTTTCGACAAAAATTAACAGATTTTTCTAACATTTATTTAGAATATAATCACTCACAAAGGAACTGAAATCTGATCTAAAAAGCTTGTGAACGAAATATAGCATGTTAAGCTTAGCATTATCATGCGAATGAAAACAAAAATATCCTGTTCTCTAATTTTCTTGGAGCTTCAAAAGACATAATTCATTTCTTAAGCCATAGAATATGTTAGTGGGTAAAGAGTGTCATATGAAATCCTGAAAACTCAGACTTGCACGAAAGTGAAGCACCGGGGTTGAAATGAAATAGGTCACTAAAACATGCACGTTGCAAAATACTGTACTTTGCCTGGAGAAGTATCCTCGTTTATTTTACTTTGTCGTTTTTCTTATTCATTTTCCTTTTTGTATCTCTTATAATATTACATTTTTTATTCTTTAATTTAATTCTCATATTGGATTGCGAGGTCTTAAAGTGTACTTGGATTGCACCTTGATTAATAATAATAATAATAATGATAATAATAATAATAATAATAATAATAATAATAATAATAATAATAATAATAATAATAATAATAATAATAATAATATAATTAATAAAAACAACAACAACAATAATAATAATAATAATAATAATAATAATAATAATAATAATAATAGTGATAAGAGGAGGGTTTGTTTCAATGATTTTACATATGGATTGAATTTTAAAAGAATCATAAGAACAGACTTGCTACTTGGTTTGAAAGTAAAATAGATAATCATTATTGCAAATCCTATGGGGACAGTTGGCTGTATTGTTTATAAACATATGGATTGAAATATTACTGTTGAAAAATCCATATCTCATTTAATATTAGTCTACAAGTTTCCCAAGAATATCAATAAGAAATTATGAATATTCGAGGGATTTTTTTATCCGTTTTTAGAAGGACGTCACATTCAATTCGGTACTTACCTAAAATCAGAAACTTCATATTGTATGTTTTGATGAGCACAGCTGAGAATTGTGTCTGGCCCTTCATGGCAAGTGACCCCTTATATACTGCCTGCCACCCGCGGTTGCCAGTTACGCTAATAAATGATCCAGGAGTCAAGTGGCTGCTTCGAGAAACAGGATCGTCAAGTTTTTACGAGTATTTTTTTTTCCTAGGATGTCATGAGACGAGGGCTACTGTACAATTTTTTTTTCATGCATTTTAGGTAGAACGGTAAATAGGATACATAGTGTCAAAAACTGTTAAACAAGGCTCAATGAATATTGAAACTACATATAAAATGGAATTTACAGCAGTCATAAACATAAAATTAATTATATTTTATAATGTCAAGACTTTATCTTCAGATATGACAAAGCATAGCAGATATAATTGCTCAGTGAAACTGTAGAAACTCCCATGAACATAAAACATCAGTTTACGGTCATTCATGACATTCTGATACGTCAAATTTCAAGGAAGATGGGATCAGTTTACAAATTACCGTTGAGTTCCGTAAATTTCTTGGAAGATTTCTTGGTTTCTGTTGTGAGATGTGAAAGACTGCAGCCGCTAAAGAAAAAACAATAGTCTCTCTCTCTCTCTCTCTCTCTCTCTCTCTCTCTCTCTCTCTCTCTCTCTCTCTCTCTCTCTCTCTCTCTCTCTCTCTCTCTCTATATATATATATATATATATATATATATATATATATATATATATATATATATATATATATAATGAATATATATATATATATATATATATATATATATATATATATATATATATATATATAAATATATATATATATATATATATATATATATATATATATATACGTATATATATATATATATATATATATATATATATATATATATATATATATATATATATATATATATATATATATACAGGTTTGTTTTCTGTGGAGTTCTATTGTTATTACTCTTATTATTGTTATTATTATTATCATTAGAACTCCGCACGTGTGGAGTTCTATTGCTATTACAATTCTTCTTCTTGTTCTTATTATTATTATCATTATTAATATTATCATTATTATTATTATTATTATTATTATTATTATTATTATTATTATTATTATTATTATTATTATTATTATTATTATTATTATGTAGTCTTAGATCGCTAATAACTAAGTCAATCTTACAGCATTTGCTTTAAAATTTAGCAATGGTATGATCCATATGGGGGAAGTATAAATACCAAAAATCGTGCAGGTTCCTGCAGCGACCTCTATGAACAAAGCAAAAATAATTCAAAACAATTGCTCTTCGAGATCTCAAGAACCGTTCCATCAATTGCTTTCAAATTTTTACAGGTGATACCTTGGGCCATGGTCTAGAGTAGGCTTAAGTGTGAGCTAATTCTGTTTAGTAGTTTTTTGAGGTATCATGATGTCAAAAATGGCGGCCACATGGTCTAAAATACTAAATCAGAAACTACTTGCCCGATTTGAACCAAATTTGGTGAAAATGTAGATCACAGGAAGATTTTTCTGATAAGATAGATTTTTTAACAAAATAAACAAATCTACGGTGATATCCAGCCCGATTTCATGTAAGATTTCATCCTGGTACGGGTGAGGTGGACTTCCATAGGCAACCTAGATTGTAAATAGCTGGTTACTTTGTTAAGTGTAGTTTAGGTTCCTTTGTGGGCTCATATTCAATAATATGCTATTTTCTAATCTTTATATTGTTTCAATATGCCTAAGAGCAAATTATTGGCAAATTCTGTGTACAGTTCTTTCTAAGAATTGCTTCAGCAATTCTAATGTTCTCTACTTATTATCATTATCAATATTATTATTATTATTATTATCATTATTATTATTATTATTATTATTATTATTATTATTATTATTATTATTATTATTATTATTAAAGTCTAAAGCTGCTTCAGTGGCATTTATCTTGTAATTGAGCATCTCACTTGCTATAATTTTTCTTCCCTCAACAGTACTGAATGCCGCCAGCAGCTATTCCATGTTGGTCATTGGTAAGTGGGAGCGCAAAATGCATAGAAAACTTTATAAAGCTTTAATAAAATTTACTGCAGGTAAACTGGTCAAATACAAGGAGCAAAAAAGTTCGGCTGCCACATATTACAAGAGGATACAGGGTTTCTGCTCCCATCTTTAGGCAAGAAGTGGATGGATATAGGAAAGGCTGGTTCTATTTATACAAGTCAGGGCGGTACTCAAGTCAGATGCTGATCGCTGATTGGTCCTCGTGAGTGGAGGCGGTACCAAGTCTGGGATGGAACTTCTGTCCCTTTGGCTGAGGCGCACGCCGAGAGGAGATCTGTTACAGTCAAGCTGATTCTACACTCACTGTCGTCAGGGTTATGTGGGATCTGAATAGGTCCAAGCTAGGCTCCCAGCGGGCCTCGGCGTTAGGCAAGCTGTTCTGCCGCTCAGATCCCAGGTCTGATGAGTCCTGAACTGCATCCTCCTTGGCTAAGGCACTCGCCGAGAGAGTCTCGGTTACAGGCAAGCTGTTAGGTAGCTGATCATCCTCATACTCTTTGTTGTTGGCGAAAGGTTAGTTGGTGTTCCTACAAGAGGGGAGGAGAAACATCTCTTGAGTTGTGTTGAGGTTAGCTTTTCCTGTTCGGTGAGCAGTGGCCCCAGGATTCTCAGTCGTCTGCTGTCTGAGGTGTTGCTGACGATCATAGTATTCCAACTGATGCCGTCTAGTTTGATGCTCTTATTGTGCACCTGGAGTTGGTGCGTCTTAATAGCTCTCTTTTGAACATGTCTGGACAAATGTTTAGAAAGTCTCTTAAACATCTTGTATTCGACTCACATTTTACGAGTCGTTAATTACTCAGGATTTACCACCTATCCCCTCTCCACGGTCCAGATATACCAGGTCAGCCAGACAGCGTACCGATTTTAAGCCTCTTCTGCGAACCTACGTCATCTGAAGGGGCTTAGTGTTGGCGAGACCCATTAAGAACGTAGATATATCACACAGTCAATGTAAATAAAACAACATTTTACCCTTGGAAAATATTTTATTAAGTTACAACTTTCATTTTTTTTCTTAGGGCCTCCCTGCATTGTTGTCCTTGAGGTTTTCTATACTTTATCAAATTATTAAGATATCGCATTCGAAAATATACCGATATCTTAACAAAAAAAGCAATAACATCGTCAGGAACTGCAATACCAGACTGTTTTAATTCTAAATAAAGCTTTTTAAAAAAAAAATTTTTCCTCCATGAGAGCTTCCCCATGTACAGCATTAAAAACCTTCCGCATTATCAACAACTGTGAAAAAAACTGACTAGAAGGTACATATAATTCCCCCCGATTAACGCATTCTATCTAAGTATCATTCCTTAGCACTTCTTCAGTCTTATTTCCTAACTCAGGATATTTTACACAAAATTTCTTTACAGTATATCCCCCAATGTATTTAAGAGCTTCTTCCTCAATTACTCCCACAATATCTTTATTTGCTCTCAAAAGGTCTTCTTCCTCGTCTAAAGCATCTTTCTCTAAATCAAAATCTAAATTTCTGAATATCTGCGTTGTTTGGCATATTCCTAATGCTAAGTCCCTTTCTTTCGTGGTAGATTCATCGTCTTTGGCTGATTCATGATATTTTTCAACAGTGGTGATATTACACTTTTCACTTAATACTTCAATTTCCTTTCCTAGTAACATTTTTTTAGCCAAAATTTAAAGTTCACAGCATGAGGATGATCATAGTGCCCATCCATTTGCCTTATACACCCAAAGAAATGTTCAAGGCAATCTTGATTTAGTCTTTGTGTAAGTAGGTAGTCAATACTATAGGAGCTTTTTAACATATCAAACAAAGCAATGGTAGATTTACATGATAAAATTATTCCTTTCTGAAACTTGAAAAGACTTTTTGTATTAGGATTTTTAACACTCATAGTATTCATTACCTCGATTACCTTGAGCAGTGTACCTGTTTGTTTTTCTACATCAATACCAAAAGCATTGCTTTTACCAAACTCTCCATACATGGAGGAAGAATTCATTATGTCGAACTAATCATTTATTAAAAGATTAAAATCAGTGACGGGATGAATGAATGAATAAAATGATAATGGACACAGCGGCTACTATTGTTTAGTTACCTCTATAGGTAGCTAACTAAGGCAACGTTCCTTTGTTTTGTTTACCCACGTGTGTGAGACGGGGAAGCTTGACGTCACAGTATGGGTGATTCACAGCTTAAGCTGCGCGTTGGCTGACCTGGTGTATATAGACCTTGCCCCTGCCCTACCTCTAAATAGGTATCAGCATTTGCTAGGTTTTGAATTAGTAAAAAAAAAAAAAACCTAAAGAAACTGAAAGGCTACTAGGGATACCTTAACGTGGTAAAAGGGTTTGAGTATTGCCATGATCATCAAAGCTGTACTAGTCAGGGCCCCCTATGCTACAGTATGTTGGTTTGCTGTGAGCAATCAGACAAAAGTCTCCCACCATCACCAATCTGCACTGGCCAGCGTGGGGATCAAAACTGGCCAAACCCCAGACATAAATTAACATGTCTGGGGGTTTTTCCTGCATTTGCGTTTGTGTATGGTCTTATTATGCCAGTCTACAACCACAAACTTGCTTAGTTCATCAATCCATCAACTTCCCTTCCTTCCCCTGCTTTTTTTGCAATCTCTAGGGGCTCAATCTGTTATTCTTAATGTCCATCTATTATCTGTCATTCCCATTATATGTCCTACCAAAGTCAATATTCTTCTTACTTATTGTTAGAATATCCTACACTTTAGTTTGCTCCCGTATCCATGTCGCTCTTTTTCTATCTCTTAGTGTTGATTCCAGTATTATTCTTTCCATAGCTCTATGAATTATAGCTAGCTTATGTTTTAAGGCTTTAGTAAGGCTCCAAGTTTCTGATACATGAGTTAATACTAGTAGGGCGATCTGATTAAATACTTTTGTTTTTAAAGAAAGTGGCATTTTACTGTTCATAATCAATTTGTTCATCCAAAACTCTCCATCCCACGGTTATCCTTCTTTTAATTTCAATCTTATGTCCTGGGGAAACATTTACTGTATGTCCTAAGTATGTATATTCTCCTAGGGAAACACTTACTCTCTGTCCTAAGTATGTATATTCTCCTGGAGAAACACTTAGTGTCTGTCCTAAGTATATTATAATCTCCTGGGTAAACACTTACTGCCTGTCCTAAGCATGTATATTCTCTTGAGGAACACTTACTGTCTGTCCTAAGCATGTATATTCTCTTAAGGAACACTTACTGTCATATATATATATATATATATATATATATATATATATATATATATATATATATATATTCTTTAACAAGCTCTATCCCAGGACCATAACCTTTGTTTGTTGTTGCTCTGCATTTTCATTGACCAATATCTTAGTTTTACTCATATTCATTTCAAATCATATAAATGTATATGTGTATATATATGTATGTATATAAATATATATATATATATATATATATATATATATATATATATATATATATATATATATATATATATATATATATATATATATATATATATATGTGTGTGTGTGTGTGTGTGTGTGCTTAGATTGAAATATATAAAAACATTTGAGCGGAATAAAATCATTTCATTGTATCAATTTTCTTTCTTGGGAGTGGTAAAAATAAACGTATATCTGGTTTAATTACATTTTCTTTGTTAATTCCCGTCTCCCAAACAGTGTGTTTGTATCAGTTGCTAATTTAGGAAGACCTTACCATTAACAACTTAATAAAACTATCATAGAATTGGTTTTATTTCAGCATATTGGCTTTGTTTTCTTACAGAGAAGAGGGTCATAAATTCTCATAGCAAAATCCCCATGTAATCAACACTTTTGTTAATCATTCAAATAGATTGTGTCGACTTTCATTAAAGGAGATAGTAAAGTATTACTGTCAATCTGGAAAAAAAGATATCCTCGAGTTGATTGCAAACCCCAACGTAAAACTTCCGGCAACGACATGTTGATTGATATTGGTAAAACCTGGTCAGAATTGAAACGGAAATCGTGTGAACTGAAAGGGCATGTCAGACTACAATGGCATTTAGGCGTTTTAATCACACCAAGTAATATTTTTGGTGAATGGTCAAACTAGGTTGCGGAATTGAGATGCCTAAGATTTGATTATAAAAATTGTTATGTAAAGAGAAGATGTACAGTTGAACACTTAAATTCCCGGTCTACCTCTCTCCGAAGACTTGTACTCTGTCACATCCTTACTACGCGGGAAGTTCTTGTGTGTAGTCCTGCCCACCAACTCTACTGTTTCTCCCTATACTATCTGTTTGGTTACATGCAGCTCAGTAAGGGTGTGATACGGTACACTTTCTCAGGGCGAACTTTCCCCGGAATTCCTGTG
>NC_090736.1:62181654-62184154 GCF_036898095.1 Palaemon carinicauda | reverse complement strand
ATGTCCTTTCCGGACCCAATCCCGATGCATACGACTAAAATTCCACCGGCGAAACAACCCGAAAGCTCCTCGAGGTCGCCTGACCTCGTGTCTCCGGAGAAACAAGCCCCTCAGGCGTATCATCGTACCCTCCGTAAAAAGAGCCGTGCCAGATTTTCAGCTCAATCTGCCTGTCCATTTCCGGTTAGTCAGGAATCTGTATTGACTCTGGTCGGGACAACCAGGTAACATTACCGGAGTGACATACAATTGGGAGGTATCCGTTTTAAAGCCACTTATTTCTGGAGTCTTGTTTGGCTGTTTCGCAAACTGCTAAGACTGCTTATTGTAAGCACAAAGCTTTGTTTTGATAGATATCTCGGTTCAAACTGCCCGCGCCTTCTCTAAAAGACATATTTTGGAATTTGACTACTCAATAGATTGAATAGATAAATTGCTGGAATCCACTGACATGAGAAAATCCTGATTTAGAAAGCCTTCCAAGCCAATATCAATTTCTTGGATGAAAGTAAAAGTAATTTACGTGTCTCTTGTGCTTCACAAAAGCACAATGAAAGTTGATTTATCATTCCTGAATTGTCATTATTGTCATGATTATTATTATTGTTGATGTTTTTGCTCTTGCATGAGATCGCCATTTCAAGTGTAATTCATATTTTTTCCATATCTTTTATTTGCGTGTCATATTAGATTTTAACTCAAGAAATAAGTTTATTAAAGCCGTTAAAAATATTGTTCGAATAATATATAATTATCAGTTACAAAAGTCTCAAACATTATGTAATGAAGAGATTATATTGTTAAAGGATATATATATATATATATATATATATATATATATATATATATATATATATATATATATATATATATATATATATATATATATATATATGTAAATAAATAAATATATATATATATATGTATATATATTTATATATATATATATATATATATATATATATATATATATATATATATATATATATATATATATTTATATATATGCAATATCATCATCTTCTACGCCTATTGTCGCAGAGAGCCGTATAATCCCTCATATAGTTTCAATTCTAATCCTACCCTGCCATTTAACTCCAAATATTCTTCTGAGAGCTTTGTTCTCAAATCTTCATAATCTGTTGGATATTGTTTCATTGTCATACCACGACTCATATCCATAGAGTAACACTGATCTCACTAAACTGATATATAGCCTGAGTTTTATATGTAATTTCAGGCGATTTGATTTCCAAATTTTACTTAACACAGCCATTGTCCAATTTGCTTTTTTCAAGCTTTCATTACACTTAAATTCTAAAGATCCTGTATTAGAGATCATAGTTCCAAAATGTTTAAATGATTTCACCTCTTCAATCCTTTCTCCTTCAATTAGATTTCTTCTTCAATTGCATATTCTGTTTTCATCATATCTGTCTTCCTTCTATTTATCTTGAGTCCAAATTCATGTGATATTTCATGGATTCTTGTAAGCAGGTTTTACATGTACACACACACACACACACACACACACACACACACATATATATATATATATATATATATATATATATATATATATATATATATATATATATATATATATATATATATATATATACACCAAGGCATTTCCCCCAATTTTGGGGGGTAGCCAGCATCAAACAAATGAAACAAAAAAGGGGACCTCTCCTCTCTATGTTCCACCCAGCCTGACAACGGACTCAACCGAGTTCAGCTGGTACTGCTAGGGTGGCACAGCCCACCCTCCCACATTATCCACCACAGATGAAGCTTCATAATGCTGAATCCCCTACTGCTGCTACCTTCGTGGTCATCCAAGGCACCGGAGGAAGCAGCAAGGCTTACCGGAACTGCGTCACAATCGCTCGCTATTCATTCCTATTTCTAGCACGCTCTCTTGCCTCTCTCACATCTATCCTCTTATCACCCAGAGCTTCCTTCACTCCATCCATCCACCCAAACCTTGGCCTTCCTCTTGTACTTCTCCCATCAATTCTTGCATTCATCACCTTCTTTAGCAGACAGCTGTTTTCCATTCTCTCAACATGGCCAAACCACCTCAATGCATTCATATCCACTCTAGCCGCTAACTCATTTCTTACACCCGTTCTTACTCTCACTACTTCGTTCCTAACCCTATCTACCCGAGATACACCAGCCATACTCCTATACTCCTCAGACACTTCATCTCAAACACATTCAATTTCTGTATCTCCGTCACTTTCATTCCCTACAACTCTGATCCATACATCACAGTTGGTACAATCACTTTCTCATACAGACCTCTCTTTACATTCATGCCCAATCCTCTATTTTTAACTACTCCCTTAACTGCCCCCAACACTTTGCATCCTTCATTCACTCTCTGGCGTACATCTGCTTCCACTCCACCATTTGCTGCAACAACAGACCACCAAGTACTTAAACTGATCCACCTCCTCAAGTAACTCTCCATTCAATGACATTCAACCTCACA
>NC_090736.1:62174154-62176654 GCF_036898095.1 Palaemon carinicauda | reverse complement strand
TCTTCTTCTTCTTCTTCTTCTTCTTCCTCTCTTTTCTCCAAAGGAGGAAAAAGCAAAGTAAAAAGCAACAATGTTTGAAAATGCAAATGCTCCTTCTTTCTGAATTATAGAGAAGTTCGTAAAATGCAAGTGAGAGCTTCCTCGTCCTACTTTGATGCTGAGTTGGATGAACTCTCTCTCTCTCTCTCTCTCTCTCTCTCTCTCTCTCTCTCTCTCTCTCTCTCTCTCTCTCTCTCTCTCTTGAAGTCGATGTCGGTGTTGTTCGCTTGCTTCATGCGTTGATATTTCTGGCTCTAATTCTTCCTTTGAATGTACAATAAACACTTTACTGCCTTGTCATCTTTAATAAAATATTCACCTGATTTGGCATGAGAGGTTTCCTCTCTCCCTCTCTCTCTCTCTCTCTCTCTCTCTCTCTCTCTCTCTCTCTCTCTCTCTCTCTCTCTCTCTCTCTCCTGTTACATTCTTGTTCTTCCCATTCTCACTACTCTTATCATTTCACTTTTCACTAACCCTTTTCTCTTTTCAGTTACCCTTTCCGCGACTGTTCCCCTTTCCATTCCCGTACTCTTCACAACTACAGCTTGCCCTCATCGTAAACTCCTCCCCCCCCCCCCCCCCCAACGCTCTTTCCCTTTAAAGTCTTTTACATCGTTTTTTGGACGACGGGTTCTATTCATTTACGACCCCTACTAAGTCTCCTCGTGTTCGCTTCCTCATTTCTAAAGTGGAGGCGACTTTGGACGCATGTAAGATTCGGACAAAGGGAAACGGTGCAAGTGATTCCACGTGGACCCGTTTCATGGCTTATAAAAAGTTTATCAAATCCAAACATAAGTTTTACTGTGTTGTTTTGATGAATGAATGTCTCTCTCTCTCTCTCTCTCTCTCTCTCTCTCTCTCTCTCTCTCTCTCTCTCTCTCTCTATTCTTCTTCTTATTATTATTATTATTATTATTATTATTATTATTATTATTATTATTATTATTATTGTTGTTGTTATTATTACTATTCTTATTATTATTAATTTTATTATTATTATTATTATTATTATTATTATTATTATTATTATTATTATTATTATTATTATTAGCCAAAAAACCCTAGTTGGAAAAGCAAGCTGCTGTAAGCCCAAGGGCTCCAATAGGGAAAAATAGCCCAGCAAGGAAAGAAAATAAGTAAATAAATAAGTGATGAGAGCAAATTAACAATAAATCATTCTAAAAACAATAAACAACGTCAAAGATATGTCATATATAATCTATAAAAAGACTCATGTCAGCCTATTCAACATAAAAATATTTGCTGCAACTTTGAACTTTTGAAGTTCTACTGATTCAACTACCCGATTAGGAAGATCATTCCACAACTTGGTCACAGCTGGAATAAAACTCCTAGAATAATGTGTAGTATTGAGCCTCAGGATGGAGAAGGCCTGGCTATTAGAATTAACTGCCTGCCTAGAATTGCGAACAGGATGGAATTGTCCATGAAAATCTGAATGTAAAGGATGGTCAGAATTATGAAAAATCTTATGCAACCTGCATAATGAACTAATTGAACGACGGTGCCAAAGATTAATATCTAGACCAGGAATAAGAAATTTAATAAACCATATGTTTCTGTCCAACAAATTAAGATGAGAATCAGTAGCTGAAGACCAGACAGGAGAACAATACTCAAAACCAAGGTAGAATGAAAGAATTAAAACAATTCTTCAAAATAGATTGATTACCAAAAATCTTGAAAGACTTTCTCAATAAGCCAAATTTTTGTGCAATTAAAGAAGACACAGACCTTATATGTTTCTCAAAAGTAAATTTGCTGTCGAGAATCACACCTAAAATTTTAAAGTCATACAAATTTAACAAAACATTATCAATATGGAGATTCGGATGTTCAGGAGCCACCGTCCTTGACCTACTTACAATCATACTTTGAGTTTTGTGAGGATTCAACTTCATACCCCACAATTTGCACCTGCACTAATTTTAGCTAGATCTCTATTAAGGGATCTACATTTGGGGGATGGAATTGTGCAAAGAGAGTAGCATCATCTGCATACGTAACAAGTTTGTTTTCTAAGCCAAACCTCATGTCATGTGTATATAGTATGAAAAGTAATGGGCCAAGAACACTACTCTGTGGAACACCAGATATCACATTCCTATACTCGCAATGGTGCCCATCAATAACAACTCTTTGAGATCTATCACTTAAAAAATCAATAATAATGCTAAGAAACGGCCCATAAACTCCCAACTGTTTGAGTTTGAAAACAAGGGCCTCATGGTTAACACGGTCAAAGGCATCACTGAAATCAAGGCCAATCATACGAACTTACTGACCACAATCAAGGGATTTCTGTACAGCATTGGCGATTGTAAGAAGGGCATCACATGCTCCAAGGCCTTTACGAAAACCAGTTTGCAAACTAGGGAATGTATGATTACTTTCAGCAAACCTATTAAGACGTTTTGCCAGAAGACGTTCAAAAACT
>NC_090736.1:62164154-62169154 GCF_036898095.1 Palaemon carinicauda | reverse complement strand
GCGGGACTCGAACCCCAGTCTGGTGATCACCAGTCATGGACGTTACCATACGGCCACAAGATCCTTGGTTATTGCTCAATAGAAGGAGAAAGGTACAGGGGAAGAATATGCAAGGAATAGAAGTCTATTCAGAATGTTGACTCAAGCGGCCGACCCTGCTACACAGCGAGACTAGTGAAGGGAGAGGGGCGTGGAGTTGACAAGAAGCAAATTATTTTGAAAAAACACCGGTCTAATTCGTCCATTCCTGAGATTTCTAGTTTTTTTTTTTTTATTCGTTCCCCTTTTAAAATCAAAGATTCTTATCGCCCCCCGAAGGCTTCGCGCTCCCAGAATTCCATTGATTAAATTAATTTCCTCATTTCTCATCGTACGATTTCCTTTGTGAAAGTAAATGCATTTGAAAGATCCGATCTATTGAGAGATTACATAATCCCTTCGCCATAAATCATAGCAAGCGTGGGTTACTTTCACAGAGAGAGAGAGAGAGAGAGAGAGAGAGAGAGAGAGAGAGAGAGAGAGAGAGAGTGATTCTTGTAAACCATATTATTCTAAAAGTATTCGTACCTTGAGTCTATCTCTCCTGCTATATTTACAAGGATTACTTTCAATAGAAGGGTATTTGGTCGTTGAATAACATGATATTTTTAGCTATATTCAATTTTCCTTTTAATTTAAAATTAAGCAACTATTTTGTACAGGAAAACACAATAATTAGATGAATAGATTGATAGAAGAAATTCCTATAAATTTCAGACTTGATTCGATAACCGTGTCGTCCCAAGTCTATTTTTGCTTTATTTTTAGATGTATTTAAAACGTCATGATTTTCTGATTGATTCCCCATTACTGTGGCAAAATTTAATGATATTGGGAAGTACATTCATAAGAGTTTTAATTCTTCACTTGCCCAAAAAGTTGTTAGCAATTCTGGAAAAAAAAATTACAATTTAATTTCCTTTCTTCTGATCATGCACTCAATTTTGCATTCTTGGGTATGACATTATTCAGGGAAACATGAAAAAGGTTTGTCTCTTGTTTCAAGTTATTTGAGCCCATTTGTAAAAAATCTATCTCGTCATTATTCTAGGAAAAATAGCTGCATTTCTATTTACATTTAATATGTAATAGAAGTTTAAACTTAGGAATTCATATATAACTTTATGGTGAAATAAAACCTTCATTTTGATTTTCCTCTTTATATTTCCTTTCCCTAAATTTCCCTCATAGATTACATTATGGTTCTCTAATTTACCTGGAAGTTTCAGGGCCAAAGTTCTCCTATCCTCTTTACCCTCATCAAAAGATTTATTTTCGATATATTCTCTGTACAAATTTTGAAGCAAGAAGGCTCAAATTCTCCGAGACTTCATTAAGACGTAGATTTGGTCAAAAGGAAAGGACTGCAAGAAATGGAAAGTTAAAGGAGTTGTGCGCTTAGAAGGGCCAAAGGGAAGGGGAGGTTGCTTGTTATGAAGGACGGTGTGTGATGTGTGTGAGGAAACCTTATCACCTTGGATGCTAGTTGTAACGACGCTGTTGGAGATATTATATAATAGGATTGGAAAGTGTGGTTTAGAAGAGATGAAATATTACGAGAAAGGGAAATAGGAAAAGGATAGGACTTCATTCGTAGATTTAAAGGTTAAAGGTTAAAGATGTCTGGTTTCAGTTCTAGTTCCATCAGAATTGATACTCACCGGATATGCCCAACCCCCCACTGTGCTGCCCTACCACAGCAGTGGCCTCCTCAGTAAATAGCTTAACTCACGGTCCAGGGTGGGGATCGATCTGCTGTTCTGCGAATGATAGGCAAACACGTTAACTCTGTACTAGCCATGAGGTATTATTGGTTGAATTTGTATAATAATGGTACAAAGAAAAAGTAAAATTGAATGAACTTGACAGTTTCCCAATAACATGACATGACAATCTATTAGAATTCAACTTACATGTCATAACCATAAAAATGCCCATTATTAGCCTGAAACAGTCCCTTTGCCAATGAATTTCAAAATTCAAACTGAATTTTAATTGATTATTTTCTTTATGAATAAATTCGTAAGTAATAAAAAGATATTCAAAACTAGTAATGCATTAAAGGCCCATCTTTATCAAGAAAAGGACCTTTTTACTTTTATTAGAAAAAAAATCGCCGTAATTGTAGTTAGTTGGGAAAGGTGTAAACTTTCTTGTTACTTATCAAATCAATTTTCTATATGGAGAAGTTTATTATGGTCTGAAGTATGATAATATGAAGGTAGTTTTATGATTTCCGAAATGTTAGGAATTGGTGTTACCCTGACAAGAGCAAAGCCGAAAAAACACAAGTTTGAGACAGTCTTAGGGTAAGCCAAGGATACGGTAATCTAAAGGGGGCCGCAGGGGGCAATGGTCCCCCTGTAGGTAAGTAGGTAAGGATATGGCTCCTAGGATAGGTTAGGATAGGTGAGGAATCATAAGTTAGGTGGCGTTCTTGTATTTGTTTCCCATTTCAAATAAGTCTTTTTTCATAGTTTATATATGAAATATATATTTTCATAATGTTGTTACTGTTCTTAAGATATTTTATTTTGATTGTTCATTGCCTCTATTTTAGTTTATTTATATACTTATTTCCTTTCCTAATTGGGCTATTTTCCCTGTTGGAGCCCTTGGTATTATAACATCCTTTATTATCTACCTTAGTTTGTAATAATAATAATAATAATAATAATAATGATAATAATAATAATAATAATAATAATAATAATAATAAAAGGTGGGTTTTCAGTCATGACTTGTAATTTTACACCCGATCTGTCCCAACGAACTACAAAGGAGCCAAAAATTCAAATTAAATATTAAAAGAGTCTTCTCTTTAAGTAATCTGAAGAGAAAATTACGTTCTCTCTCTCTGATCTCGGCGCCTGGTTCTTCCCATTTAAATAATCAGGTCACTGAGACATTGCGAAGTATATTACTGCTCTATCCTCTTGGTAAGGGTAGAAGAGACTCTTTAGCTATGGTAAGCAGCTCTTCTAGGGGAGCGACACTCCAAAATCAAACAATTGTTCTCTAGTCTTGGGGAGTGCCATTGCCTCTGTACCATGGTCTTTCACTGTCTTAGGTTAGAGTTCTCTTGCTTGAGGGTACACTCGGGCACACTATTCTATCTTATTTCTCTTAACCTTGTTTTGCTAAAGTTTTTATAGTTTATAGAGGAGATATTTATTTTAATGTTGTTACTTTTCTTAGGACATTTTATTTTTCCTTGTTTTCTTTCCTAACTGGACTACTTTCCCTGTTGGAGCCCATGGGCTTATAGCATCCTGCTTTTCCAAGTAGGGTTGTAGCTTAGCAAGTAATAATAATAATAATAATAATAATAATAATAATAATAATAATAATAATAATAATAATAATAATAATAATAATAATAATAATAATAAATGGAATCTGGGCCCAAACGCCCCTCCAAACTCTATAAACTCTATAACTACATCTATCGAGTCTTGGGCCCGTCTTATCTATGGCATACATTGTTGTAGATATCACAACAGCTGACACGGCATAAGAATGAAATATACAACATAAACAAAACAAAAGGAAAAGTGAAAGACTTGATTGGAGTTAGTACTTTCGTCTTTCAATTACCATCATCAGGCTCACAATGAGTCTAGTAATACCAGAACGTTGAATTTATACTGGACAGGGGAACCTAACCGGTCTTTTTCATAATGATTCTATATAAATTGGATTTGAGAAGAAGTCCATGCAGGATTACTACAAAAAAACAGACCATGAATTAAACTAGAATTAATACCTTGGTTAAAGATAATTAAAAAGGATTCCACAAGATTACTTTATTTTTTACAGCTGAAATAAACAAACAATGGCTGAAAATCTATCTTTGCTTAGTTTTCTTATTATAAAAGACAAATACATCTTTTTACTGTTCACATAGAATATGTGTTTTTATATTCTTTAATGTTGTAACTCATTACTGTCTTCTTTGTATCACTTACGACAGTTTTGCTTCAACCAGTAAAAATTCGATTTATTTTATTCATCATCTTTTGCCATAATAACTATTTAAAGGTTTAAAGGCCACTCATGGGTGGCAGAGGCAAGGGACAGTGACATTAATCTAGCAAGCAGGACAATGCCCTAGAGACTAACTATTGACAAAAAACTTCGTGTTATCAAAGTTTTAGAAAACATTTCGTACTGAAATAGTTATTAGGTACAATTGTTATTAATTTTATTCTTCTCATGTGCCTATCCCCACCTCCCTCTTCGTTCCCCACGACTCCTGGATCGTTTCCTTTAGCTCAAAGAGAATAGGAATGTTCATCGAATTGTCCTTCTCTCTCCTTACTTTCTCATTCAAATGATGTAGAATATCCCGTCTTTAATCTCCCAGACCATTAAAAAAATAATATGCAATAACTGTCATCAAAGCAAACATTACCGAGTCCTTTAATTCAACCCTTTGGAGAGATGACTCAGTCTCCAGTTTACTCATCCAACTGCGACTGGAATCTGAGAGACTGGAAAAGGAAAAAATGTAAGTGAAACCAAACCAGTCTAACTGGTGTCGTCAAGGCTGCTTTTGCTGCTGCTGCTAGCGGCTGACTGACGACGTCAAGTAAATGGGAAGAGGAATGAGAGAAATGTGAATCACAAAGGAGCTGAAAAGGAACCACAAGAATTGGACGAACGCGAAAATTCAGTGGAAATCTTGAAATGGTTTGCCTGCGAATAAGGGGAACTCGATGCTTCATAGCAAGAAGAATCTGAGAAATGCGAGATATTAGACACTGCGAGGAGAGAGAGAGAGAGAGAGAGAGAGAGAGAGAGAGAGAGAGAGAGAGAGAGAGAGAGAGGATATCATAGTGAAACGTTATACTGCAACATCACGAAGTTATGCATTCCGACCCAGAATTATTTGACAAATTAATATACCTGACATTCAGGACATGCTTTAATAATAATTATAATGATGATAATAATGATAA
>NC_090736.1:62156654-62159154 GCF_036898095.1 Palaemon carinicauda | reverse complement strand
CAAGTAATAATAATAGTAACAATAATAATAATAATAATAATAGAAAAATATGTGCTCTACTGAATATCACAATAATGAACACAGGTCAAATAAGACAATCAACCCTCAGTCTTACTGCCTTACTGCATTGCTTAAAGCAGCTAAAGTTACATTTAGTTCCTCCATAGTTAGCATATCAGTGCAAATCAGAAAGGGCCTCATCAGCTCTTCAACCACCAGTCTTAAAGCTCTCACATTTTGTGGATATTTCTTCCCAGTGAGTACCTTTTCAACTCCACTGAATGTCGTTTCTATTATCTCTGCCAATCCACTTCCTTACGTGAGATGACCTCTGCGTCCTACAAATCTCATTAGCACGTCCATACATCTAAGCCTTGGAATGATGTTTGTAAAGGTTTAAAAGTTTAAAGGACACTCATGAATGGTGGAGGTAAGGGACAGTGATATTGCTCTAGCAAGCAGGACAATGCCCTTGAGAATGACCATATATATGATCAGCGCCCAAGCCCCCTCTCCACCCAAGCTAGGACCAGGGAGGACTAGGAATAGCTGTTGATAACTCAGCAGATAAACCTATAGGCTCTCCCAAACCCCCCAACCTTAGCTCAAAAGGATGGTAAGGTTGTTGACACTAAAGTAACTAACGAGTCTGAGCGGGACTGGAACCCCCGTCTGGCAAACACCAGGCAGAGGCCTTACCAATGTTATATGAACAGCCACCGGATAAAGCTGATGATGGTCCAGTTCTGGCCAATCAGATATGAGATGTCAGATATTGGGCTTCCAGCATAGCTGTTTTCATAGTGTCAGGTTCTGTTGGAGCCATATCCAAGAAGGACGTGTACATGACTGCTGTTTTAAATTTTGGTTGTTGAATCATTTATACTCAGGACAAAGCTCCTCACTAAAGGGCAGAATCATCTATGATTTCTGTATTTAAAAGTGTTAGTTTTGCCAGAGGAGCAAAAGAAAGTAATAGTACTCCAGCAAGAGAGGTTTTTTGTTTCCCCTTTAATGATGGATAGCGACCTCTCCAAGGTTTTGATACGCTGCCTTTAGTTCATGTGCTCTGAGCCGCTAGAATTGTTTGGACTCTCTGGTTTGTACAGTACCATTTTGCTTTTTCAATTAGAGTAAATTTTAGTCTATAATGATAATAATAATAATAATAATAATAATAATAATAATAATAATAATAATAATAATAATAATAATAATAATGAAAATCCTCTATATTATAAAGAGCAAGTGTCTGGCTTTATAGATAAATATATAGTAATACCCTGGTGAGAGGAGTTACCCCATGAGGTACAATCGGAAACCATATTATTCCACAAATTGTTGAACAGCAGGTTGTAGTTAGGAGAGGGGGAGGGGGTAGGAAGGGTTGAATCTGTGTGTGTGCATAGGTGTCTAGATATTTAGCCGTCCTTTATGACGGGTCGCGTATACTGTACTAGTAATGATAATAATAATAATAATAATAATAATAATAATAATAATAATAATAATAATACTTTTATCTTTTTCAATGTGACCAGGTTATGATAGAAATTAGATAGCAACTAATGGGTTCTGTTATGAATGAAAAGTTTTTGGGTCCTAGGTTAGGTTAAGTTAGGCTGGGATCCATAGGCTAGGAGGTGTTCGTGTGTCTGTTTCCATTTTAAAATGTGGTTTTTCAGTTATAATAAAAATAAGAATTAATGTGAATGACAAGCCAAGTCTGGCTTTATCAGCATTATTGTAGAACAGTTAAACAGATGAAAAGGCGTCGTTTGTTATTTAAAACTACATTAACAAATGTATTTCACCTAACGTATGCATGAATCATTGACAGCATTGGAATTTCATGTCCATGCTGCTCTCTGATACAGTCCAGCAATGAACAAACTGATGAATATACACAAATAGGCAAATAGAGGAGCGAGTGTAATTGCGGACTCCTATAGTCTATCATATGAAAGGTAATCTTAATAAGTATAATAATTGTTGAAGGAGAGAAAGTACTTCGATGTATATAATCCCTTTACTGCATGTCTAGGTAATGATCTTATTAGTTCGTATTGCCAGTTTTGTATATATATATATATATATATATATATATATATATATATATATATATATATATATATATATATATATATATATGTATATATATATATATATATATATATATATATATATATATATATATATATATATATATATACATTATATATATATTTATATATATCTATATATATACATGTATATATATATATATATATATATATATATATATATATATATATATATATATATATATATATGTATGTATGTATATACACACATATATATATAAAGTATATATATATATATATATATATATATATATATATATATATATATATGTATGTGTGTGTGTGTGTATAACAAATCTTCGGAAGTAAAGCAACTAGAGAATCCACTCTGAAAGATATCACGTTTCGTTAAAATGTTTGTGAGTGATACGTCAAAT
>NC_090736.1:62131654-62144154 GCF_036898095.1 Palaemon carinicauda | reverse complement strand
TTGTTCAGTGGCTACTTTCCTTTTGGTGAGGGTATAAGAAACTTTTTAGCTATGGTAAGCAGCTCTTCTAGGAGAAGGGAACTCCAAAATCAAACCATTGTTCTCTAGTCTTGGGTAGTGCCCTAGCCTCTGTACCATGGTCTTCCACTGTCTTGGGTTAGAGTTCTCTCGGTCACTCTATTCTATTTAATTTCTCTTCCTCTTGTTTTGTTAACGTTTTTATAGTTTATATAGGTAATATTTCTTTTAATATTGATACTGTTCTTAAAACATTTTATTTTTCCTTGTTTCCTTTCCTCACTGGGCTATTTTCCCTGTTGGAGCTCCTGGTCTTCCATCATTTTGCTTTTCCAAGTAGGGTTGTAGCTTAGCAAGTAATGATGATATATATATATATATATATATATATATATATATATATATATATATATATATATATATACATATACATATATATATACATATATATATATATATATATATATATATATATATATATATATATATATATATATATATATATCATTAGCTATTACTAGTCCATTACATAACAAATGCTCAAACCTGTTCTTCCACTTGCATATGTTTATTGTCTTTCTATTTCAGTCCCCACCCGCAAACTTTCTTGGTTCGTCAATACATACTCATCTCTACCTTCCTCTAATTATTTGGCAATCTCAAGGACCCATTCTGTTATTCTTAATGCCCATGTACTATCTGTCATTCTCTTGTCCAGCCCATGTCCATTTATTTTTCTTGCATGTTGTTAGAATATCCTCTACTTTAGTTTACTCTCGTATCCATGTGCTCTTTTTCTGTCTTAGTGTTATTCCCATCATTCTTTCCATAGCTCTTTGAGTTGTAACTAGCTTATGTTTCAAGTCTTTAGTAAGATTATAAGTTTCTGATGCATACGTTATTACTGGCAGGACCATCTGATTCAATACTTTTATTTTAAAGAAGTGGCTTTTCTCATTCCTTAATCTTATTCCATTTACCAAAAGCTCTCCATCCCATGCGTGTCCTTATGTAATTTAGGCATTGTGTTCTGGGAAAACGCTATCTGTCCTAAATATGTATATTCATTAACAATCTCTATAGGTTAACTTATAACTCTTATTTGTTGTCACTGCATTTTCATTAAACATTATCTTAGTTCTACTCATATTCATTTCAGTCTTATATTCCATTTCTGCATTCTCTATTCAAATCTTCTATCATCTTTTGCAATTCTTCCAATGATTCACTAAACATGAATATGTTATCTGAAATTCTGAAGTTGTTGAGGTATTCCCCATTAATATCAATTATTATATTTTCCCAATATATATATATATATATATATATATATATATATATATATATATATATATATATATATATATATATACATGTCTTACTTTTAAATGTAATCGAATAGTTTGATATGTTTCTTCACCTTGGCCCCCTTCAATGCGTAAAGTTTACTCCCTGAAGAAGAGGGCTAATCTTTATTGTTCAAAATATAGTGATTTATTTATATATCCTTTGTTTCTTTTATGTTTTTTTTTAAGACACGTATATATATATATATATATATATATATATATATATATATATATATATGTGTGTATATGTATATGTATATATATATATATATATATATATATATATATATATATATATATATATATATATATATACATATACGACTGTGTGCGTGTGTGTAAATTAATGTAAATATATGTTTATGTATGTATATATATATATATATATATATATATATATATATATATATATATATATATATATATATATATATATATATATATATATAAACGAGCTAAGCTACAACCCTAGTTGGAAAAGCAAGATGCTATAAGCTTAAGTCCTCCAACGGGGAAAAATAGCTCAGTGAGGAAAGGAAACAAGAAAATAAATAAACTACAAGAGAAGTAATGAACAATTAAAAGTAAATATTTTAAGAACAGTAACAACATTAAAATTAATCTTTCATACATAAACTATAAAAACTTCAAAAAAAAAAGAAGAGGAAAAGAAAGAAGATAGAATAGTGGGCCTGAGTTTAATCTCAGGCAAGAGAACACTATCCCAAAACTGTGGAAAGCCATGGCACAGAGGCTCTGGCTCTACCCAAGACAGAAGAGCTGGTTACCATAACTTACGAGTCTCTTCTACCCTTACCAGGAGGAAAGTAGCCACTGAACACTTAGTGTAGTAGTTAATCCCTTGAGTGAAGAAGAATTGTTGTCAGGTGTATGAGGACAGAAAAGAATGTGGAAAGAAGAGGTCTGACAATTCGGTGTATGTGTAGGCAAAGGAAAATGAGCCGTAACGAGAGAGATCCAATGTAGTACTGTCTGACCAGTCAAAGGACCCAATACCTCTTTAGCAGTAGTATCTCACCGGGTGGCTGTTGCCCTGGCGTATGTATATATATATATATATATATATATATATATATATATATATATATATATATATATATATATATATATGTGTGTGTGTGTGTGTGTGTGTGTGTGTGTGTACATATGTATATATATATATATATATATATATATATATATATATATATATATATATATATATATGAATGCAAGAGTTGATGGGAGAAGTACAAGAGGAAGGCCAAGGTTTGGGTGGATGGATGGTGTGAAGAATGCTCTGGGTGATAGGAGGATAGATGTGAGAGAGGCAAAAGAGCGTGCGAGAAATAGGAATGAATGGCGAGCGATTGTGACGCAGTTCCGGTAGGCCCTGCTGCTTCCTCCGGTGCCTTAGATGACCGCGGAGGTAGCAGCAGTAGGGGACTCAGCAGTATGAAGCTTCATCTGTGGTGGAAATGTGGGAGGTTGGGCTGTGGCACCCTAGCAGTACCAGCTGAACTCGGCTGAGTCCCTGGTTAGGCTGGAGGAACGTAGAGAGTAGAGGTTTCCTTTTTTGTTTTGTTTCTTGTTGTTGTCGGCTACCCCCCAAAGTTGGGGGAAGTGCCTTTGATATATGGATGGATTTATGTATATATATATATATATATATATATATATATATATATATATATATATATATATATATATATATGTGTGTGTGTGTGTGTGTGTATGTATACATATATATATATATATATATATATATATATATATATATATATATATATATATATATATATATATATATATAGTATGTACATATGGATGCATGTATTTATAGAAAAATTCAACATTTTTCTCTGCAAGTTAATATGCTACAAGCTCCCCTATAACCCAACCTATTTCAGACCAAACCACGGACACAATCACGCCCAAACATATTTTTATAAAGGTATAAACTTGCTCCTATTATTCCACCATAATTTTATTCGCCAATCAAGAGGAAATTTCCATACAAATTAAAACGACGTTAAAGCGAGAGAGAGAGAGAGAGAGAGAGAGAGAGAGAGAGAGAGAGAGAGAGAGAGAGAGAGAGAGAGAGAGATCGCATAATGAACCAAGGATTGTCTATCTTCCCTTAGCTTAGAATAAGGGGATTTCGCTCATTCATATTGCTAGTTACTTTAAAACTGGTTTAAATCTAGTGATTAAATTATTTTCCCTTATAATTGTGAGAATAACTGATAATATAATTGTTGCTAAACCGGATAACTTTTAGTTGGCTACACTGTTAAAAAATAAAATCAGTAATTTCAATCGGAAATTCTCTGTAAAAGTATACTGTTCTTGGCCGTATTTCAATAAAATACAGGCGACCGAAATTTTTACCTTAATTTGTTGTTATCTTTTAGGGGTTGGAGACCGTACTATCACTCCTTAACGTCAATATATCCGTTTTATAAAACGGCAAATGCCTGGCAACATTTATTCCAGGATTATTACCGGTTTTTTTTTTTTTCTTTCTTTTTTTTTACGTCAAATATTTTATAGTGTATATTTTGTTTAGATTGGACGTATGGTAAAATTTCGAAACTATTCTTATTTGCAAAACAGTTCCCATTCACGTGATGATCTAAATGTTATATTTAAACAAAATTTTATTATTTGCATGAAATTTACTTTGGTTAGTTGTTTATATTATTTTAAAAGTATTAAAGTTTGTCAAGCCTGCATGTTCGATAAGATTCCGAAACCGTTTTTATATGTGACAAATCCCATTCACTAGATGACCTAAATGTCACATTTAAACAAATTTTCTATAATTTTATTGAATTGTAAGGCTGATATAATTACACAATCATTTATCTTTCAAAAATATTCTAAAATTTAGAGTTTGCCTTCGAAAACCTAACCACCACCTCTTAACCAATGAGTTATTGTAACAGGTAGATAGGCTGCCAAAATCTTTCAAAACAAATTTTTTTAATATATAGAACATAAAATAACTGAGTTTTAATCACCATGATAATATGATCGGCTAGAATTGCTTCAACATCAATTACATATTTGTAACAAACTGCAAATCCCTGACACAGGGATGAAAATAAATCATAAGACACTAAAATAATCTTTATTTATCATGATAAAGAACATTAGGTTAGTGTTACTGAAAACTAAAAATTATGATTGTATTGTAATATTTCTTTATTAACCTCACTTTTTTGTAATGTGTGATGAAGAAATACTGAATTTCTCTTTTAAAGGTTTTAAAACAATTATTTCGTCCTTATCACTGTTTGGGGTGGCTTCTTATTAATTTCTTTTATATCTTGTATATTCTCTGCTTGCTTATTAACACCCGGATCTTCCCATTTCTATTTCCGATAACTCTGTACATATCTCAGTAATTAAAGAAACCAGAAATTTCGAATAGGAGTAAATTATATTTCATGTTCAAAACGAGAGAGAGAGAGAGAGAGAGAGAGAGAGAGAGAGAGAGAGAGAGAGAGAGAGAGAGAGAGAGAGTTACAAGGATTTTGGATGTGTTAAAGCCTTTTTAGTCCATCCGCAACCCAGTGGGGAAAGGAAACAAGGAAAAATAGAATATTTTAAGAACAGTAACAACATTTAAACTGAATATTTCCTATAAAAACTTTAACAAACACGAGACGAAGAGAGATAAGATAGAATAGTGTGCCCGAGTGTACCCTCAAGCAAAAGAACTCTAATCCAAGACAGTGAAAGACCATGGTACAAAGGCTATGGTACTACCCAAGATTAGAGAACAATAGTTTGATTTTGAAGTGTCCTCTTAGAAGAGCTGCTTGTCATAGCTAATGAGTCTCTTCTATCCTTACCAAGAGGAAAGTGGCCACTGACCAATTACATTGCAGTAGTTAAACCTTTGAGTGAAGAAGAATTTTTGGTAATCTCAGTGTTGTCAGGTGTATGAGGACAGAGGAGAATATGTAAAAAATATGCCAGACTATTCGGTGTGTGTATGTAGGCAAGGGGAAAATTAACCGTAACGAGAGAGAAAGATCCAATGTAGTACTGTCTGGCGATTTAGAGAGTTCTTATGACCTTGTCTAACTTATTCTTGAACTCGTTTACCATGTTACTGTTTAATACATCTGTTGGAAGTCTATTCCAAGTATATGCTATGAGAGAGCAGAAATTCAGTATAGAAGGAAGTTACATTTCATGTTCAAAATGAGAGAGAGAGAGAGAGAGAGAGAGAGAGAGAGAGAGAGAGAGAGAGAGAGAGAGGGGGGGGGTTAGAATAGTAGGATATGATAATTATATTTCATGTTAAAAACGAGAGAGAGAGAGAGAGAGAGAGAGAGAGAGAGAGGAGAGAGAGAGAGAGAGAGAGAGAGAGTTATAAAATCATGATGGGATGAACATTTCGTTTGTATCGTACACGTGTGTGTCGGGTACCTCACAAGGTCGTAACATATAAGCGCCTCGTATGCGCGTCTGTAAAACGTTATTAAGAAACCAAGAGGGAAAAGAACGCTCATTAAAAATTTCCGGAGGTGACTTCACGAGTATTGACGTCTGGGCGTCGGCCGACGTCAATCAGCTATCGGACCATTGCTACGTTTTCTCTTAATTACCGAGAGTATTAATGCCTGTCCTTGGCACCATTGATTTGTGTGGGGTGGGGTGTTCATTCCCTTCTAATTTCTTATTCCTTTTCTCCCCCTTTTAATTATTTATCGTTGTTTCTCTCTTTTTATTCTGAGGGGAAACTTTACTTTGAATTTTATGGCGCCGAAATTATTTGTTGTTGGCAATAGAAGTAGTATTTGTTTAATTGCGATGTAATACAAAACGATTTAGAGCTTTTTTATTTAATATTAAGAAAAAATGCTTAATAGTAGACTGAAACCAAGTGCTACATTAATGAGTTTCCTATTTCAATTATTATGATGATAACAATAATAATAAAGCCTCCTATATAAATGACAGAAATCTCCCCTTTATAATACTGAGAAAGTGTCTGGCCATGTATAGATATATAGTATTTTAGCCAATACATATATTATAGGGATTTTAACTAGAACTGAGTTGCTATCGATCTAAATGATAATAATAATAATAATAATAATAATAATAATGATAATAATCAATGATGATAATGATAATGATAATATTAATATTAATAATATGAATAATATTTGTTGTTATTATTATTATTATTATTATTATTATTATTATTATTATTATTATTATTATTATTATTATTATTATTATTATTATTATTGCTCTCTGTATCATTAATTTCAAATGTATTGTCTAAATTCTTTTCATATCCCTCCCTGTCGATTAAATGTATTAATTTATCTCAAAAACCAAAAACGAAAAATGTATTTCAGAAATAAAAGCAAAATCATAACTACATTTTTTTTGCTATAAGTAACTTTAAAATTACTCAAAAATATAAAGAATTAAATTAATTATGACAATCCTTTAAAAAAAAAAACAAATAATAATAATAATAATAATAATAATAATAAAGCTAAAAATAATACAAGGAAATAATAAATAATGTTTCTGGCGGCTCTAAAAAGTTTGTAATGATTAATTTCAAATTTTCCAAAAATTTCTGAAGAGAATATATAATAATTATGTCATTATCATATGGGATTTGGATATAATAACATTTTCAGATAATAATAATAATAATAATAATAATAATAATAATAATAATAATAATAATAATAATAATAATAATAATAATAATAATAATAATAATAATAATACTATATTCACGTATATATATATATATATATATATATATATATATATATATATATATATATATATATATATATATATATTATATGACTATATATATATATATATATATATATATATATATATATATATATATATATATATATATATTATATATATATATATATGTGTGTGTGTGTGTGTGTTTGTGTGTGTAAATATATTATTATTATTATTATTATTTTTATTATTATTATTATATATACATATACACATACATATATATATATATATATATATATATATATATATATATATATATATATATATATATATATGTGTGTGTGTGTGTGTGTGTGTGTGTAAATATAGCATTATTATTATTATTATTATTATTATTATTATTATTATTATTATTATTATTATTACTATTAATATTATTGTAATCATTTAGGATTTCCCTGTAATTTTTTAGCTTTTTTGTTTCAAAGGTGTTTTATTTATCGATTCATTTTTTTTTATTAGTAATTTTGAAGTTCTTTGTAGTGAAAAAAAAAATCAGTTCCAATTTTTCTTTTATTTCTGAAATATATTTTTTGCCTTTGGTTTTTGAGATAAATTAATGCATATAATAGACAGGAAAGGGCAGGAAAAGAATTTTGACAATACATTTGAAATTAATAATCCATGAAACATTAATAGATAATAATAATAATGATAATAATAATTATTACTATTATTGTTATTATTATTATTATTATTATTAATTATTATTATCATTATTATTATTATTATCATTATTATTATTTTTATTATTATCATTATTACTACTATTACTATTATTGTTGTTGTTTTTATTATTATTATTATTATTATTATTATTATTATTATTGTTTTTATTTTTAGTGGTAGTAGTAGTAGTATTAGTAGTAGTAGTCGTTGTAGTTGTAGTAGTAGTAGTAGTATTATATTATTATTATTGATATTATTATTATTATTATTGTTTTTATTATCATTATTATTATTAGTAGTAGTAGTAGTAGTAGAAGTAGTAGTAGTAGTATTTAGATTGATAGCAACTCTATTCTAGTTACAATCACTATAATATTTGTATTGGCCAAAGCACTATACAGTATATATCATCATGACGTCATCATGCCATTAAAATAATAAAAAGGATACCTTCATGTCATTCGGTAAGACAGCTAATGACAATAATGATCATCTTGGTGAAAACAAAGCTCACATTTGTTAATCATAATAGCTTTGTTAATTATAGTAATGATAAATGCAATGGCGACAGTATGTGCTAATCATAACAGTGATATTTTTTGTTAATCACAGTCGTAATGATAATAATAAATACAATTTTGTCAGTAAGTGTTAATCATTATAGTGACGATAATGATAAACACAACGCTGACATTAAGTGTCTGTATAATGTAGGGCAGACGTCTGAGGGCTGTCCGAACAGACAGACAGACTGACAGAGAGGCAGAAACACATAGACAGGCATCGTAGTCAATTATACAGAGGCTTCTCAGGGCCTCTAGTCAGATGCAAGATAATAACAGATATAATGTTTATATGACGAAAGACAATGAATAGTTTATTTTGCTGGAACAGGTGATTATATTTCTACGATGGCGGAAGTCATGAGATAATTGCTTTGAAGAATGTGAGTGAATAATATGAAATCCACAGGGAACAGGAAAGTGAAAGACCACGTACCAAGCGCTTTCGTGTGTGACGTACACTTCTTCAGGGTACAAATGGAATTAAAAAGTAAAATCACACAACAAAAAAAAAAAAAAAAAAAAACATAACAAAACTGAAATAAAGGCCACAAACAAGAAAAGCATCATCAATGTGTGTAGTTTTGTCATGTTTCTTTTATTGTATAATTATACTTTTTAATTCACTGCTGCACTGTAATTGTTCAGTTACTACTTACCTCATGATAAGGTTAGAAGAGACTTTGTAGCTATGGTAAGCACCTCTTCTACGAGGACACCCCAAAATCAGACCATTGTTCTCTAGTCTTGGGTAGTGCCATAGCCTCTGTACCATGATTTTCCATTGTCTTGGGTTAAAGTTCTTTTGCTTGAGGGTACACTTGGGCACACTACTCTATCTTATTTCTCTTCTTGTTTTCTTAAAGTTTTTATAGTTTATATAGGAAATATTTATTTTAATGTTACTGTTCTTAAAATATTTTCTTTTTCCTTGTTTCCTTTCCTCACTGGGCTATTTTCCCCGTTTGGGCCCCTGGGCTTAAGGCATCCGGCTTTTTCAACTAGGCTTGTGGCTTAGGAAATAATAATAATGATAATAATAATAATAATAATAATAATAATAATAATAATAATAATAATAATAATAATAATAATAATAATAATAATATCCTGAAGTGTACGTAATGCATGAAAGCGCTTGGTACCTATTCGTTCACTTTCCTGTTTCCTGAGGATTTTATACTTTAATATTTGTCACGTGCAGTTGTTTGTCTGATAAGTGATAAGTAAACATCTATATCTACCTTGTCAAAAATAATAATTACTCGTGAGGCACTTGCGTAAGCAGGACACTATTTTCAGTCGGGTAAATAGATTGGCTTCTAATGAAGATACTAGATTAGGTAACCTAATATCAATGAAGAGAATAGCTAGCTAATTTGATGAATGATAATAATTAGATGGAAAAAAAATGATTTTTTTTTCTACTTTTGCGCACGCCTGAGAGGATTCAAAACGGAGAAGAGTATAAAAAACAATGATAAAGGCAAGTGATTGGATGACTAAGTAAATTAATTGTAAACGAACAATGAATTTTTTTGGTAAGGTTTTGATACATGCATACATATGCATATACTGTATACAAATATACATGCATATATACATATATACATAGATATATATACAGTATATATGTGTATATGTATATATTATATCGATTTGGTATAGTACACACACACACATATATATATATATATATATATATATATATATATATATATATATATATATATATATATATATATATATATATATATACATATATATATATATATATATATATATATCTAATATATATATATATATATATATATATATATATATATATATATATTAGATATATATATATATATATATATATATATGTATATATATATACATATATATTAGATATATATATATATATATATATATATATATATATATATATATATATATATATATATATATATATATATATATACACTAATTGCAGAATTTACTCCACTTCTCAATGTATGTTTATCCGCTGACCAAATACTATTAAGTACACGTCTGTTGCACTGGTAATTAGTGTTCTATTCTCAGTATCTTTCAATGTCTTCCCCATAAGAAAGATCAATCTTGAGGCCCATCAATTATCCAGGAGGACACAAGTGCCCTATGAATTAGTTAAAAGGAATCACTTTGTAGAAAACTCCCTATCTGTTTTGTGTCGACTTTTTCATTCACCTGGACACGATTTCAATCTCTTTTAACTGAAGCGTGAATAAAAAGTTTCTCTTTGTAACGAAATGAAGACTTGAAAAGTTTTCCCAGGTCGAAATTAATGGCAGGTAATCGTTTGTCTTCTCATGAATTTCTCACGAAGTAAATGTGACTCATTTACGTCTTCAAGATAACTGGGAGTCAGCAGCAGCCGTCTAACGTCTCTCTCGAATCCCCCTCAATCAGTCCCCTGCCAGAGCTAGGGCGGATCGGACCCGAGAGTCTCCTCTCCTCTTCACCCTGACAGTGAACAAGAGTTCGTAAGGTCTGCTTGACCAAACAGCTTCAGATTGAAGAGAGAAAAGGTATATCTGTTTGGTGATCCACAGCCAGCTTCGAAAATCCAGACCTGCTTTCTCAGTGAAAATTATACTATCGTTTGCATTAGTTTATTTACTTTTGTTTCTTTTTAATGAAAAATCAAGGGTTCATTACAGTTCTCCTACTTATAATCGAAATGTTTCATTACCACTTGTTCTTTCATCACGGGATATTTGGCTAACAGGATATTATCTATAATGGGCCTGAATTCTAATATGCTTTTTATGGAATAATTTAAAAGACAAAGCATTTAGGGAAAATGAGGAATTCATCAAATACAAAACTATTGGTTTCATAAGTAAAATTATCACCTAATATGATAAATGGGATAATCTCTATCGCATTGACCAGCCTTATTTACGGAAATGTGTATATAAATGTGTATATACACATACATATATATACATATATATATATATATATATATATATATATATATATATATATATATATATATATATATATATGTGTGTGTGTGTGTGTGTGTGTGAGTGTGTGTGTGTTGGAAAAATGTATGTGTATGACTGTGTGTGCGTATGTATATATATATATATATATATATATATATATATATATATATATATATATATATATATATATATATATATATATATATATATATATATATAAAAGCTTATTCCTGAAGAATTATTTTCCCTTATACGGTGAACGGCCCCTTTTTATTGTTGTCATTGTTGTTTAACAGAAGTTTGAGGCCAAGGTTAACAATAAACTATAGGGAAAGTAGAAAATTATATATATCAAGTACTAGGTATACAAGTTAATTATAATAGTCTTTCCTTCTCCATCGTCAGGCTCAAAACTACACAGTATTCCAGAAGTTTTATTCCAGTTGTGACCAGATTGTGAAATGATCTTCCTAATCAGGCAGCTGAATCGTTGGAACTTCAGAAGTTCAAAATGGCTGCGTATGTATTTATGTTGAACAGAGTGATATGATTCTCTCTCCATTGTTTATGGCCGATCTATTCTAACGTTGTTACTGATCTTCAGATAATTTGCATTCTTTAATCATTACTTCTCATATATAGTTTATTTATTTCCTTGTTTACTCTCCTCACCGGGCTATTTTTCTCTGTTGGAGACATTGAGTTTATAGCATCTTGCTTTTCCAGTAGGTTGTAGCTTACCTAATAATAATAATAATAATAATAATAATAATAATAATAATAATAATAATAATAATAATAATAATAATAATGAATATATAAGTAACAGATAAACTATGAAAAGATACTAACATGTTATTTTAGCCAACAACAAAAGTGCAGAAATCTGAAATCATTCCACAATTTAGTCGCAGCCTGAATAAGAATTTATGATATTGCTTAGAATCTAACGTCTTTAAATAAACGAAAATAAGGTTAGACAGTGAATAAAATAATCTGGTAACACCGGATCTGAATTCTGAACAAAATCATATCGCTCATATGATTTTGATTAGACTGCATGATCTTGTCCAATAATTTAAGAATAAAGTCAGCTGATGAAGGCTATACGAGAA
>NC_090736.1:62119154-62124154 GCF_036898095.1 Palaemon carinicauda | reverse complement strand
TTCCACAAATTCCTTAATAACAAATTCATTAGCTCCTTCCATCCTAACTAATCTAGTGACCCAACAATTGAGATTAGCATTTTCCCTATAAAATCCTTTAAAATTTTTCATTTAAAATATTTAATTTTTCACCGATCTCCTTTCTGTATTTGGGTATGTTGGTTTTGTGTAGTTTGCACTGAATTAAGTTATGCATTCGGAAATTTAACTTTCCACACTTGCAGGTATATTATTATTATTACTAGCCAAGCTACAACCCTAGTTGGAAAAGCAAGATGCTTTAAGCCCAAGAGCTCCATCAAGGAAAAATAGCCCAGTGAGGAAAGGAAACAAGGAAATAAATAAACGATATAAGAAGTAAAGAAAAATTAAAATTAAATAGTTAAAAAAACATTAACAACATTAAATCAGATAATTCATATATAACTAAAAAAAGACTTATGTCAGCCCGTTCAACATAAAAACGTTTGCTGCAACTTTGAACTTTTGAAGTTCTACTGAAAATCAGTAAAAATTTACAATCTGAAAAAGTAAACGTGTCAATAGGTTTAAAATGGCACGAATTTTGTCTCCATTTTCGGCTTGTTGATTAGACTGATCCAACGTTACACTTTTGTGATCTTGTATAGAATGGGAGTACTTAAGAGCAAAAATCTGATATCCACAAATTCCATACATCTAACAATATGAAAAATTAAAACGGCTCTTTCATCTTGGTTTCTTCTCCCAAAACAATTGGGAACTCAGTATTAGTTTCAAAACAAAAAGACGACAAAACATCAACCTTTCTGTGACACTTCATTTTAAGCTTCACGAAACAAATACTTCCAGTAACCCACAACATCGTTAACAAAATAAAACTTTACGTTAAACTTAATGTGAAGATAACTTCCCTACCTTTTTCCCATGTATGGTACAGTAAACTGTAATAAAGGAGGGAACTCTCCAAACTCAAACCATTGTTCTCTAGTCTTGGGTAGTGCCATAGCCTCTATACCATGGTCTTCCACTGTCTTGGGTTAGAGTTCTCTTGCTGTATGGTACACTCAGGCATGCTGTTCTGTCTTGTTTCTCTTCCTCTTATTTTGTTTAAGTTTTAATAGTTTATATAGCAAATATTTGTTTTAGTGTTACTCTTCTTGAAAATTTTATTTTTCCTTGTTTCCTTTTCTCACTGGGCTATTTTCCCTGTTGGAGCCCCTGGGCTTATAGCATCCTGCTTTTCCAACTAGAATTGTAGCCTAATAATAATAATAATAATAATAATAATAATAATAATAATAATAACAGCTGGGTTTTTATTCAGATAGATTAAAAAAAAAATTCTCAATGATTTTGGGGGAATATTTATGTGCATTTAAAGAAAATATTCCATGTTACAAGATATGTTAAAGGCTTAATAAATGATTGATGGCGTGTGATGCTGTATAGGTAATCCATTTAAGATGATATCAGAAAATAAGAAACCTATTAATCTTACACCGGGTCTTCAAGAAAACTACATTGTTAAGAATTTGCATTAAAAAAAAAACGGTAGATGCCTTGCAACATTTATTCCAGGATTTTTACAGTTTTAAAAAACGGTTATATTGACGTATAGCAGTGATATTACGGTCACTAATCCGTAAAAGATGATAACAAAGTATGGTAAAATTACGATCGCCTGTATTTTACTGAAATACGGGTGAGAACAGTATATTTTTACGGAGAATTTCCAATAAAAATTAAATCTTTTTTAACAGTGTATAGTCATATAGTCATTAATAAAATCATTATCAGCAACTCTGCGCTGCCTTATCCAAGATCCCAATCACGCAGATTCCAGTTCAACTCCAAGAATCCAGAGGATGTCATCGATGGAGGAAATCCACACCACCTTAAAAAAGACCTTCACCGTTACAGCTTGAGTGGACGCCAGTTGACAATGGCTATTAAGCCGTCAATTTTCATCTTCCACCTGGGGCGGGCTAACCCTGACGGAAGCTATGAGCTCGTGGGAGGTGGGGAACTTGTGATCATCAATGCCTTGAGTTACGCCTTGAATTTCACGTGAGTATTTGCTCGTTCTGCAGCCAGGGCTGCATTATCCATTTTTATTGTCTATATATGAATTATCTGTTTCAATGTTATTAATGTTTTTAAACTATTCTATTTAAATTTTTTCATTACTTCTTATATCGTTTGTTTATTTCCTTGTATCCTTTCCTCACTAGGCTATTTTTCTCTGTTGGAGCCCTTGGGCATATAGCATCTTGCTTTTCCAACTAGGGTTGTAGCTTGGCTAATAATAATAATAATAATAATAATAATAATAATAATAATAATAATAATAATAACAATAATGATTAGGCTGACTAAGACGAAGTACAGGGACCCACCAATATCAGGGGTGGATGCCACTTTTTTTCTGTGGTAAATTTGAAAACTATCAGAATTCGAAATATTCATACAGCTTTTATATATAGCTAAGGGGATCTTTTTCTGAAGTTTTCAAAGCTATTCGATGATTTTTATCAATTCTACTGTATGGATAAAAAACAAAACAAGAAATTAAACTTGAATCTCGTACTTTATTTGTAAAGCTATTGCAATGAAACTTACTTAGAAAGAAAGTATATAATAAGGAAAAAGATCTCTAGGAACCGTTTTTTCGATAATAGGGAAGAAAAAATTTATATGAATATTTTCATGTTTCTTCTTCTTCTTCGTCTTCTTAGAGAGAGAGAGAGAGAGAGAGAGAGAGAGAGAGAGAGAGAGAGAGAGAGAGAGAGAGAGAGAGAGAGAGAACACAACGGGGAGTATACGTTTCTTCAAACGTGAATTGTCGTGCGGCAAATATCAGGGCATAGTTCAATTTTTCCAATCTAACTTTGATAGCTGATATCCTTTCTATGAATTATTATGGACACGCCATTTGGTTGCCATGTTACAACTACTCTATGAAGTGAAAACCTATGAGAGAAATACCTTGTTTCTTTTGAATCCGAAGTTGTTGTGGCCTATTGGAAGCGTCCCTGCCTAGCGATCTGCCGGACCGGGGTTCGAGACCCGCTCAAGCTCGATAGTTTCTTGTAGTGTCAGTAACCTCATCATCCTTGTTAGATAAGGATGGAGGGTTTGGGGGAGCCTCTAATTCTACCTGCTGAGTCATCAGCAGCCATTGCCTGGCCCTCCCTGGTCTTAGCTTGGATGGAGAGGGGCCTTAGGCATTGGTCATATATATATATATATATATATATATATATATATATATATATATATATATATATATATATATATATATATATATATATATATAAGTGTGTATATATATATATATATATATATATATATATATATATATATATATATATATATATATATATATAATGGTCAGTTTATAGAGAATTGTCGTGCTAGGGCATTATGACTGTCCCTTGCCTCTGCCATTCATGAGTGACCTTTAAACCTGAACCTTTGCTCTTCACCCATGATTGCTACCAGAACATTTGAATGTTTTGTTCAAGACTTATCCGAAGGCGATTCTTACTTATTTTTTCTTCCACAATCAACAATGTTCTCTCTTTCTATATATATATATATATATATATATATATATATATATATATATATATATATATATATATATATATATATATTGATAGATAGATAGATAGATATAGATATATGTGTATATATATATACACCCATATATACACACACACACACACACACATATATATATATATATATATATATATATATATATATATATATATATATACATATATTATGTATATATATATATACACACACACACATATATATATATATATATATATATATATATATATATATATATATATATATATATATATATATATAAACATCAAACGATTTCTCTACCAGGTACAAGGCCTTTCTTTCATCGGATAATTCCTTCGGAAATGTTTATCCCAATGGCACTGCCACAGGAATCATTGGGATGGTGGCCAGACGAGAAGTTACTTTCGGGGCTACGGCGTTGGGTATAACGTGTAAGTTTTCTCCTATACTTTTTAATGTTGTTAATGTTTTGAAAATATTTTATTTCAATTTTTCATGACTTCTTATATCGTTCATTTATTTCCTTATTTCCTTTCCTCGGTGGGCTATTTTTCCCTGTTGGAACCCTTGGGCTTATAACACCTCGCTTTTCCAACTAAGGTTGTAGCTTAGCTAGTAATAATGATAATAATACAAATATAGTTGAGTTTGAATGAGTTATCAAAGGAATTTCTAGCGTATTTATTTAATTCCAAGTGCTGAAATCAGATTTATTCTCTTCACAGGGGATAGAGAAGCGGTGGTTGACTTTACCACTCCATACATGTTTCAAAGATCACTGCTGTTTTCAAGGTTTCCCAAGGAGAAGAACCAAGCCCTTGCTGTCCTCAGTCCGTATCAGCTTCAGGTATGAAAGTCTCAGTAGAAGCTCTAAAGCTTGATAACAGTGAAGGAATTCATTTCTAAAATGATTATGACAATAGAAACTTTTTATGCAGTAGGTTGGCCAGGCCACCAGTAACCCGTTGAGATATTGCCCAAAACAACACAAAAGCAAACTTTTATCAACATGGTCTCAAATGTATTCTGCTCAACCCACAATGATCTGGTATGACATCATTATTATTAGTAAAATGAATAGTAGTATTTGTTGTAGTAGTAGTAGTATTATATAGTAGGTTGACCAGGGCACCAGCCACCCATTGAGGTACTACTCGGGTGACGGCTCATTTTCCTTTTGTCCACACAAGTACCGAATATTTAGGCCTATTCTTTCCACATTCTCCTCTGTTATACACCTGACAACAGTGAGATTACCCAACAATTCTTCTTCACCCAAGGGGTTAACTACTGTACTGGGATTGTTCAGTGGCTACTTTCCTCTTGGTAAGAGTAGAGGAGACTCTTTAGCTGTGATAAGCTGCAAACCATTGTTCTCTAGTCTTGGGTAGTGCCATACCCTCTGTACCATGGAC
>NC_090736.1:62076654-62106654 GCF_036898095.1 Palaemon carinicauda | reverse complement strand
TAATATGATTAAGATTTAATCACTCGGGATTTTATCTCATAATGACAAACTTAGTTCGGAACGACAATAAAAAGGTGAAATGAATCGTGAATTTCTTTTGCACTTTTGTCAATATACAGGATGTACCATACTTTGTGAAATTATATATACAAAAAAACATTGTAGATTTTCAAAGGGTTGATTTTTTGGATGTATACATTTTTATTCATGGTATCGTTGTATATGAAACATAGATAAATAAATAAATGTATATATGCATTAAGTCTAAGTATTATGATAATGATAAACGAAATATTTAATTTCGTAAATAGATGTTTACATTCATACTAGGCCCCACATCAAGTTAGTGCCGTCAGTGAACCTCAAGGAGTACAGTGAGGGCATTACTTAAATGACCCTTTATCCCTCTCCTCTCGTTCATCATACATTTTAACCTCTTAAGTTTTCCACATGAGTATTGAATGGCCTCCCAGCCCCCAGTGCCGGAATCAGATTCACCCCCCCCCCCCCCTCTCCAAGTGGAAAACAAAAACAAGGAAGAAATGTTATTAAAATATATTAATGATCAATCACAGGAAGTAAACCAATGAAGAATTCATTTCACCCTCTAAAAGCAAGGAAAATAACTAAATTGAGCTCCTGGTAGTAAAGTGGCGGGCCTATTTTAGAATATAACTACGTAGCCAGGCTATTCTATGAGGTAGCTAGTAGGTAAAGAGAACTTGAGTGCAAACTGGTAAGTAGCAAATTTTTTCTCTAAGATGACCTGGAGTAAGGTATAATATGCGAGACAGTAAGATACCTTCTGTATCCCTCCGGACTCTTCCCGTTAAACGTTTGGGAGGTATAGTTTCCTATCTCGATCATATTTACTTCGTAAATATGTGAAACCTGGAGCAATCCAGAAGGATGCACAATCTCTCTCTCTCTCTCTCTCTCTCTCTCTCTCTCTCTCTCTCTCTCTCTCTCTCTCTCTCTCTCTCTCTCTCATAAATTAGACCAATTCAAAGAGAATGCCAAGGGATATTAAGCTTAACTCGTCTTCATTACCTGGCTGTCACAACATTATGACTTGATTTGTCACAAACGACCAAAAATATTTATTATTAATAAATGCTGATCATCGTTGTCGAAATGAAACTGACGTGTCCAATATGTTCACAATTTGAATAACACATATTACTCTACGGATAGAATAAAGTAGCTGATCTCCCCAACCATAGATTTTGACAGTTGCAAGAATGTTAATTTTACGAATCTCGCCCACTTATACTTGTCTCGCCTAACCACCAAAGACAACTTTGAAATCTTCAAGGGCGAGAAAGTCGAGTAATTATGAATTACTTAGCATATTAAGACGTCATGTATTCTGATCAATTGTATCTGGTTTTACTTCAAGGTTGGAACTATCTTTTGTATCAGGTGTGAAATACTTAATATCGTTCAACAACAGAGGTCGATGGCTTGTCTTCTTTAGTAACGTTATCTGATTCTATTATAAAGTTTTTAACAGAATCATAACACAACTGAATATTTGCTATAAGAATTTTACGCAGTTTTATTACTTAACTTTGTAAAGGAGTAACATATGCTTTGGCAATAGCTACCAGTCAGAATTTCTTGTGTAGTTCCTGTAATTACCAAGAGAAGACTCGAGCATTACTTCTTCAACACCAATAATCCTATTCTGTTAATTCCTTACCTCTATGATGAGAAAACCTTTTTCTCTTTCCCACCGTTATCCCTACTTTAAGGAGTCGGTAGCCTGATGCGTCCTCTCCAATGCCTTTCTATCAAAGCCATCTTCTTCCACCAAACCTGTTCTCTCCATATCATCCTTCACCTTATCTCGCAATCCAATTCTCTGCCTCCCTTTCGATCTCCCGTAACAGGTTCCTCCCAAGCCCTCCTCACTCCCTCCCCACCCTCCATCCTCAACACGTGCCCACACCTTTTCAGTCGTGACACTCTTATCACCTCTGTAATCTTCACTACCCCTGCCTTTCTTATTATTTCATCATTTTCCAATCTTCCGAGCAGTGATATTCCCATAATCCACCTCACCATCCTCAACTCTATTCCCTTTATCTTTGCTTCTTTTCGTCTTAGAGCCCTGGTTTCGGATCCATACATTAGCACTGGTCTTATTATTGTGCTATAGATGCTGCTTTTATCCTATTCTCAACTTCAGCCTTACATCCTCACTCCTGACTCATAGTTGATCCTAAAAATTTCTATGATGAGAAGAACGCACATACTCAAATACAAATCTGAAGGTTACTTAATTAGGAATTTAGAATAGCTTTTGCTGCTACTTGAAAATCTCAAGCTTGACCTCTCTTGCATGACGAGTCAAGTTCGGAAGACTTTATCGTTCGGGTCAGACCAAAGATATTGATTTCCCCGTAAGGAACTATGTAGCGATAATGTTTTTTAAAGAGACACTTGGTGCTACTGCCATTTAAAGCTACCTTTCTCAACGAAGCATCTGGTAAAGGCAAGTCCTTTGAACCTGACCGTTTGAAGCTAATCCACTCTAATAAGTATTTGAAACTTGATTTTTCCCTTAACCACGACCTTTACTGTCCAATGTGCACATAATAAGGGCATTTCGCAATTCATAGCCTGAAAATAATCGAATAAAAAACATATGACCTTGTTTCACAAAGATAAACACTAATATAACATGTTCTTCGTTGGTATGAAACTATGTTTCTTTGCAGAATTAAAACGGAAGTGCAAATGCAACAGACCTTTGGGGAAAAAAGAATATCGATATAAGAAAATAAACAGGAACAGTGAAATTTATGAGGTGCGGTTCTAAACCTTCTGACCCGATACAAATATACACAACTCGATTTCAATGACAGATATAACTGCCAAGTGTCTTTTCCAGCAGAGATCTTTAGTTTACGAAAGTGTTACCTCTAACTGTTAAATGGGTAGAGAATTTGAGGACAGAAAAGGAAAACAAAAGATGGAGTAGGTGAGTTAATGAACTTTATCCATTCTAATGAATTAGCGGGGTATCTAGGCTACTTTTTACCCTAGTATAGTAAACTACTGTCCCGGTAAAGCTATGAGGAATGATGCAGTACCGAGTCCATACGGCACTCTCCTATTGGATATTTCCCATAATGAAACACAGTCTGTGTTTTCTTTATACTGTTTTGAAAAAAAATGTGGTGGCCTGGTGGTAGCGTCCTTGCCTGGTGATTGCCTGACTGGGGTTCGAGTCCCGCTCAAACTCGTTAGTTACTTTGGTCGCTGCTACCTCAGCATCCTTGTGAGCTAAGGATGGGGGTTTTGGGGGAGCCCATGGGTCTATCTGCTGAGTCATCAGCAGCCATTGTCTGACCCTCCTTGGTCCAATCTTGGGTGGAGAGAGTGCTTGGGCGCTGATCTTATGGTGAGTCTCTAGGGCATTGTCGTGCTTGATAGGCCAATGTCACTATCCCTTACCTCTACCACTTATGAGCGGCCTTTAAACCTTTAATACCCATTGCCTGTGGTTGAAAATGATTGGTTGATTTAATTTTAAGACAGTCCGTTAGATGTAAACATTTTTTGTTTTATCTTTGGTTCTGTTAATGAGTTAGTTTAGGTATTACAATTATTACAATTAAAGGTTTGATTTAAAGGTTTAAAGGCCACTCATAAATGGCAGGGGCCGGGGACAGTGACATTGCCCTATCGAGCAGGACAATGCCCTAAAGACTGACCATATACACATAAGAACAGCACCCAAGCCCCCTTTCCACCCTCTTGGAGATATTCTTTAGTTCTGACCGGATAGTAGTTAACCTCAAACTGTTGAAAACTATTGCTGGGTGGTGCTCTACGTTAACCTTTACCTTTATTGTCTTCTTATCCGGATCTACTGTACCAAATGCACAAAACAAAACCCACAGTGTTTATTTATAACATACAAACTGTAAACGAACATATTTGTGGAACCAAAATGGAATAGTTATCTTAACTGTCAAAGTCATACTATCCACGTGACATGACCATTCTTGTGAACAGAGCGATATATGATTTTTTTTTTTCACATAGAGAATACAGTTTTTTAGCAAATGGACACAGGAGATGAGGCAATGTTGCTGTTCCAGTGTGGGTTTTCCCATATTCTGTTCGAGGGTACACTCATGCACACTATTATATCTCATGTCTTTTTCTTTTGTTTTGTTAAAGTTTTTCATAGCTTATAGAGGAAATATTTATTCTAATGTTACTGTTCTTAAAATACTCTATTTTCCCTTTTTTTTCCTTTCCTCACTCGGCTGTTTTCCCTGTTGGAGCCCCTGGGCTTATAGCATCCTTCTTTTCCAACTAGGGTTTCAGCTTAGCAAGTAATAATAATAATAATAATAATAATAATAATAATAATGATAATAATTCATAGTATTCTCAGACTTACCTTTCTCAGAGATATTACCATACATAAACGACACGTCTTTCAAACAGATTATTGTCATACATTAATGAATGAGTGACTTCCAGTTACGAAACTAATCCTTACATGTTCCATTCCATAACGAAACTTTCTTCAAAAAGCTCTGGTACATTCCATTTAGGCTGCTCGTGTAAGCCCCAATTGTCTGTTGCAGAGATAAGTTATGAAAATCTTGTACATTCCTTTTAAATGCCCTCATTGATGAAATTGCTATTACTTATAAAGCGAAATAGCAAGATAAACGGTCTGGTAGTTACATAGCTATCTCTTGTTACTGAAATGTGCTACATTGTAATCTTTTAATTCAATTTAAGTCTATATAGATTCTTCATGAAGCATTTGAATTAGTGCTGCTGTAAAGATATGAATTGGGAGTAAGGCCACTCCAAGTTAATCGCCACTTATCAATTACATAAACTTTCCCAATTGTTTTTAGACAACTGCTTTGGACATGATCGACTGCTGAGGCAGCCATGTTTTCTGAAAGTTGGCAATTTAAGATATAACAAGTGGCCTGGACTGGTACAATAGCTATATATTCTATTCGCTAAGTACATATTTTCATCGAGGACATATATTTTCATTGGCCACATTCTCTATTCTGTGGCTTTAGTAGTTTAGTTCATTACTTTCTTATTACTTTTCTGCTCTAATATTTGGTAAATTTTGTGCCTTGAGAACATTTAGTTCACTTGGAATATTGAGTCACTTTTTTTCATATCCATCATCCTCTATAGTCTATACTGTGTAATCCATAGCACATGGCAGTCAGGTGTAGCATGCTTGTAGGTCATCGGATTCAAATTCTATATATATATATATATATATATATATATATATATATATATATATATATATATATATATATATATATATATATATATATATGTGTGTGTGTGTGTGTGTGTGTGTGTGTGTGTTTGTGTGTGTGTGTGTGTGTTTGTATTACTAACATTTTATAGTTACAAGTGCTTATTCTGGCTTCAAACCTAAAGGAGAAGGTTATACTGAATCTTTGACGATGAATCAAACTTTTAATTATAATGGCTCATGGCTTATGATGCTTTCTTTTTTCACAGTTAATTATGTTGCCTCGAAAGATGGCGAGGGTGCGTTGTGCTTAGTTAGCTATTTGGAATTTGATTGTTTCAATGGATGATATGAAATTCTCGCTACATATAATGCCCATTTTGTGCAGACGGTCAGCTGTGTCATATCTGAAGGGGATTGAACGGTTAAGTGGAACTGTACCGCGCGTGTTTCATACACGCTCGCATACAGTGATGCCATTGTTTTTTTTTTGTTTTTTTTTTTTTGTTTTTTTGCTCTCTCTTGCCTTGACAATATAAAAACCTGTTTATATTTGCCATCGCATTTTCCACATTGTTTGAGTTTTATACCAATTTTGCCCTCAGCTGTTTGTATATAAGCTGGTTATATTGTTAAATAAAATTACTTCCATTCGCCTCGCCTCTCTGTTAGTTCCTAACAGCTACTTTGCGCAGAACCTAGTTGTCGGTACGTCAATGAAAGAAAACTGGCCGTATATAACGAAACTTTCATGGACAGCATCTGAAGGGGGTTATACTTGATATGCTCAAGTGGTCTGGGAAGAAAAAGGTCTAGGATTATTGATGTAGGAGTCCAGAAATATGGATCCTTACTATGCCCCTTTTATGCATAGTGAATTTTATAGTTTATGTATTGTTGTGCTCAGTTAGGTTGAATATCTTGAAACCTACCAAACATTTCGGCATCTGTGTTACCTGTTTATTTTTCATCGGTAACAAAGTGTTGGATTACTGTTATACTTTTCTACAGTTTATTTCGCAATTGGCACTAATTTCTGAATGCACAGTTCATTACCATAAGCGTATGAGTAAACTACATGATCTTGATATTTGAAATGAATTCCCTATGTCATCCAGAGACGGCATTTGGACACATTCATCACTGCGTTACTCCCTACACTCAACCCATCTTTCTCCCCCTACGTGTATGCTCTCTCTCTCTCTCTCTCTCTCTCTCTCTCTCTCTCTCTCTCTCTCTCTCTCTCTCTCTCTGGAAAATGTCTATTTAAGAAATACACTCCCATCAACAAATCTATAATTTTTATTCCCCCACCGTTGCCGGTGAAAGGAAGTTATCGCTTATATTATTTTCCTTTCATCGCGTTATCAATCGACTCCATTGTTTCGGAAAGCCCTTACCCTGAATGCATTCCTTTTCTGATTCAGAAAGGATTAATTTACCCTCCTGTCTTTTTCTCCCTTTTTACGTTTATAGAAAATCTATACTCTATCCTTTACCTTTTAATATTGTTTCCCGTTTATGAAATTTTTTTAATTTTTTTTTTTTTTTATTGAGAAGTGACAACATATTTTACCCGTTGTCAAAGACTCAAATCTTAATTTTAACTCATTGATCGAAATTTTCCATAATTTGTATACTTCCAGCTTTTGAAACTTCGGATTTTTTCTTTCAAGTTATATGGGATTCCATGAGTACCTCGTCACCCTACTTACTGCCCTTCCCATATCTTTTTTTTTCACGAGTTTGTAAGTTCCAGACTTTGAAATAACTGAAAAATAACAATGTATAACTTATATATGATCTGAACTCTGAAGCATTATAAAAAAAAGCCTAAGGAGGACCACTTGATGATACATATATATATATATATATATATATATATATATATATATATATATATATATATATACATATATATATATATATATATATATATATATATATATATATTATATATATATATATATATATATATATATATATATATATATATATATATATATACAGTATATATATGTATGTATATATATATATATATATATATATATATATATATATATATATATATATATATATATATATATACAGTATATATATATATATATATATATATATATATATATATATATATATATATATACAGTATATATATATATATATATATATATATATATATATATATACAGTATATATATATATATATATATATATATATATATACAGTATATATATATATACATACATACATACATACATACATACATACATACATACATATATATATATATATATATATATATATATATATATATATATATATATATATATATATATATATATATATATATATATATATATATAAACGAATCATATGACTGACGGAGTTGAATAATTTTTGTTTGTTGGCGAAAAATTAATGAAGAAAAAACAATCATTTGATTGCATTGAACATCTGCACCGAAACATATATTCGCAGGTTCTTGCGTGTAGACCAGTTCCCCTTTGCTGTTAACCTGCCATAAAATATAATGAATGTGCGCAGGAGCAATAAGGGCAACGATTACTGTATCTACAAATACCAACCAATCTAAAAATGGAATGAAAACGCTAATGGCAAGAGAAAAGATACAATAATTACTTGGCGCCCTTATTGTTCGCTGTAATCATTTTCATGATTTGGAATTATTGCGTCATTTGTTACACTAGCAGGCGATTCTAGAATGGATTAGTAGCTGATTAGCTTAGCTTAATACCAATCCGAATTCTTCGGTTTTTTCCTTAGGCCTCTGTGATCATCCAGGAAAAAAAAATCTATTTTCTAATATTTTGATGGAAAACACGAAGAGACAAGCTTGTATTATGAGGATAAGATATCGAACAGCAAATGTTTACATAAAAATATCAATGTTATTGCTAAACTTACAACTGAACCAGGCGACGATATTTTGTTCTTGCTGACATATCTCTTGCTGATATACCTCTTACTGAAAAAATATCTTGCTGACATGCCTCTTACTGAAAAAATGATCTTACTGACATAACTCTTACTGACATTCCTCTTACTGAAAAAAAATATCTTGCTAACATATATTTTACTGACATATCTCTCGCTGAAAAAGTATCTTGATGACATACCTCTTACTGAAAAAAAAAATGTCTTGCTGATATATCTCTTACTGAGAAAAATATCTTGCTAACATAACTTTTACTGACATACCTCTTACTGAAAAAAAATATCTTGCTGACATATCTTTTACTGACATATCTCTTAATGAAAAAAATAACTTGCTGACATATCTCTTACTGACATACCTCTTACCGAAAAAATATCTTGCTGACATATCTTTTACTGACATATCTCTTAATGAAAAAATATCTTGCTGACATATCTCCTACTGACATACCTCTTACCGAAAAAATATCTTGCTGACATACCGCTTACTGAAAAGAAAATGTCTTGCTGACATATCTTTTACTAACATATCTCTTACTGACATACCTCTTACTGCAAGAAAATATATTGCTCACATATCTCTTACTGGCATACCTCTTACTGACATGCATCTTACTGAAAAAATATCTTGCTGACATATCTCTTAATGAAAAAAATATCTTGCTGACATATCTCTTACTGAAAAAATATCTTGCTGACATATCACTTACTGGAAAATATATATTGCTGACATACCTCTAACTGAAAAATTATCATGCTGACATATCTCTTAATGAAAAAAAATATCTTGCTGACATATCTCTTACTGACATATCTCTTATTGAAAAAAAGAAAAAATAGCTTGCTAACATATCTCGAGAAATATCCTTGTGACTCCGAAAGACTTAAATCAGATTGCAGACTTTTAGACTTTTTTATTGAAGAAGTTTAATTATTAATCCATTAGACTTTTCATATATTGTTTTCATTTTTACCCGTGATTGAAATTAGGCAACTAACTTAAGAGATATATATTTTTTTAAACCCAGTGAACATTCATTTTTGAAATACTCCAGAACACTAAAGGAGATTCTTATTCTGTTATTTGTTGCTTCTTCATTTTTAATTCCTTTACCTATTGTTATAAGGTCTCATGTGAAATACTTTTACAACTAATTAAATAATTTACATTCTGGTGTAGTATATATGGCATAATATAATAATATTAACATTATTAATTGCTAAGCTACAACCTTTTGTTGGAAAAGCGTGATGGTATAAGCCCAGGGGCCCCAACATTGAAAATAGCCCAGTGAGGAAAGGAAACAATATAGAATGAAATATATTTAAAGAAGAGTAACAACATTAAAATTAATTTTTCCTTTATAAACTATAAAAACTATAATAGAACAAAAAAAAAAGAGAAATTAGATAGAATATTGTGCCCGAGTGTACCCTCATTTATTCCTAATAATCAGTAAAAAAAAAAAAAGGGGACGGGGAGGGTCGGGGGTGGCAGATGAAAAATCAAACTTTTTATATAAATTTTACTGTAAATGTTGAGATAGCTTATCCCAGATCCTTTTGAAATAATATTGGTATGTTTTCTAATTTCAACAACCAATCAAAGTGTTTTTCACAGTAAAAAAGTGAGAGGCTTATTCAGTAAACACAAATTTTGTTTATTTACATGTTATCACCATAAACGGAAATTGCAATGGTCATTTTGGAACGAGAGAGTTTTTGCGAAATATCCCTAAACAAAACATTGGTTAAATAAATGTCAATGACTTCGGTTCCACTCGTTTCGTTCCTAGACTGGGAACAAATAGACATAAATCAGGAAGAGGAAAGAATGATGATTATATTCTATTTTCATCGATTTATATTGTAACAGAAATCTCAATGAAAAGTTGATTAAGCACCAGCAGCGAACGCTTCCTATTAAAACATTTTTTAAATTCCGAGATTAGCAAATATTTCCATTTTTCATAATAAACATCGCAATCTCGTCGGCAGCCCTTTTAACATTGCTCGATTTTATGTCAATCTTTGTTTTTTAAGGCTTTCACATTCCTCGGGGAATAATCAAGTGCTATAGGAATTCGGAATGTTTCGAAAACTTTCAATTGCAATTCCTTGATTACTGCAGGCAGTCATTTTCGTGGCCTAAAAATAAATTCTATAAATTTAAAATTAAAACTTTAAGATTTTCTTCGTCATTTTTTTTTTCTTTTTCATTTACATGACACTCCAAAATCAAACCATTGATCTCTAGTCTTGGGTAGTGCCATAGCCTCTTTACTATGGTCTTCCGCTGTCTTGGGTTAGAGTTCTTTAGCTTGAGGGTACACTCGGGCACACTATTCTATCTCATTTTTCTTCCTCTTGTTTTGTTAAGAAATATTATAGTTTATATACTAAATATTTATTTTAATGTTGTTACTGTTCTTAAGATATTTTATTTTTCCTTATTTCCTTTCCTCACTGGTCTATTTTCCCTGTTCGGGCCCCTGGGCTTGTAGCGTCCTGCTTTTCCAACTAGGGTCGTAGTTTAGCAAATAATAATAATAATAATAATAATAATAATAATAATAATAATAATAATAATAATAATAATAATACAGTATAATGTTTTATAATGATACAAAATACAGTATAGATCGATCACAACTAGAAGCTGAATTATAGGAATTATTACCAGAAACGTGAATCACTTACTACTACTATTTTTTTCACGCAACAATGTTTTATTCGTCACTCGCTATTCCTCACAGTTATCACATTTTATTCATTCAGAGTAATTCTAATTTCACTATATGTGTAAATCTAACTGGAAAATTAATTTGGGTTTAGGGAGAATTCAATTCAAGTTCCAGAGAATCGTAAGATTTATATAGAACTTCGTTTCTCGAATTCTTAGAGTTGGTATAAAAAAAAAAAAAAAAAAAAAAAAAAAAAAAAAAAAACAGACTAGAAATTCCGAAGAAAAATATTTAAAGTTTATATGAAACCTCATTTAAGCTTCATTTTGTTTTCTGAAAATATACCTAAAAGGGAAAACGTTCGCTTAAGCATTGCACATGAAAATCTTTTATCAAAAGGGATAGTTTATGGAAAATATATTTTCTTTTTTCAAATGATTATTCTATTTGCTTTGGTGTTTCCTCAAGTCTTCTTGAGTCAAGTTGTACAAAGTGTGTGACACAGACGTCCGTGAAAGAATGCAGCATCGCAGAGAGTGGGATTTCAGATGATTTTCATCAGCTGAAAGATCCAAGTTCAACATATTTTCCTGTGTGATTTGACCCTCTCCCTGTCCAGCTTTCATCTTGCACCTTTTACATAACGCGTGGGTTTAAGAACACCACAAGACGATTTTCTTGTGCTATTGTTATATTCTTCATTATAAACAACACACATCTCTCTCTCTCTCTCTCTCTCTCTCTCTCTCTCTCTCTCTCTCTCTCTCTCTCTCTCTCTCTCTCTCTCTCTCTCCCCAATTATGATAATGAAAATATTGCTAAGAATAGGATTTAAAAACGAAGCTTTTAATTAGGGCTATTTCTTAAGTATCTCAGCATCTCTTAATTCTGAGATAATCTCTTTTGAAGGTCAAAGGTCATTCTGGGATTTAATACTGATTAGAAAATGAAATCACGCAAACAGAAAATGTCATTTATAGGTTTCTGTACTAAAGTCTGGTATTACAGAAAATTTTACAAGTTGGTGAGGAAGATAATAAATTTTTTGAAGAGGTTTAAACGATAAAGATGTGAGAATTCCTTTCCTGAGTTATCATTCCGAACGTTATGATATCATTTTTTTTTCACTTTAAACTATCAAACACTCGAATTTTCCATTATACACTGAAATCTAAATGTTCACCATTACGCAATATAACTAATAAATTAATATAGGATATAGATAAAAAGATTCTCATATCTACCTACTTGAGACCGTAAACCTTATCGGGAAAAAAATAGATCTGATTCTTCAGTGATTCATAAAATGGTATTGAACGCACAATAATCCGTTTTTTTTTTTTCTCTTTATAGAACCTGATGGTGATCTGGGAGCTGCTTGGTGAATGAGAGTCAACAGAACATCTGCTATAGAGACAAATCTCCTATTCACTCCAAACACAAAATATCTAGTAATTCTTAAATTTTCAATAATAATTAAAACCTGTTTTACATCTTTTTGTAAAACGTCCTAGTTTCATGAAAATCCCATCATATAAGGTAAATAAAAATGTATTTAAAGATGAAGAAACCCATGTCCTGTAGGTACAAGTACGAAAAGTGAAGTTGCTGAGTGAGCAAAAGTAGAGCTGTTTTCATCGACGAAGAAACGGAATTTGAGGAACTTTAATTCTTCGGTCTGTCAAGTGATTTGAAATGCCAATAAATTAGTAATCTAGTAAATAGGGTGAAGACAACTATGCCATCTTTTGGCAGTAAGAAAGAGGAACTCGGATGAGATAATACACCATCAATACAAAATGAATTATTAATACATCAATCATATGAAAGTATATATATATATATATATATATATATATATATATATATATATATATATATATATATATACTGTATATATGTGTGTATATATATATATACATATATATATATATATATATATATATATATATATATATATATATATATATATATATATATATAAATATATGTGTATATATATATGTGTGTGTGTGTGTATGTATGTGTGTGTGTTAGATGGTAGATATTGCCGCAGTTTCATTGTTGAGCCTAATTCTATTAGGGTAATTGTATTATTAGTTCTTCTGTCATCTAATTTATAATATTGTGTATTCTGATTCCTTCTGTAGTTAATGCTACAATAACTATCCAAAAACCAAGGCATTTTAATATATTTCTTGATCAGTTCTATGAAGAAAACAACTCCTCTTCTGTTTATATGAGAGAACATCTAAAACAAGGATTTCCAGAGAATTCATTTTATTGAGATGGGAGACGTCAGGCGAGGAGACTCTCAATAGGAAATGAAACTCCTTATTGGCTGATTGTCCGACTCAGTGAACTGTGTGGTTTGGCGCTTACGTGTCTCTCTCTCTCTCTCTCTCTCTCTCTCTCTCTCTCTCTCTCTCTCTCTCTCTCTCTCTCTCTCTCTCTCTCTCACATGAGGGATTCAGTATCATTAAATCTTCCACTTCTCTTTCTCCGTCCTAGCTCATAAGGTATCACGAGTAATGTGATTATTTCTCGACTTGTTTAAATACATATATTCGTTCTAAAGGTAATATATATCTATATAGTGTTTTCACATTGATTACCGTCTTCTTAGAGAAAATAAAATACTGGATACTTCCCAAAAGGCGCATGTAGCCTTTTCCAGTACAGGTCTACTTTTGATGGTTTCTGTAGTGTAGTTGGTTTCAGGGTTTCTTGTGTCCTTGGATATGTCACCGCAGATTATTGGTAGCAAGACCAACCTTGTGTTTAAAGTTGGGCAGTTCCACAAGGAAGGTCTAAGTTTAGCATACTGCACTGATCTCCTGTTCCTTTTTTGGTGAGGAGCTGCATTAACTCTTGTAAAGGAAGTCAGCAAACAGAGCGGTAATGCGAAATAGTATAGTTGTAGGAAGGAGGACTAGAAGTACATTTAGTTTCAGAAATGATCCCACTATCAAGGTACTTACTAACGTACATGTAACCCCCCTTTGCTTGCAATTGTCGGCTGAAGAGTAAGTTTCTATATGCACATATTTTGATCTTGTATTCTGGTAACAGAAGAATTGTGGACAAGTGATACATTTGTTTCCTATTTTCATAGCTTTTCCGCCAATCCTATATTGAGAAATAACATTATTTCTGTAGAATAGATTAGTTTTCGCGAACGTTGTCTTAAAGAATCTGAGATGCTCCTTCTGGTTTTCATTTAGCAGGGGTCCATTTAGAAAAGATTTGGTGATACTGCAGAGGCGCTAACTATATTCGTTTAGGCACAACTAAAGGTTTGCTGTATTAAAGCCTCCGAGGAAGCTGGTAACAAGGATGCAGATATATTTGGATTCATGTTCATTCCTTGTAAAGCTTTACTGCAAGATTAAATTCGGAGTAGTTAGAGAGTCCACTAAGGTAATGGGTGTTTTGAAGGTCAGACACAATCGCAAAACCATCGTTTGTATATCGTAGGTACAGCAATGGTTCTTGCATAGGTGTAAGGATACATTCTTTTTCGACTCTTATATAGAAGCTGATAAACAGGATCTATTTTTAACCATGTCATACTTCTGGATATAGATATTTTTCTCTTTTTTTCATAGATGGAGGGGCCATTTGCATACAAATTTCCAAAAGTGACTTCAGGAAAAGGTCCAGGAATATTGCAGATGAATGAGGATTGGTCTCCAACCTCTCAGGTCAGTATCACCCTGATAGTTTTATTGATATGAATATTCAAATAAGGGTTTCTCTGCATTAAGGTACATAACATTACAAGACCGAGATGTCCTCTGAATGGCATGTAGGATCTCGCCATAATAACTGAGAGGGGATTCACAAAGGACATAAGAAGTGTCTTCGGATTGGTTTTAAGCGGGGTTGGAGATCTGACTGATCGCAAAGCATATAACTGGTTGCTATTTATTTATTTTTTTTTTTTACACAGGAGTGAATATAGTAAAAATTGTCTACCTAAAAATGGTGAATCTATATAGCTTCAACCTTTAAGCTGATTGGTTGATGAGCATGTTGCTCGTTTCCTAATTTATTGTCTAAGGTTGCAAGCAATCTTGGTTTTTAGATCCGTCATCAAGGATGTTCTCCAGTCTCTAGTGGTATTCTTCGTTGCAATGAATACTCAAGAACCAGTAATGCAATCTCAGTGGAGTGTGCTATTATCAAAAAATAAGAATGCAGTATACTTGTTTGAGGTCTCTGATGATGAGAGTACTGCTGAAGTTGCCGATGGTTTTTCGAGGATTATGCCTAATGATAAGTCTTGGTGTCTTTGGATGCTTGTGACTTTTTATTTGTTTTTTTATATTATCATACCATGGACATGGACATTAATCTCCAGCGTTTTAGCCGTGTCATCAAGAGGCTAAAAAAAACATCAGTTGAGACCCTCCTGGTGTTTCTTTTTTATTCGTTCGGTCATTCGGGGCTTTTTACTAATATTTTGGAAGTCAACTCGTAAATAGGATTAAAGCAAGGTCAGCGGTGAAAGGCAATGACACATTTAAAAGGAATTTAAGCAAATCTCTTTTCATAAGGCAAAAAAGCAGTAGTATTTTAAAACTAATCCCTGGACTTTTCGAATTGTCACTTCCATGCTTTGTGTAGCATCTGCTACCTTATACAAAGTTCTGATAATTAGGTATTGTGGTGCCAGCTTATCTCTCTCTCTCTCTCTCTCTCTCTCTCTCTCTCTCTCTCTCTCTCTCTCTCTCTCTCTCTCTCTCTCTCTCTCTCTCTCTCTTTTCTGAGCAATCCACGTTGTTGTTTTTTTTTTTTTTAGTCTACTTTGTAACTATTTTTCTCATATGTAGGTAGTAGGTTGGCCAGGGCACCAACCGGCCGTTGAGATACTACCTTCACTGGTCAAACAGTAAATACATTGGATCCCTCTCTGGTTACGGCTCATTTTTTTCTTTGCCCACACATACACCGAATAGACTGGCCTATTCTTTCCACATTCTCCTGTCATCATGCACCTGGCAACACTGAGATTCCAAAAAAAATTTCGTCGCTCAAGGGGTTAACTATGCACTGTGATTATTCAGTTGCCACTTTCCTCTTGGTAAGGGTAGAGGAGACTCTTTAGCTATGGTAAGCAGCTCTTCTACGAGGACACTCCAAAATCAAACCAATGTTATCTAGTCTTAGATAGTGTCATAGCCTTTGTACCATGGTCTTCCACTGTCTTTGGGTAGAGTTATTTTGCTTGAGCGTACGTTTGGGCTCACTATTCTATTTTATTTCTCTTGTTTTTTTTTTTATATGAAAGGTATTTTAATGTAGTTACTTGTCTTGAAATATTTAATTTTTATTGTTTATTATTTCTCTTGTAGTTTATCTATTGTCTTATTACCTTTCCTCACTGGGCTATTTTCCCTGTTGGAGCCTTTGGGCTAATAGTATCCTATGGTTGTAGCTTAGCTAGCAACAGTGATTCCATTTGTACCCTGTACGAGTGTTTGGCAAAATAAAGAAAAAATGGAAAAGGCTTATTTATATGGGTTTCCAAGAGTCGATATAATATATAATAGCTGGATTAGAGAAAATGTGGGCCAAAGAATGTACAGGTCACACAATAGTTGAAGCAAAGGAAATATCAAGATGTGTCCAAAAGACTGAAGAGAGATTTGCCGAAGGAAGCCAAAGTTTGAATGCAGAAACAAACTGTTTAGCTATCTCTCCTTCAAGAAAGTGAAGTTTGGAAGCTGAACCTGGTAAGAAGAGAAGTGATGGTGTAGTAAATGTTGGTTAAGAAGAAGTAAAAGTATGAAAAACGTGGAAAGAATAAGTATTTGTGTGGAAATTAGGAAATATATTGTGTTGAGGAAATCAGTGTATACTATAGCCTATAAGCTGATTGAAGCAAGGGTGCAGACCTGTAAGGTAGAGGATAAATACCTTGAAGAGGCATTGAAAGTGAAAGGCCTTAATATTCAGGAAGTATTGGAATGCTTCGGAGAAAAAGATAAATGTGCGTGAAAGAGTTTCAGAAATGTAGTGATAAACCTTTATTGCGATCATATGAAACTGTTGTTGCTATTGAACTTTTCTAAAGACGAACCCAAACATACTATTTAGGTCTACCATTTAAAAAGTTTTCTTTGACACCATAGTTATACTCATTTTCTATTGAATATTTTTTAGGTCTAACTCTATCAAAGTTGAACTATCTCGCATCGTAACACAATAAAGTAAATATTATGATAATTTATTAAGGTAAACTAGATGCATTCTCTCTCTCTCTCTCTCTCTCTCTCTCTCTCTCTCTCTCTCTCTCTCTCTCTCTCTCTCTCTCTCTCTCTCTCAATTTGATTTTACTATTATTATTATTATTATTGTTGTTGTTGTTGTTGTTGTTGTTGTTGTTGTTGTTGTTGTTGTTGTTGTTGGGCACAAGTTTCGTAATTGATGTCAATTTTTTTGTAAATTTCATGATTAGAAATAAACATTTTAAGATGGCGCTCCAAGCCTTGGAGCATAGAAAATTTTGCATTAACATAGCAGTGGCATAGTCGAAATCCTAATAGGTCTTTTTATGTGGAAAGCAAGAATTCTTTTTCCATGTTTGTAAAAAGAAAAGACAATATTTCTGGCACTGATGATTACTAATAGTCACGTGATCATCAATGTAACTCTTCACAATCCACTGGATCATGGACAATCAAAAGAAGTGATCCTCTCACAAACTGAAAAAATCCACGAACAAAATTTTGTACTTGAAAATCGGCCATTTTCTAAGGTTATCGGACCCAAGGAGGTTAGATAGATTGGACCAACTGTTGAAGGACTGTAAGAAGAACAGTTCACTTTTCGATTTCATGTCAAAACTGCTGTCACTTAACGGATCAAATCGAAATAACTGTTGCATAATTGGTAACTGAGCACAAAGGGGATCTTAATCAAACAATTAGTGTTGAATTATGCCGTTTACAGAGTTCTTCATTTCATTTCCTTAGATCCTGGGTAAAGAAAGGGAGGCTACGTAATATCGTTTACAGTTTGTTGATCTATAATTGGTGCTCATAGCAACAAATGGTCTGCGGAATGTTCATTCGGTAAAATTAAGTTTATAAAAATGAGATTCTGAAACATAGCGGAATGAGTATTGAGTGTGACATTCTGAGAAGCTGAACTCAACTTAATCAAACTCTTTGCAGGAATAAAGTCTCTTAAGGGACCTGCTTCGTTTAATAAGCCTATAAGTATTGTGCATATTTTTTTTCAGTTTTCCTTCAATAATTGTGCAGTATCGTTCTGATTTAATTTGATCAGTTGTTGAATGCAATATTCTAACAAACTGTAGCGCGGTGTGTGTGTGTATGTGTGTATGTGTGTATGTGTGTGTGTGTGTGTGTGTGTGTGTTAATGGAAATTTCTTATTGGCTATGTATTCGTGTTCGTTCTACGTGACACAAGATAACGAGGGGAAAATCTAAGGGTTCTTCACTGGGACACACAATCGTGAATGACCAGAAATGTTCCTGATCAAATATACTTAGTGGTTTATGAATATTTTTTTAATTTTGACACAATATTGTCAAATGAAATAAATTATGTATTAGTTTTCGTAGAATGTAAATAGACAAAAATATTTCTTTATATCTGATTTTTCGAGGAATTCGCTTGACTTTAGATTAACAATCTCAGCTAAGACTAGTGCAATGCTGAATCTGTGAATTTCCCTTTCATCTTGTTTTGGAAGGTGTGAGGGAAACTGGGTGATCTTATACAGTAGAAAGGGTAGCGGTATTCGGTGCGGTTTGAAGCAAAAACCTCTGCTGTCTTCGTAACTCTCACCGCTGAAGAAATCCTGAGGAAAGTTACGATTTAACCTGCCGAATAGACTTTGCGTAAACGGCCTGCCGAGTAATGAAAGTGCTTGAGTGGTTCGTTAGAGATAATTGGCCGCTTACTATCCAACACTAGAGAAGTTACAACCACTTCCCGTCGGCAGAGATTTTGGGTGAATACCTTTACAAACGGAGCGCTGAGCTCAAACAAGCCTACATGATTACTCAATGTTGATTACTTACGGCTTGATCTTCACTTATGCTGGTAAGGTACTAATGCTATTGTTAGTCCATGCTATATTGATGAATCTGATAAATAGATAAACTGCAATTAATTCTGATCGAGGATTATTGATGTTAAGTGAAGTCCTTGTACAGTACTTCTTTTTCTTCCCCACCATCATCTTCTACATTATGAGGTCGGTTACCTGATGAGCCCTCTCCAATGCCTTCTATCCAAGGATTTCCTTTCTTGTACTTCCGAATCATACAAAATCAGTCTTTTGTATTTTAGTCTTCAGGGAATCATCTCTCCATTGTAATTCCTCCGGGTTACATTTTTTTTTTTTTCCTTTTTGTTTTCTCGCATAAGAGATTTAAGTAATATTATTATACGCAAGGCTGGAATGAATGCGATTTATTACATACTAAATGTGATTGATATTGACTTTTTCTAGCTTATCTATTTTTCGTATAAAAGGCTTATCTGATCGGTCAATATGGTCAAAAGACGGTGCCATTTAGTGACACAATAAAGGCTGTGAATATGTCGGTGAGTCTGTGCTATTGAATACAATCATATTTAGTAGACCTTGATACGCAACAAAATATAAAGCAAGACAAATAATTGGTCTTTTTAAAGTAAATTAGTTGAATATAACGTAATAGTTTGCAATTAATAATTTACTTAATCAGGACAACGTTGTATTTTTTATCTACTTCGAGTAGGAAAAACAAAATAAGTTATTTAATCCAAATAAATCTTATCGATTCATATCTGTTTTCATCATTCTTATAAGCTATTAATATTTTCTAATAACAAATAGAGAGAAGAGAAGGAATAATGCTGATTTAGATAATGATTAAAGAATTGTCAGCTAGTATTGTAGAGCACTTTTTTCCTGCCGTAGGCTGCTGGAGTATAATGCCTTTAGTGTTATGACATATCTGTACTTAGAGAACGCCCCACCCCCCACCCCCCCCCCACCCCCCCCCCCCACCAGCCAGTATTCTGTCATGCAGGTGGCATTTCTCGTGTGCGAATTGCACAGACCCACCTGTCTTTTTTTCATCAAGACTCTTCCAAAGAGAAGACAGCTTTAATAAGGTAGTTGGTGACTGACCACCGTCTGTGAAAGCCATAACATAGAATTACGAGACTTGTGTGTCCTATTGATCATTTTCTATTAATTAATACAAATATTTTCAAGTCTTCTAATAACAGACACAAGGTAAGAACATATTTGAAGGGAAACATGATAGCGTACCGTCAATTGGTGCACTATTGCAACAATTTCGAATTACACCTTCTCTAAAGTATTACCAGCTTGGAGTTATTATACTTAAGATATAAAAAATGACCGCCATATTTCAGTTCAGTATTATATCAGCATATATTTATATGTCAAATGTTGATTATTATTACTCTCGTTATCTTACATCAGCAGAGAGATTCGTCCTACTCTTAATAACGTCACAATAACATTTGTTCATGTCGAAACGTAATAATTTCAATAATCAGATTGTTCAAATATACAGGGACATAAGATAACATTCAAAAGGGGGAATCTCTACATTTATTCTGTGGGAAATGGACTTCTATTCTGTGTTCTTGAAGAATAGAAGCAAAACCTTGAACACCCATTGCTAGAGCGTTTAAATGTACTTTTAAGAATATTTGGGCAGGTTGTTCAAGCAGCACTCCATAAAATATAGGAACTCTCCCGCGGCGAAAATTTCTTGTCTTGGGATTGGTCACATCATCCTTAGCTATAATTGGATGTTTTCTTTGTTTACAATAACCTCACTCATTTCTCAGATCGTAGCAAAAACACAAGTAAATATTCCATTGAAAATTCTATGCTAATTTATCTCTTGACTTTTAACAAGACTCATTATTTGTTTTATTTGTAAATTTATCAGTATAAAGTTATTTTCATCAAAATGTTACTTTTAAAATCACAATTTTGTTTAAAACAATATAATTTTTTTTTCATACTTGAATGTATTCGTTCATAAAATTTCGTTAGTCTGATATCGTACACAACCACCAATCACAGCGAGGGAGAAATTAACAAATCGGAGAACAGATATTTCCCGCCAAGTAATTAAACGGCGGGGTTTCCATAACTTATTTCGCGTGGATGTCGCCATAAAGAGTAGGATGAAATTCTTTAAGCTGTGTACGACTTACGTTGATAAATACATTTACTGTTTCCTTGTTAACATTTGAACGTGATTTAAGTACTATAGCTATTACGGACGTTTTCACTTATTGTGTCGTATTATTAGATTTTCTCTTAATTTCTTGAAAAAAAGTTTACTTACGGTCAATATAAGTATAATTCGTATTTAACATCAATTTCAATCACACACACACACATATATATTTATATATATATATATATATATATATATATATATATATATATATATATATATATATATATATATATATATATATATATATATATATATATATATATATATATACAGTATGTATGTGTGAGCGTGTGTAGGCTATGTGTGTATGTACAAATATAAACATTTTACTGGACCTGGATTCATTCACCATTCAACTGTTAAAGCCAGGGACTCTCCCGTCTTTTCATTGGTTGCACCATCTTCTGTCGTGATTGGCTGTTTTCTCTGTAGTTATTAGTAATAGAATCTTTGCAACGTTTTATATTCTAATATTTAAACGGAAGTAAAACTTTTTACCTGTTATCTGTTTAATAGTTATAAACATTGTTTTTTATACAAGCACTTGGAGCTCACTTTATAATTTGATAAAATTACCTCTTTAAATGACAAATTTAATTAGTTTGCATAAAATATGCAATTTTCCGTGGCATTGCTGAACTGGCTTTGGCAATAATTGCAGAGCTCGTCTGCACCTATTACACATGTAGATGGTAACTTGTTTACGGGCTGCCTGCCTGGGGTGAGAGCCTGTGGCTTGCACCTTTTGCGCAAGTCGTTCTGAAACGAATGAACGAATGGTAACTTGGATTTTAATGTAAAAACGAGAACATTACTAGTCTCTATCTTTTGCATTTCACTGCTTAATTTTCTGTTTGAATTATTACGAATATATTGAAAAGCATTTTGGTAAGGGGTACGTCAAGATAAAGAATCCTTTAGATGAAAACGACGTTTAAAGTTTTATCAGCTGGTGCCTTATGGCAACAATATGTAGTGAATTAATTAAATATCATCAGTTTGATGATAAACTTGAAATTTACCAAAATAAAAATTAAGCTCACAAAAGTGTCCATTATTTCAGTTTAACAACATTCATTTATCCCGATATTTAACACTAAAAGAGAGAATTCCATCCTACTCTTTATGACGTCACAGTTGTATATTTCATAATATGAAAACGCATTACTTAAAATTGAAGCCAATAATTATCATGAAATTATAAATAATTGAATCCCCGGTAATAACGTTTGGCCAGGCTATTCAAACAACAGCTTACACATCGAAGGAACTCTCACATAGAGAAAAATCCCTGGCCTCTTAAACTATATCACCACAGTGTGATTGGTGGTTGCCTTTGGTTACTACACTTTCACGCACGCACTTGGGGATCATCGTAGCCAGACTTCGGTCCATAATGCCTCTGCTAATCTTATATTTATTCAATTTAGGCACCTTAATAAGACCCATTATATATTTTGATAGTAATTACTTTAAAGCTCTAAGTATAATTCATCTAAACCATGATTTAGAATTGTAAATTAGTTTGAAATAATATAGAGATTTAATTTTATCACAACTGGGTTGCATTCATTCATAGAAATAAATATCTGACGTCAAATACAGCTACCAATCACAGAAGAGAAAAGGATGAATTAGCCAAAGAGAAGTTATATATTTCCCGCCAAGTAAATGGATAAGGTAAGGAGGTTCCCTTGACTTATGGGCTGCTGCTTACGAGTGAGGGACGACATTCTATTAAGGGTATTTTTCTTTTTTATTTTATGTACGTACGTCACAGTGATGTCATAAACAGTTGGGTGAAATTTTCTCTCCTTGTTTAAACTCCTGGTGTCATGTTGCATATGCTTTTAGCTTTATTTTTTTTTTCTTATATTTATTAAATACCACTGAAAGGGTGGTCTTTATATTTCATTTATTAATCATACTCTGTTAATTTCTTTGGCGTTTCTTATTCTACTCTTCTTTTATTTCATAAACAGAAATATTTTTCAATAGTCTTAACCTATTGGTTTACAATGTAGACCATATTTATTCTTAATTCTATGTATATGTATATGTATGTATATGTATGTATATATATATATATATATATATATATATATATATATATATATATATATATATATATATATATATATATATATATATATATATATATATTTACGGCCAGATTTAAGAGGATAAAGTGAGTACCATATCCCACATGTAATGATTTTCTTTTATGTATTTTATACATAACTATATTTTCTCTTATAGGCTATTGTCGTTAAGGGTATGAAATTCATCCTACTACAAATCTCGTTAGAATATTCGAATAATAAAGAAATAATGATTTTATATAGTATATTCTTGTATTAGAAAACCATCAATATAGTTTGTTAGTCAATAAATTTATGTATTTGTTTTCAAGTAATTAATGTATTTTACCTTAAAACTTATTAAATGTATCTTGAATGAAAGATGATATATAGTTTAGGTGTTTTTTAAAGACATTTTGGCTGGTTCTTCGAAAAGCATAAGTGATTACACACAAATTTATTTAAGTTAATCTCTCTCTCTCTCTCTCTCTCTCTCTCTCTCTCTCTCTCTCTCTCTCTCTCTCTCTCTCTCTCTCTCTCTCGTATCCTGTGCATAAACAAAAACATATCTTAAACCCATCATAGTTAAAGTGTTTGAATAAATAATGAACTCTCTCATATCTGGAATTTAATTGTCTTCTGTTTGGCTATGTAATCAACATCTGTGATTTCGCTTGCTATAACTTCCTATACCTCAAACTGTATCCAGAATACCGTCAATAACTCCTTTAAAAAGGTTACACCCGTTTATTATTCTATTGGAATCTTCTCGTCGAAGATTGGTAAGAAAAATTATATCCTACAAACAATCTAGTAAACTAAATCAATGAATTTTGTTTTAATGTGTATTCATATTAATAATATGTATGCAAATTTGTTGTGCAACTTTCTGTTCCTAACTATTCTGAGTACTTATATATTCTTATTCTACTTTATAGTTTGAAACCACTGGGGATACCTCGTCAATAGAGCTATCCAGTTATTGGGACTATAACCATTATTTCATAACTAGAAAAATTCATAACCAGAAGGAAAAAACTAAGAGAAAAAATATATAAACTAGTTTTATGAAAAATATATATAAACTTAAATGCAAGTGTAGCAGGCCTTCAGGGAAAGGAAAATATCTACATAACAAAAAAAAAAAAAAAAAAACGTTTGCTAAAAGGAGCAAGAAAAAAAAAAGAGAGAAAGGAATGATTCAATGGGTAAGAAAATCTACTTCCTTCCACGCAGCTTAATCTAGAAATATGCTCTGTGATAGTATAAAAAATAATTTACTTAACCCTCTGTTGACCCCGACCATGGCAAAAGTGCTGCTAGGCTCAAGACTTGCTAACCGTCTTACAACGAGCAATGACGTTTTGTAGCGTGACTAACGAACCGATAAAGATAGAAGCTGAAAATTGCATTAGAAAATTTAATAAATTAATAAATAGCAGTTTTGGTTACATCAATGGCTGACGACAATTAATTGATTGATTGGTTTGAGGTTTTCTAGCATCGAGCGAGAAAAATAGGAAAAGTAGAAAATTTAAGGGGTGCCGTTCTAAAGTATCTGAACTGAAGGAATTTATTTTAATTTCAACCTTATTTATATTTGATGAACAAAACAATTAATCAAAAACCAAAACAACTTACATTAAGGAGTAGATCCACCAATAAAACTTTGTGACATTGCCGTACATTACCCTTTTCCCCTAGACATGTCCAAAGATACAGAATAATATAGATACTTATCACAAATGTGTTCCAAAATTGTCGTTGTCTTGGAGTTTGAACGGTTAGTTTTGTTCAGAGTTAATTTCCTATGAAGATGTCGGCCTTTCACTGAGTAACTCTAATTGGAATTGTTCGCCGTGGCTGTGGTAACCTCCGAGCTACTTTACTTTTTACCTTTGACAGGTACATATTACGCACGCGCGAACTTAAGGCCTATTAGGCAATTACTAATTCAAATAATTTAATTCATAAGTTTGATTTTATTATTCATTTTACTTATCATTAACACTAATAGTTACTATACTACATAGCATTTAGTTATTTACTTTTAATTTATTAAGAAAAATAGGTAAACCTTCGAGTCAAGCTAACGACCAAACGGCTATTCCCCACAGTCGGACACAAATATCAATCCTTTCCGATTGAATTAAATAATTTAACGTTAACTGTATTCCTTATAAGGAAACAGTTGTTGACAATATTTTGGTTTCTAGCACACTCCCCACAAAGGATTGCAATTATAGAATTGCAATGAATATCTTCATTAACCATACATTATTCATTAAGGTCACTTTAAATCTGGCTACTGTGTTAATCAATTATTTCTAACAACGCTAAATAAAAAGTATAGCTAAGTTACTTTAGTACCATCCTCACGTTACTAAAAGTGTAGCATTTTAACTTGTCTTCGCTTTATTTTAAGTGTAGCATTTTATTTATATATTTACACCAATTCTAGCTTAGTTTAGTTTACTATAGGCTATCTCCTAATTTTACTTTGTATTTACGTATTTAGTTTTATTTAGTTATTACCTAAAAAGTAATTATTTGCAATGCCTTTAATCCTTGTTTAGTTAAAGAATAAGGCATTTAATGAAGTATATCCTCACACTGAAAAAAGTTTAGAGTGTGTAGCATTTTATTCGAAATAAAAACTTAATTAATAGTCATTACAGTAAATAATATACAGAAAAGCCGTATATACAAATTATCTAAATTTTCCCTTAGCATTCTTTCAAATCTTTCGGTAGCCTTTCTCTTGGGTCTTACAGACCTTTCGCCTTGTTCAACGTGAATAGATTCAGGTTCATTTATACTGCCTGTTTCTACCTCAATTTCAATTGAATTGTCTCTGATTGGCCAATCTCTTATAGCATGTGTCACTGACAGTTCCATAGGATAAAGATTACAAATAGAATGATATTCTATAGCCCCATTACCTTGCTTTAGTTTCACCGACCTAATATTATTGTTAAATCCTAATATTAATTCTAATACTTTACCCATCATCCAAAATGGTCTGGGCTTATTAATTACTTTAATTAGGACAATGATACCAACTTTACTTCTATTTTCTCACTTACTTTGGTACAAATTTCTACTATGTTCTCTCAGGCTTAAGAGATAATTTTCATACCACAATTTCTTAAAATTTTCAATAATTTCTTCCTGTATTTCTACAGTTCTCTCTAAAGAAGGTAGACTAGAATCGTCCAACCAAACATCACTATGATCTTTTCTCAAAATGATGGATGAATTGCCATGCAATTTGATAAAGGAATTTGGAGTTATAAACTCTACATTTTTTGAGCTTGATCTATATGTTAAAGGCCTGAAATTTATGGCTAATTGAATATTAGAAAGGGTAGTTAATAATTCAAAGTAAGTTAATTTAGACCTTCCTATTACTTTATAAAGACAATTCTTTAATACCCTAATCAATCTCTCCCAAGCAGAACCAAGCCATGCTGAATATAAAGTTATTTTAATGTGTTTGATATTATATTTGCTTAGTTCAGATTGAAATTCCTGCGACTCCAAAGACCTTTCAAGGATACTTTCACCCTTGAGAAAAGACTTAGATTTGTCACTGTACAGGTATTGTGGTATTGTGTACATATTACTAAATCTTTGGAAAGCGAAAACAAAAGTTTTAGTGGACATGTCTGGTAACAATTCAAAGTGCACAACGCACACGTTAAGACAAGTGAAAACTAATATGATCATTTTTGTGGTCTTACCACTCAACTCATCCCTAACCCAAAGGTGTCCGGTGAAATCAATACCTACATGCTGAAAAGGCTTGACTAAATTCATGTGGTGTTTAGGCATATCTGTAAACTTCGGGTATCTGTAAACTAAGGCATTATACTTCCTACATATATTACAACTACTCAGCTTAGTCTTTACTGCTGACCTACCCTTGGGAATCCAAAATCTCTGTTCCCTAAGGTAGTTCAATGTAGTGCCTATTCCTAAATGCTGTACCTTCACATGACAATGCTTTATTAACAATGAGGTGAACCTATGCTCTTTAGGAAGCAATACTGGGTTATGAACATCAAAGTCAAAGTACAAACACTTAGATATTCTTCCCCTAGACCTATATATACCTTTTGAATCTAAAAATAAATTCAAATTGGGCACTAGAGGAGGTATATTATTAGTAATATTGGCACTGCTTTGTAAAAAAAATCTAATACTACTGAAAAGTATTCTTTCTGTGCAATTTTCACTTAATACTCTAAGGCTTTCTTTTTAGGATCACCACCCTTTAATCTACTACAAAATGTGAACAAGTAACTGGTAATTCTTAACAATTGTTCATAATTTGACATTTTATTTATATTGAGAATACCAGCGTTTACTTTGTTTATTTGCATAGTTCATACTGTACTTATTTGATGCTTATAGTAAGGCGATATGCTCAATAAAGGGTAAAGAAGCCACTTGTCAAAATCATTACTCAACCATTCTGGACCTTCTAGCCAATAAGTTGATTTACTTAAATATTTATTATAGGATAAACCTTTGGTGATCATGTCAGCAGGATTTTCTTCTGTATTTACATAGTGATATAAGAAAGGTAGTTTAAATAGCTTAGATATTTCAACTTTAAGACCATCTGCCTCAAGTACTCTATCTCTAACAAATTTAGATTTTATTTTAGTTTCACTGGTCAATAGCCAATTTAGAACCACTTGAGCATCAACACAAATATTAATGAATTGAAAATTTATATTACTGTAGGCTTCTAATAAAGAAGGTAAACATTTAAAAGCTAGAATTACTCCCATTAGTTCCAAAGTAGGGACACTATGCTCATTTCGCTTATTCAGTGGAGCCAATTTAGATTTGGAGAACTTTAATCATTTTGATTAACCGCATAGGCCACAAACCCATAGGCCTCCACAGAGCTATCACAAAATATGTGAAGACCATACGAGTCTAGTTCATTAAGGGACTCTCTAGGAAATTTAAGTTCAGATAACATTTCAAAATCTCTACTAATAATTTTCATTTCCCCACAAATGTCTTTAGGTAAATTTTGATCCCAACCAACATCTAATTTCCATATTTTTCTCATTAAAATTTTGCCTCTTATTGTTACAGGAAGGACTATATTCAAAGGATCAAATATTTTAGAAGTTTGTGACAATACTTTTCTTTTTGTGTCTGTTTCTGGGTCTATTTTACAAGGCGCAAGACTAAAAGAATCATTATTTGCGTTGAATCTATAACCCAATACTTTATCCTCTTCGCAAGAATGTTCAACAAGTCTATTATCAGACGCCATTTCTTCTCTCAACTCTACACAATTGGAGTTCCAAGACCTTAAAATAAAGCCCCCTTGTTCCATCCTATCATTAGCTTGCTTATACAAATTTTTCATTTCATCAGTGTTATTACCAGTTATAAGAAAATTGTCGACATAAAAGTTATTAGTTAATATTTCTTTACACTTATCATCGGGATAACTTTCTGCGTGATGTTTCATAACAAAATTTAATATAAAAGGTGAAGAAGTGTAACCAAAAACTATTGTTTTGTAGTGATAAGATACTAATTTATTTCCCAGTTTCCAAAAGAAACAAAATCTATTTTTATCCACTTCATTTTTTAATGTAATCATCAAAAAAGCTTGTTTAACGTCGCTCAACATTACATATTTATTAGTTCTAAAGTAAAAGAGCAATTTCAGTATTGAGCCCATTGAATCTATCCCAGGATAAGCTGCTTTATCAAGTGAAGGCAATTCCCTGTAAGTTTTTAAAGAGCAGTAATACTGGCCTAATTTTTGTGGTAACTTGTTCTTCTAATTTTATAACTGGTCTATGTGGAATCCATACATACTTATGTTAGTCAGAAGGACTTACTTTAATTTCCTCGATTATACCATCCTCGAGTTGTTTATCAAAAACTTCCTGGTGCTTGTCAATGAGACCCTTTTTACCATGATACTTTACTGTTCGGTCTAATACTTTAAGTGAAACAAAATGATTAGATGGGACGCTGTCAATTTTATCAGTATACCTGGGCAATTCTACATAATAGAATCCATTATCAAAAGAGATCCCCTCTCTAAATCTGTTAATTTGTTCCTCATCAAAGGAAACCAATTCTTTTTCACACTTTTTTATTCCCAAGGATTCAAGACTAAAAAGGTGTTCAAGTCCATTGTCTACCTCACTGTCATTAATATATGCTCTAATGGATTGAAATAAGATTTTAGAGGATCCATTACTAAATTTATCACGCTTTTTGTTTCAACATTCAGTGTTTTCTTATTAACTATAGAGTCCATAACAGCTCTACTTTCTGCCTCATCCAAAACTGGAACTTGTTTACTCTATTATTTACGACTAAACAAGTTCCACCAAACATTTTAGTCCAAGTTACCGAAGGTAGAAACTGAATGATATCTATTCCTATTAACATGTCAACCTTCATACTTTCATGGTTTCTGTGGTTACAAAAAGTCTCATCCAATAAAGCAGTATTATTTTCTTTAAATTTATTTATCATTCGATTTATGCTGTCCACTTCAAAGTTTATATTAAGCGATTTTTCAACTAATAAAGGTATGGATGTTAAATTATTGTTTATATTTATTCCAGTGGACATTTGCTTGAAGCCCTTAGTTTCTTTCCCTATATATGTGCTTACATCACATTCCAAATGATACAACGCCTTTACATCCTGACAAAGATCTTTAGCGGCAGATTCGGAAATATATGACCGCTGACTGCCAGTG
>NC_090736.1:62069154-62071654 GCF_036898095.1 Palaemon carinicauda | reverse complement strand
GACCTTACAACTAATCTGCTTTCCTGAACTTCTGAAGTTTGTTCCAGCCCCTCTCAAGGATTTGGTTCTCAATAGTAAATGGGAAACTGCAAAATATAGTAAAATGGCAACTGTTAGCTTTTAACTTCGTCTTAACATATTCTCTTAAAAGCCTAAAAAAAGTTTTGAAAATAGTCATTTAGTGCTGCATTCTATTTATTTGTTTATATAATTCTAAAAGATATATATTCATATAGTGATTTATAATTATGAAATAAATTGGATTCAAAATTTGCTAAATGAATAAACTGATACAATAAACATAATATAGATTCTATGTATGAAGATAAGACATTAATTACGAAATGTTATGAACAACTTCCGGTTAAAAGTCGGATATTCAGAATACAATGCCAATATTAATTGTTGTTTTGTTTGTATACAATTAAACCTAAAAAAAATTATTTGAACAATAATTAATTCTACTTTTATTTAAAAAGGAGCATTACGTTCTTATGACAGTGAATTTGATCAAGATTTTTCTTGCATCAAAAGAGAGAGAGAGAGAGAGAGAGAGAGAGAGAGAGAGAGAGAGAGAGAGAGAGAGAGAGAGAGAGAGAGAGAGAGAGAGAGAGAGAATTTTGATAGGCCAAGATTTCCTTCATCGGATGTCTTTATTACCCTATAAACGCACAAGTGACACATTATATATATATATATATATATATATATATATATATATATATATATATATATATATATATATGTGTGTGTGTGTGTGTGTGTGTGTGTGTGTGTATACAATATGTGTGTGCTTATATACTAAATTATTTGTATGTATATGAATATATATATATATATATATACATATATATATATACACACACACATATATATATATATATATATATATATATATATATATATGTGTGTGTGTGTGTGTGTGTGTGTGTGTGTGTGTGCCCCCATGGATGTTCTGTACCTATATCTTGGATAAACTTTATCATTACTCGTATACCAATTTACAACACGGGAGACACAAAAAGCTTGAAAATTTACCACCCAATAAATTCACTCTGTTATATATAAAATACTAATAAAGATTATATTAGGTCAGATAAAAATACGGCTAGACTTTAATCAGCCAGGAGAGAAGGTAGGCTTTAGAAGCATTTGTTCAACAGACACTATCCATGTAGCCATGTAACTAACTAACCAGCTAATAATGGAAAATCAACAGAGTTTGACAAATCCCTATGTATGACATTTATCGACTATCAGAAAGTACTCGATTCTGTCAAAACTTCAGCAGCAATGACAACACTTCAAATACAAGGAATAGATGAATTCTATGTTAGGACATTTGAAGATATCTACACGGGAAGTACAGCAATCCTAAAACTAAATAAAGATAGTGAGAAAATTCTGAATGAGAAAGGAGTCAGACGGGGAAACCCTACCTCTTCTAAAACATCCACAATGTGCCTGGAAGAAGTATGTAAAGATTTAGGTTGGTAAAATCTAGGAATTAATATTAATGGGAATACCGTAACAACTTAAGATTTTGCAATGCCATACAGTTGAATTTAGTGATTCGGGGGAGGAATGGCAAAAGTTGATAGATTTGAAAAGAGAAAGCAGAAATGTAAATGTAGAGACAACAAAACTCCTTTGTTTAATAGAGAGAGTTTGGGAAAAAAGGAAAAAAAAGACGTAAAGAAAGAAAGTGGAATAGTTGAAAACTCAAAGTACTGGGGTAGAATACAAAACTGCTGCGTGTCAATATAACTACCTACTAAGAAGGAAAAAAAAATTAATACTATAAGAGAAAGATCCTCGAAGCAGCAACAGACATAAATAAGTTATATCGTCTCCTGAATGGTATAATGGGAAATGTAAAAGAAAAGAACCTACCTGATGGATACAGTGACCAGGAACTAGCAAATAATTTTCTAATATTCCTTAGAAACAAAACTGAAAATATAACCAGGTCATTCGTAAATACTCAACATCAGATTAATGATACACCAGGCACACAGACAAAATTAATACGATTTAACAACATAACACAAGACATCTCCAGAATTATCAAGAGAGTAAATAAAACAAACTGCGCGATCGATCCTATGTAAATATCTGAAGTAATTGAAGAGAGAGACTTTTCTAGTCTAGCCGAAATAATAATGAGAATAGCAAATGCAAGCATTGATGAATGTAAGTTTCCTAAATCTCAGAAAATGGCTATACACACACCAGGTCTGAAAAATGCACTGGACTACCAGGAATTAAGCTCATATAGACCTATTTCAAATCTATCCTTTGTCTCAAAAGTGCTTGAATATGTAATTCTTGAACAACTAGTCAGCCACTTGGAAGTAATAGAAGCTTTGCCTGACAACCAATCTGCTTACAGAAAACTATACTCTACGGAGACAGCCATCTGCTCTGTTGTAAATGATATGCTGGAAATGATGGATGAAAAAAAAAATGTGGTATCTTAATTCTGCTCGATCTCAGTGCT
>NC_090736.1:62029154-62061654 GCF_036898095.1 Palaemon carinicauda | reverse complement strand
TTTCCTCTATAGAAACTTAAAAATGATATCCTATTCATTCAAAGGTTCGTTCCCTGAAGAATTTAGACGAGTTACATTCACGTTAGAAAATCTCTGACAAGGAGCTTATCTAATCTCTCCTTCTCCTTCCCTACCCATGACAGGTGAAGGACGGAGCTTATCCAGAAGTACACAGTTATCCATCCTCAAACTACACTTTTCTACCTTTCCATCTGCTCTGTGTAGAGAAGACAAAGGGAGGGTTAGGTTACCCTTGGTTACCATGACACTTTTAACGTGACTGTACTGTACCTATAATGTGCATATCAGTAACGTAAAGCGTAAGTCCTCCACAAATTTTTATGCATGGCTACGCATTGCTATTATCCTATGTGACTACATCAACAATAGTTTTAATTTTATGTGATTATCATGATGTTGCTAAACCAAAAGAAAGACTAATACATAAACATTCTCTGGGATTGACTTCATTTTCATACAGGTTAGCACTTAGTAGTAGTATATTTAGTGCAGCCTAATTCTTCGATTATCGTGTCTACAGTCAAATTCGTCAATAAAACAGTCTAAACCAATACTCTCATCATGTGCACTTTCAATAAACAGTAGTGCAATGTTACTCAACCTAGCAGTGGTCATTGAATTTCTAGGAAATGTTTTAACTAATTTGATTTTTGAAAAACTTCTCTCGCAAGAGGCACGCGTAACCGGAGGAGTGACAGATATCAATAATAATCTGGTTTGACAGTCAAATGCAGCCTTATAGGGACTTGAAATGGACAGGAATTGTGTTATTGACATAGACTGCATTGGCTCTTTAATGAGCAATTTCTCGACCAGAAGGATCTCGTGTTGTGCAACACTTCCGTTGACAAAATAAGCCTTTGCATATATCTTTAAACCTTTTTTCAAGAAAGAATATCTCCCATCCAGAACACAGTGCTGAAAAACCACAATAAATTGCATCTGAATCTTTGGAGAAGAATCATATATATACAGTATATATATATATATATATATATATATATATATATATATATATATATATATATATATATATATATATATATATATATACTGTATATATATATATATATATATATATATATATATATATATATATATATATATATATATATATATATATAATTTGAAAATATAATATGCATAAAAGTGGGGGGGGCCCAACCTGGGGGCCAGCTGAGAAAACTAACTTCAGTCCCCTCTCCCCCTCCCCCACCGCTAGAATAGCCACTGCTGCAGCACTACTTATTTTCATTTGATAACGATAACATTCATTATAATGATTTTTTTTCTTTAATTCTTTCTTTATACTTGTACAATAGATAATCCTTAAGCTTAATGTCATTAGCCATCCTTCAGTTTATGAGAAAAATCCTTGGATGGAAATGTGTACTTCACAGGTCCAACTGCTTGGCGTTTGGTCACACAGAGAGTGTCTTGGTAGGCTGATAGGGAGAGAGCACTGTCGCGCCTACAGTGCCGAAACAATAAAACTTTCCAAGCCTGAAAATAATGAAAAACTTTTCTAAGATGCACTATGAAATCGGGAAGGCTAAATGAACTTGCAGTGCTTCTAAATGAGTAAAAAAATTCTCAGTTGTCATCCAGAGATACAGGAGAAAATAATTGATCTTTTCACGCAAATTAAAACAAAAAGAACGGATTCCATTTTTAAATAGATGACTCAAGCTTGAACAATAACAATTTAGGTTATTAAGAAATAAAAAAAAAAATTATGTTGTTCTTTTTGGATTCTATCAATTTTCTTAATAAAATTACTTTGTCAGTTTGTTTCCTTTTACCCAATATATTAATACAAAGGCTACAAATTTTCTGGAGCAGCACACCCACTAAATTTAGCCACGAACCACCCCTGAAATGAAAAAAAAAAACAATTGAAAAACCTCCTGTTGTTTAAATCAACGGCAATTAGTCGCTAGCTTGTTTATGAATTGGTAATGATGTAAATATGACTCATCTGCATCTTCAAGATGACCGGGAGACTGAGCAGCGTCCTACTGCTACAGTCTTCCTCCAATCTTCTTTAATCAGTTCCCCGCCAGAGCAGCTACCAGACAGACGTGTTTTTCTCTCCTCTCCTCTTCACCCCGGTAGTGGATAAGCCTTCAAGTCTTGCAGAATCAAACAGTAACAGATTGAGGAGAGAAAGGGAATTTCTGTTGGACTGCTAGTCAGTCTGATTCAAACATCCAAGGGAGTTTCTTCAGTGCAGACAGTAATTAATTCTTCTCTATCTAAATTTTCTTCTAATTTAATTTCTTGATTTTTTCTTACTAACACAGAATATCTTTTTCATTCACTGTACAATTTTGATTCATAATATAGTCAATTTTTTCCTGATTCTTCCCTCTCTTCAATGTTGCATATTAGCAATGTTCATATGATCTCCTTTCATCAGCTATTAGAAGACTGGTTAGACGAATATTACTCAACTAATTTGTAATAAGAATAATTGATCATGGGTAGAGCCAGGGAAATCTTCCCGAGGCACATACATACGGATATGTTCCCAGTGATTCACCGAAACGTAAGGCTCACTACGGTAACCAGTCAAAGAATGGCTACCAAAACAAAATAGTCACAACTATGCAATAAAAAATCATGGCCTATAGTATTTATTAAGTTAAAGCCCTGTGTATTATTATTATTATTATTATTATTATTATTATTATTATTATTATTATTATTATAAGTTAAGCTACAACCCTATTTGGAAAAGCAGGAGCGTTCAAACAGGGAAAAATAGCCCAGTGAGGAAAGGAAATGAATATACTACAAGAAAAGTAATAAACATTTAAAATAAAATATCTTAAAAACAGTAACAACATTATGATAAATATTTCATAAATAAACTAAAATACCTAAAGAGGAAGAGGAAAAAGATAGAATAGTGTACCCGAGTGTACCCTCAAGCAAGAGGACTCTATTCCAAGACAGTGGAAGACCAGGGTACAGAGGCTATGACACTACAGCAAAGAAAATAAAACTTCATAGTTATTGGTCATTTCTCTTGTATTCGCTTTATTTCTTTTTTCTATATCTCTCTCTTGCTTCTACAATATCATCCTCTCAAACAATTGACTATTGACATTGAAGAATGAATAATAAAATTAGCTAAGATCTTAAGGCCTGTTACAGAGTCCTAAAATCCTCCTTGTCTCTAACTATCTCTGACTAATCTTCCTAGCTAATCACTGATCCTTTCTTCCAATATGGAAATAAAAAAAGATTTCATGAAGATATAACCATATACAGTATCTAAACATGTTTTCATTCAGCTATTTGATGTTCTCTTCTTCTTCTTTTTCAGTTTCCTTCTCGGTGCACAGGACGAGATGCGTATCTTGGCAGGTATACCTTTACGAGTCCCAGTGCTGTTTTATCTCACATTTCATATCAACTAGGATGAGAGAGAGAGAGAGAGAGAGAGAGAGAGAGAGAGAGAGAGAGAGAGAGAGAGAGAGAGAGAGAGAGAGAGAGGCGATTAGTACGAAAAATTTATGATGAAAATGTACCTATTAGAGTTCCAGAGATTTTTGCATGAAATATACATAAACTAGAGGGGCACTCAGTAGAGCGCAGATCTCCACTGCGGCAGCTTATTTACCGACCTTTTCCTCAACCTTGACCTTGACCTTGGACTTTAACATATATTAATTGGTGTGGATTTCCCTACACTCAAATATGAACCAAATTTGAAGTCTCTGTGACAACGATATCCAAACTAATGGCTGATTACGTGAATTGGACATTTTGCTCGACTGTGACTTTGACCTTTGCCTTTGACCTTCAACTATTTAATATTTTTCACCTTTTTACATAAACGTTAATCCCGGCAAGTTTCAATACTCTATGATTAAAATTGTGGCCAGGAAGCTATTCCCAAACACACACACACACACAAAGGGGCGAAAACATAACCTCCTTCCATCTACGTTGGCGGAGGTAATTAGATTGATCAAACATCTTCCTAATGACAGCATAATTCAATTACTCTAAAGACAAAGTAACGGTGATTGTATATACTGTACATGAACTACAAGATCTACTGACTCTCAGATAGCTTTTGGTATCATAACAAGTTCTCTCGTAATTTCCTTTCCAGCTCTGGTTGCTGTGCTAGTGTGCCCTGAATCTGTACGTGCGTTCCAAGTACATCTTCACACAACCACGACAACCCTTGACAGGGATGCCAGGAAAGTGCTAGAGCTCATAGAAGACTTCAGCGAAGCGAGTCTTCAGTTTCTTTATGGACAACAATACGAAGGTTAGAGTAGTAGTATTAGTCAGTTTAGTGTACTTGTGGCACTTAGCAACAGCGCCATTTATACTTTTAGTGTACTTGTGGCACTCAGCAATAGTGCCAACTAGTGCCATTTGATGCTCAAATATTCTATCTTGTAAATGGGAGCACTAACTATAAAAGACAAATTATTTTTTATTTTGGCATACTGTCGCTCACGCAAATCACAGTAAATAAGAAAGTAATGTTTTATATATTTGAATTGAACTAATGATTAACAAAATCATCATTTACCACACAATTTTCATGGATAAAGTCATTGCAGAGAGCATAGGACTTCTGATTCTTGAATATCTCAAAAAGGCTCAGGTTCAGATAACAGACAATTCACATTAAACTTACCGACCACTGGGGAGTCACAGGCATATTTTAATATGTGTTTTATTCACATATAAAATGAGGTCATTTTTTATTGGAAGATTGTGTCAATTGGCAGCCTTTAACGTTGACATTGTTTTTAATTGGTACACCTGCAGATGTTTTTTTTTTTTTTTTTTTTTTTTTTTCAGAGGATAGTGGCGATTAAATCTTAGAGAATCATTCCGAGAATGTTAATTAGTGTGTGCTGATTGTTGGTGAGAAACTGTTTCTTGTAACTTTCTACCACTGTGAATGTCTATTATGTGTATGAGAATTAACATTCTTGTGAACGTCAACAAACGAAAAAAAATCTCAAGGTCTTACAAAATGATTTTGAAGTTGATTCTTTTTTTTGGCCTATGTCATTATACTCTAAAAGATAATTTGGAAATACATTTTATTTAAATTTCCCAAAGAAGATAGTAAAAAACTAACAAAATATGTAGCCTTTAAGGCAATCATTTGAGAGCACTATAGAAATTTGTGTAAGGATATTGCTTTAAACAAATAGAAATGTTAGTAAAACCAAATTAAAGAAATCTTGCAATATAACCGAATGTCGGTCCTAGGAATTCTCAGAAGATGGAGTGAAATCTAAGCTGTGGGAATCCGGTATAATTGATTAACATCAACGCATCACTTATAGAGATTCTACGATTTTCATTTGTTTCAGTGACTGGAAGATACATTTTTGGGTTTTCTTAAGCTGCCGATGTTTTCCTTGTGCTTTTTCTCCTTCCATATCATGTCTATTGGCACAGCTTGACATAATACTATATAATAAAACGCAAGTGTCCAGCTAGATAAATAGGTTAGTTTGCTGTTAATGACCAGACAAAAATCTCCCGCCATCACCAATCCGAAGTTAGCGAGAGTAGTGACGAAAACTGGCCAAACCCCAGACATGAATAAGGACATGTCTGAGGCTTTTGCTCGGCAGTCGACTAGAAAAGACAGTATAATGTTGTTATTGTTGTTGCCAAATACCGATTTCTTACGTCACAAATTAGTTTAGTATGACCGATTGAATAAGCATATTGCCTTTGTTTATAGTTTAAGTGCATTCATGAGCGCACTTGCCATATCAGATTAAACAAACAAGTGACATGAATGATGTCAAGTCTCCAGATATTTTTGCGAATATAATGACTCCATAAGTCGAAAGAATAAACAGATTTGTGAGAGAGAAGATGATTAGAGCAAATACTCTAAAAGATATTTTGCAATTCTTAACTCTTCTCAGAAGTAGAGCTCAATTCCTATGAGTAACTAGCATTCATAATGATATGGGCCAATATTATGTACTAGCGTACTCGACCCGTCAAAAATGACGTCTAAATATCTAGACAGATTTGCAAACATAGGCCTACGTACACGCACGCACACATAGACCCAACCCCTCGCACCCCTCCCCCTTTCCTAACTATAACCCGCCGGTTCGGCAATTTGTGGAAGAGTGGGTTTCAGAGTGTAGGCCTACCACTCGGGGTATCTCCTCTCATCAGGGTATGACTACTCCCCTTCCCCTGAGCGTGTCGGGATATATATATATATATATATATATATATATATATATATATATATATATATATATATATATATATATATATATATATATATATATATATATATGTATATATATATAATCATATATATATATATATATATATATATATATATATATATATATATATATATATATATATATACACATATATATCGATAGATAATCAGATACTTTCTCTTTGTTATATAGGGGAGATTATAGAAATATATATAAACACACACACACACACACACACACACATATATATATATATATATATATATATATATATATATATATATATATATATATATATATATATATATATATGCATATATATATATGCATATATATATATATATATATATATATATATATATATATATATATATATATAAATATATATATATATATATATGTAAGTATATATATATATATATATATATATATATATATATATATATATATATATATATATATATATTTTATATATATATAAAGTACAGTTGAAATCCAAACCAATAAATAAGATACTTTAAAATGATGTGAATAGTGAATCTTATTCTGACCTATCCGACAGATACAATGAGAAGCGTCATAAGATGGTTGCCAAGCGAAGCCTCTGGGCACATGAGCTTCCTAAACGATGGAGGAACCGAGATCCTGAGACAACTGTTCCTGTTCCCTACGCCAATCACCTTCTTGGTTCTCCTTGAGACGCCCAGTAACGTCATTAGCATTTTCAGACAGGTACAGAATTATTACCAGCCCTGTTTAAAGTTTTCCATTAAAAAAGCGGTATAAATCCTGACACAAATGTTGCCAGACATTTCCCGTTTTAAAATCGGATGTTTTGACGTATGGCAGTGATATTACGGTCACCAACCCGTAAAAGATAGTAACAAAGTGGGGTAAAAATTACGGTCGCCTGTATTTTACTGTAATACGGCTAAGAACAATATATTTTTACGGAGAATTTCCGGTTAAAATTACGGGTTTTTTTAGCAGAGTGGGTTTTTTTCAATCTTACCGCATATAGAAAATGAAATTAGTTAAGAGGTGAATCAAAATCTTTATTATGTGTATTCCTCATTATTTTAGAGAAGTGTAAAATCATTTCTGGGTTTTCTATAATCGTCCACTGTTAAAAACCGTAATTTTAATCGGAAATTTTCCGTAAAAATATACTGTCCTCAGCCGTATTTCAGTAAAATACATGCGACCGTAATTTTACCATACCTCGTTATTATCTTTTACAGTTTGGTTACCGTAATATCACTCCGTTACGTCAATTTATCGTTTTTAAATCTGCAAATGTCTGGTAACATGTATGCCAGGATTTCTGCCGGTTTTTACGGCAAATTTGTATCGGTGTACCATATATAAAAAATAGAATAGTTAAGCGGTGGATAGAAATTTTCTGTAGGTCTATTCCTCTTATTTTCCCAGAATATGGTAAACTCGGCCAGATGATTGATTAACGTTAGGAATTTTTAACAACCTTTTTATTGTTTTCATAGTGCAGAAAATGTTACTCAAATACACAGCAGATGGGAACAATTTGTATTTCAAATATCTATTTTTACAAAGATCTATTTTTCAAACATTAATAAGTAATGTTGTAAGGTCGTGCATTCTACTTGATTTTCACATTTAAAACGTTGTCACAAATATATGAATAAATAAATTTTTGAATATATACATAATCTAAGGTTACACCGTGGAGAGACATTGGTATAGAATTTGGATGTTTAGCCATTTCAATTTCAAACATTCATCTGTTTCCAAATTACAGAAACATAGTCAAAGCTGTATTTGAGTTTGAGGCATTCTTCTTGGTTATCACTGATTACAATACAATGTTAAAAAATATAAAAGGAATTTTAGGTAAAATCTAAGGAAAGCGTAAAAAATGTCAATATTCTTCTTGTTTTTTCCATTGCGAAAACAATGGCTCGAATGACAATGGTGATTGTTTTGAGTTTTAAGAAAATAAGTTTACACAATAGGAAAACTAATGCCACAAAATATACAGGAATGAGGTCAGGAATTCTAAACTTTAATTCTTAATTTTATGTCAGTTCTCAAAATTGTGTTTGGTAATCCGTATTTTGACTAAGCTTAGTTAAATAAGCGAAGTTCTTTTTAGTACCGTCACTATACAATGTATAAACGCACACACATATACATATACATATATATATACAAATATATATATATATATATATATATATATATATATATATATATATATATATATATATGTATATATACAAATATATATATATATATATATATATATATATATATATATATATATATATATATATATATATATATATATATTTATATATATAAATATATATATATATATATATATCTGTATCTTTTCTTATCTTTAGCAGTTAATTTTAAAGAAAAATATGAAATGTGTCCCTGTCCCGTTCCATTTCCTCATTTATTGCCGATAGCGGTTTCAGCCAATAACTTATGGCTTTCTTCGGGGCATTATTACAAAGAAATTATTATCCTTATCTAATGGTAGTACATTTCACACAAACAATAATTAAAATTAATCTAAAAATATCAAAATACCTCAGCGAACCGCATATATGAAAATATGAAGATGTTTTGCACCAAAAAAAAAAAAAGTAAAAAATAAGAAAATAAAAAAATTGCCAATGGTTGAATAAATGAAGCAGCACAGTAACAAATTTAGTCTTTTCCTTCAAAATTCTATCCCCGGCAAAAAAGATAGAAAAAAAAAGTTGTTGCTTTAAATTATTTGATGCCACAAGTACTTCAACATCTAATGAAAATTGCATAAGAGAAAAACTATATATAAAAACGCCTTCTTTTCAATATTCAGATGAAAGATGATAGGCTGAGATCTCACACTGTTCATTGGCTCCTTATAATGGAGGGGGATATCGAAGAGGAGGACATGAAGGAGAGTCTGGCCCTTCTTGAGACCCTTGTTCCCGAAGGAACTCACGTCAGGATCTTCGTGAGGAATACCGAAGGAGCCTTGAAAGCTTTCCTGTCTTTCGTAGACATGTACGGAGTGACGCGGTAAGAAAACATAACTTACTTACAAAATGTTTATAAGTGAATATTAGTTAGATATGCAGACACACAGATTCAACCCTGCTCACCACCTTTCCCATTACTCATTACAAACAGGCAGTTTCGGCAATTTGTGGGTGATAGTAGTTTCCAAGTGTACCTCTCGGGGTAGCCCTTTTCACCGGAGTATGACTATTCCTCTTCTTACTATATTTGTTTCCTTATTTTCTTTTCCTCACTGGGCTATTTTTCGTGTTAGTACCCCTGGGCTTATAATATCCTGCATTTCCAACTGGTGATGTAGCTTAGCAAGTAATAATACACACACACACATATATATATATATATATATATATATATATATATATATATATATATATATATATATGTGTGTGTGTGTGTGTGTGTGTGTATGAATATGTAATATATATATATATATATATATATATATATATATATATATATATATATATATATATATATATATATATATATGAATATATATATATATATATATATATATATATATATATATATATATATATATATACATATACATATACATACTGTATATATATATATATATATATATATATATATATATATATATATATATATATATATATATATACATTTACATTTATATATGCATATATATCTATACATATACATATATATACACTATATGTACATATACAAATATGTATATATATATATATATATATATATATATATATATATATATATATATATATATATATATATATATATATATATATATATATATATATATATATAGTATATATATACATATACATATATATCTATACATTTACATTTATATATACATATATATCTTTACATATACATATATATATACTATATATATATATATATATATATATATATATATATATATATATATATATATATATACATATAGTATATATATATATATATATATATATATATATATATATATATATATATATATATATATATGTATATATATACACATATACATATATATATATATATATATATATATATATATATATATATATATATATATATATATATATATACATATATATATATATAAACGCGTAACTCTTTATCATCATGGGAAGATTAGGAAATTTAATACTGATTTTGTTAGCTGCACATTCTTCTTAATCCAGTGAATTAGAAGGTAGGCCAATTGTAATAGCAAGAGCTAATTATCAGGCGTTGAAGAGGAGCGGACAGTCTTGAGCAACAAACAAAACGCCATAAACTTCCCTTTGAGAACATCCAGAGAGTAAACAGTATCTTAACATTCCCATTTTCTTTAAGACAAAGGTTAACTAAAAAGTTGTCGAATATGTTGTCCTTCAATGAGAGTTAAACAGTACAGAGGCTATGGCACTACCCATGACACAGTGGTTTGATTTTGAAGTGTTCTTCTCATAGAAGAGCTTCTTACCTTAGCTAAAATAGTCTCATCTAAAGAACCAAACCAAAATAGTTTGCTTGGGAATATTTGAAATAGGCCCTAAAGGATTACATGAAAATAAATGATTACAAGGATAAAAGTAAAACATAGTTCATATCATAAGCAAAAGGATAAAAGGTGGATGTCATTGGAAGTAAACAAATTTTAACATGATTAGATTACCAGTAAAATACGCATCCCGTAGATCATTGTTGATTTAAAAGGTTTCAATAGCTATTTTATTCCAATCCTCCGTCAAACAACGCCCACAAGGTTCGGTATTAACAAGCAAGATGAAAAAAAAATATAGCAACATAATCTGCATCTTAAAGTTTATGCTTTACAATAATATAGGATAGGCCTATAAGAATTGGAGGAAAGGGAGCAGGAACAAATCTAGAAGAAGAATATAGAACTTCTTAGCTTCCTCAAACATTTTAGCAATTATCGTTGTTCTCACTTGCTTAAATCGAAAGATTATATTATTAGTTACTAACGCTCTGGGCTGGAGGATGCATTTATAATAGGAGAAACCCAAAGATCTGTTCTATTTACAATACTTTTTTAACGATGTCGCAATTTTGCAAAGGTACACTAAGCGATGATGCGGATATCCTTCCAATTTAATTTCCTTGCTGACTTATCATTTGGATTTATACGAAAGAATATTGCCATTTCGAAAATTTATAAAGAAAATCCGACATTTTGCAATAGGATAGATATTACGTAGGTGACGGCCGGATGCAGATGACACTAGTCTCTAGGAGAGTCGGTTTCAGCTCAAAATCTTTTCAGTATCAGTACGCTGGTAGACATTGTCCGTGACAGACGTATTCACACCAGTGGCAACCTATAGTGGTATCGTGATTGATATAGTTCTTCAAGTAAGTTGTGAGCCTTATTTGATTATTTATTCATGTGTGATTTATTTGGTTTGAATGCCTTTTTTTCGTGTGTGATTTTATTCAAAAGAACCATCGGCAAGCGTGAATTTTAACTTGTGGTTTGGGTCCTATTTGTTCCATCGTCTTAGAAAGTTCTGGAGCTTCCTGTAAATTGATCACCGTTGCTTTGTTTATCCATTTCACGGTATCTGGATCGTGATCTGTTCATAGATAATATCGTATTCTTAAGGATTAAACAATAGAAAATAAACTCAAAAATGGTGTAGTTATAGTCACGTATTAGCAGAAAAGCATTAGGCCTAGGCCATGGTACAATCCCGGAAAATATAGTTTGGATCTCGGGTAATGAATGATAAATTTGGATAAAACTAAAGCTTATGTTGTTTTGCGGCCAGTGAATATCTTTTCGCGTAAGTGCAAAGAATGCGAGAGAAAATTAATGACTAATGAACGACTCTTAGTACAGCGGCATAGCAGACCAATTGTTCAAATTGGTCTAAAAGCACCAAAATTGGCACACATGTAGATTAATATATTCTAAACATTTTTGGATATGGAGGCATTCAAGATTAGCCCTTAGGAAGATATGGCGGCCATTGTTCAAAATGGCCGCCATTTAACATTAGCGTCATTACATAGACTTCATTATGTGTCGTTAGTTTGGTGCTAGATGGGCCAAAATTCCCTTTTTTTACATCAGAATTAACATCAATAAATGTTTAACAGATATTTAGATGAATTTTCTCAAAAATGGCCCCCAAACTGGCCGCCATTTTGTGGAAAAAGTGGACATTTGATGAAGATTTCAATACTCAACATCATCTTTGAGAACACTTCTCGTGTTCTCCAGCCACATATACTCATCTTCTATGTGCTGCTCACAGTTGTGGCGTCTAAGAGAGGTCACAGAAGTAGCTGGGATCATTTGCCCTTTGACAGAAGAAGCAACAGGACGTACATCCGTGTAATATTCTGGTAGAGGCTCAACCGTCTTTGATCCAGTATCACGCCCAGTGAGAGCAATGCTACGATCCACTCCCTCATCTGCACACGTTGGGTGTTGAAAAAGCGAGATTCCTGTTCCATGGAATGAATTCTTGGCTGTGGTGGCACTTGGGTTGTGGTCAATGTTGTCCACAGCCGCAGTTGTGAACACATTGCTACGCAGGGTAGGCGGGCAGACCACTTCCTCTATGCGGTACAGCTGACACACGCTGTTTCCCATCTGGGCAGAAAGACGTAGGACTCTGTCATATGAGATGCTTAGGCCCAGAGAGAAGAGCTTGTCCACAAGTCCTCTCTTGCGTGTTTCAGCATACAGCATCAGCCCAACATAGGTTGGAAGAGGAGTTTCTTGAGACGTACTGTGTCTGACAGCTGGAGGCTCCTGTGTCTTGGTTGCTCCCTGCTTCCGACTTTGCTTGACACTGTTGAACTTGAGAAGCTGCGCAATGGAAAGAGCTGCTTGTGTTGAAGAGGAATGGCTTTGATTCTTGATGGTGGGGCCATCCAGCACCATATTTACCATTGCAACTAGTACGTTTGGCACAGAGTCCTCCTGACAGCCGCCCGGGAATGATCCACGGAATTGGTAAGTGTCTTCAAACATATATCGACGAACTATCTGTGCAGCACGCGCAAGGTGAACTGCCTCAGTGTCACAGTCTTGCTCGCAGGCTTTGCCTAGCGCTTCACCAATGTCTTCATCAAACGCTAGTAAAACATCTCGGCCTTTGCTGTGGGATCTCAGGCCTGGTATCTGGGCTAACAGGCGCTCTTTCAGCCTTGTGCTATTAACTTTCTGGCACAAAACAACCCCGAGCTGTTCCATTCTTGTTGTGTATAGCTTTACAAGTTCTGCGAGTCTGAAGACTGGGGTGGTGCCCTCTTCTAGGTGGGTTTCCTCGATATACAGGACCAGTTCAGCCAGTACGATTCTTGACATTACACCTTCATGGTCAGTTTTCTGCTCGGCTTCTACAGTGGTCTTTGCACGATAGTAAAGAGCCAACAAACACTTGGAATGGTACTTGGCCTCCAGAGCCACCATATCACCCATGCTGAGCCTGGCTATGAGTTCATTGTCCCCAACTTGCGCTGCACACTTCCGTACGCGTGTGTCCACCTGGAAGGTTGTTACTTCATGTACGGTCTCTGTGCCAGACTTTCCACAGAAAAAGCAGGAGGTGCCACTGGTAGTGGCTTCTGAAGAGTGTGTTCTGGCGCGCTTGGCCTGGACATTGTCAGTACTATCAAATGCTGAGCTGCTTGCGATGCGTCTCTTCTCTGCTCTTCGTAGCATTGTGTTATTGTATTTGAGCATACATGTTTTATGCCACTTGGCCTGGTGGGCAACCATTGTCGCCTCAACACCTTGTCCTTCATCTAGTCTCTGTAACTGAACAGTTATTGGCAGTTCTCCGAGTTCATCAAATTTGACCAAGTTTGCAGCCATTGTCGTGTATCCACTCCCAGGGTCTCGGCGTTTAGACAGTACTGGGCAGACAAGTGACTCTGTTGTCTCCTCTTGACATACAAGACACAGCTTCCAGTTTGTCTCAGGAGGTGTTGTGGGAGTACGTTGCTCAAAAGTATCGACCAGTTGGAACTTCTTTGCCATGGCTGCAGTCTGGAACAACGCGTCTCTGATGTCAGGTGGTGCTGCTGCTGCCTCACATGCAAAGACACAAAACACCACCATGTTACCACAAGTTACTACTACAAGCACCATGACTATCAACACTATACTATTACTGCAGCCGCCGTCACTGCCACCAACGCTGCCGCTGCAAAGTAAAATTCATTTTCTTGTGAAATGGTAGCCAAATTATTTGGTAAGCACAGAAGTATGTGTAATTGTACAATACTTATCACCTCTAGCACACTTATCACCTTTAGCATCCACAAAAAGACAAATTATGGTACATATTCAATGACGCTAACGGTAAATAGCGGCCATTTTGAAAAATGGCCGCCAAATGTGCTACGGGGAGAATCTTGAATGCCTCCATATCCAAAATTGTTCAGAATGTATTAATCCACATGTGTGCCAATTTTGGTGCTTTTAGAACAATTTGAACAATTGGTTTCATATTTCTTACTATGCCGCTGGGCTAGAAGGAGTTCGCCTCCTGTAGGTCCTCAGAAGGGGGAGTCCTACCAGCATATCAATCCCCCCCCCCCCCCCGCCCCTCACCCCCGTATCCTTCCTTTACTCTGTCCTACAGAGGATTTTAGTTTCTCATTTCCTATTTTTGTTATATAGTTTTTTTCTTTTTTTATTTTGTACGTATTTTTGTCTTTTTCTATCTCAATTTTTTTTTTTTACTTTTAGGGTAAAATAAGTCTCTCTCTCTCTCTCTCTCTCTCTCTCTCTCTCTCTCTCTCTCTCTCTCTCTCTCTCTCTCTCTCGTGTTGTTCATACCTATGGAACATTGATGTCCATCTCTCTCTCTCTCTCTCTCTCTCTCTCTCTCTCTCTCTCTCTCTCTCTCTCTCTCTCTCTCTTTTCTCTATCAGCTGTTACACATATGGAACAGTGAGGACTCTCTCTCTCTCTCTCTCTCTCTCTCTCTCTCTCTCTCTCTCTCTCTCAGGCTTTGGAAATCGCTCTGCTTCTGTTTTCCCAACTCGCATGTAACTTACCTCCATTAGAAAGGTGCTTATGAATAGATCCCTTCTATCTGGCATATAACCTGCCTCCTTCCAAGAGGCGTACCCGTCTAGTATTCCGTTGGTTTGGAGTTCGAGACTCGCTTGAGCCATCAACCTCACCGTCCTTGTCCTTAGGGATTGGGGGAATATTGTAGATCTAATTACAGTCATAAACAACCATTGCCTGGCTCTCCCTGTTCCTAGCTTGGGTGCTAATCCTATTTATGTATAGTGGGTATAGGACATCGTCCCTTATCTCCGCCACTCACGAGTGCCTTTTAAACCTATAAATATTCGCATAGGAAGCATCAAACCCTGATAAATATTTATGCAAATGAAGATAAATATTATTTCGACGGGAAATTCCTTTTGACTCTTTGAGAGAGAAATTATTTAGCTTTTGCAACATTGCACGGTTTTGCAGGACGTATTTTTGGTCGTGCTGTGGTGTACTCGCTTTACGTACATGTATATGGGCGTACGTGGTACGGTTGTACGTGTTTATTTTATTCAGTGGAGTCGTTACCGTGTTGGTATTTTGCCTGATTTTATATAAATGGTAACTCTAGTTACTGGTTTAACATTTCTTTACCTAAGAAAGCATTTTGAAATGTAATATTTCTATGATTTAAGCATTATATATATATGTATATATATATATATATATATATATATATATATATATATATATATATATATATATATATATATATATATATATATATATATATATTATACATATATGTGTGTATGTGTGTGAGTGTGTGTGTGTTTTAATAAACGTCCTCCGATATTTGCCTGGGTAAAAAATTGAAAAGCAGAATGCCTTAAGCCCAGGAGCCCTAACAGGAAAAATAGCCCAGTGAGGAAAGGAAACAAGGGAAATTAGAATATTTTAAGATGAGTAACAACATTGAAATAAACATTTCCTATATAAACTATACAAACTTTAACAAAACAAGAGGAAGAGAAATTTCATAGAATAGTGTGCCCGAATGTACCCTCAAGCAAGAGAACTCTATCCCAAGAAAGTTGAAGACCATGGTACAGAGGTTATGGCACTACCGAAGACTAGAGAATGATGGCTTGATTTTGGAGTGTCCTTCTCCTAGAAGAGCTGCTTATCCATAGTTAAAAAAAAAAGAGTCTCTTCTACCCTTACCAAGGGGAGAGGAGCCATTGAACAATTATATTTCAGTAGTTAACCCATTAAGCGAGGAAGAATTATTTGGTAATCTCAGTGTTGTCAGGTTTCTGGGGGTAGAGCGGAGGTAGACCCATGACGGCTACCTCCGTCCCGGCGGAGACACCCGCCCCATCGATTCGCATGGAAGAGAAAGACGTAGCCTCCCACATAGAACCATCCGGGCTTGCAGATGGACATGGCGCAGAGGACCAGGAGGGTCGATGGCTTGATTGAAGCCGGGGACTGTACGTTGGATGAGGTGTCTTCTTACAGGAAGGTTCTGGCCTTCATCAGGAGTCATCATTGCCTGGACGAACCAAAGCCGTCGACGGAGCAAGCTTGGCTCTCGGGGTTGGGGAGGATGGTAGATAACCCCGTCTAACAGAAGCCATCCTTGACCCTCCCCTTAGCTCCTGATGTCAAACTCTGTAGGGAGCATGTCGACAGGTACGTCGCGGGGCAGGTAAACTCCCTCAGGGCCCAGGGGTCCTTCAAGTTACTGCCGGGCTTGCGGACCCTGAAATGGTTCTAGGTCCCTGACGGTTAGTAGTAGCCTCCCTCAACCAAAGCAACACCGAAGATAGGACTGTCTCTGCCCCTGTGTGCTTCTCTCCGGCCGAGGCTTCCATGATGGAGGATACGGCCCAAGACATTGTCAACGTGACTTCGTGGCTTGACTGGTGGGTCTGTACGTTGGTGAGCTTCCAGCTGTCTCACGATCTGGCGATTCTGGAGAACCAGGCTCTTCTTCAGGAACTTGTACGCTCAGGGGGGAAGGCTATGAAGTTCCTCACCTTCCAGTCTCTCACTCAGACAGCCAATTGGGTACTTCGGAGGAGGGATACAATCCTCAACAAGCTATCCCATAAGCTCCCCAAGCGAGAGGCGAAGTGTTTGAGGAACTCGCCGGTGTGGGGCGAGTCCATCTTCCCCCTGAAAGCGGTAGAAGAGACTATGGAGAGAGTCCGGAGGCTAAAGGAAACAGCGGACCCCAGACACTCAGCCGTGAGACGACCATCACACAGAAGGGTTGTACCAGAAGGGCCCCACCCGACTACGTCCCAGTCAAAGAGAGACTTTCCCTCGTCAGCCTGGCAGTAGACATCTCAGCCCTCCCCCCCCCCCCCCCGCGTAGGGGAAGTTCTACCCCTCAGGCCTCCTTAAGGCCTAAGTACTCAGGCTCTAGGAGAGGCCGTTCAAGCCGCGCCTCCAGAAGGAGGTAGGAAGAAAGGCCCCCCTCTCCTGCCGAAGACTCAGATAGGGGGATGCCTCAAACATTTTTGGCAAGCATGGCGGAACAACGGGGCGGACCCATGGTCCGTAGCAGTACTGAAGGAGGGATGCAGGGTCCCCTTCCTGACGGAGCCACCTCCTCTGATCCCCGATCATCGAGCGGAATGTCTGGCTCCCAAGGACCCCTTGAAAAAGGCAGCTTTACAGTAGGAGGTGTCAGCCATGCTGAACAGCCCTAGAACTAGTGGAGGACCCGTCCCCATGGTTCTACAGCAGGCTCTTCCTGGTAGAGAAGGCGACAGGGGGGTGGAGACTGGTCATCGACCTCTCGGCCCTCAACAAGTTTATCAGCAAGACGGACTTCAAAATGGACACTCCGAAGTCAGTGCTGTCAGCCTTAAGAGAAGGGGACTTCATGATGTCCCTGGACCTTAAAGATGCATATTTCCAGATCCCTGTCCACCCCTAAAACAGGAAGTTCCTCAGAGTGAAGTGGGGTTCCTAGTCTCTGCAGTTCAGGACCCTTTGCTTCTACCTGTCGACGGCCCCTCAGGTGTTCACAAGGGTGTTTGCCACAGTGTCAGCCTGGGCGCACAAAAAGGGCATCCGGCGGATTCGCTACCTGGACGATTGGTTGCTTCTTTCAGCCTCAGAGGCAGTTTTGAAGGATCAAGGTGTAGAGTTGGTGCGGTTCTGCAGGGACTTGGGAATCAACATCAACATGGAAAAGTCGCAGTTAGTACCCTCCAACAGAATAACATACCTGGGAATGGTCCTAGACTCGAAGTTGGGGAAAGCAAGGTCCCTACACCCGGAGGTAGCCCAGACACTCCTAGGAAAATGGGGGTCCCCAGTGATAGATCTGTTCGCCACAAGGATCAACACCCAGCTCCCAGTATTCTGCTCTCCAGTCCGCGATCCTACAGCAGCATTCGAGGACGCCTTTCAGCATCCGTGGGACGGTCTTGACGCATACGCCTTCCCTCCCTTCGGAACAGTCAGACAGGTCCTCAAGAGAGTCAGGCTGTCAAAGAACCTGCGGATGCCTTTGGTAGCGCCCTGGTGGCCGGAGAGAGAATGGTTCGCAGACCTAAAGGAGTTAGCCATCCTCCCACCGCGGCCGCTGCCAGACAGGGAAGACCTTCTCCGTTAGCCCCACTTCAAAAAGTTCCACGAAAACCCTCGGTCCCTCCAGCTACACGCGTGGAGGTTGTCGAGCGGTTGTCGAGGAAGGAAGGGTACTGGTCAAGGACCGCCACGAGGATGACGGGTTATCTTAAGAGATCATCACTCGTAGTCTACTAGGTGAAATGGGCTACGTTTGTAAAGTGGTGCACCGCCCAGAACCTGAGGCCACTGGACTTATCTATTCACGAAATAGCAGACTTCCTTGTTCACCTGAGGGACGTCCTAGGAGTATCCATCCCGTCGATTAAGGGAGTTCGGGCCGCACTGGGCCAAGTCTTCCTCCTCAAAGGACTCGATCTCGGAGCATCCCGGCAGATCTCTTATGCTCTTAAAGAGTTTTGAACAGTCATGTTCCCCCCGTTCCTCCAGAGTACTGCAATGGGACGTAGCCAGGGTCCTCAAGTTCCTTACCAGGACACCCTTTGAACCGTTCAGGAACATTCTCAATAAGGATCTTACCCTGAAGACGGTCTTCCTCCTAGCCCTAGCTTCCGCCAAACGAGTCAGTGAGCTGCATGGACTGTCGTACGAGGTCTCACACTCGAAGGGTTGGAAAGACTTGAGTTTTAAGTTTCTCCCAGACTTTGTAGCCAAGACCCAAAATCCTGCCTTCTGAGATCCCAAGTTCGAAAGCTTTTTGGTCCCAGCAATCCCACGTTCGGACAATCCCGAAGACTTGTTGTGCTCGATCAGGTCGGTCAGAAAGTACCTAGAAAGGACAGCCAGACTTCGCCCTGAGATCAAGAGTCTGTTCGTCTCCGCAGGCCCGGTTAAGAAAGCGGTGTCCAGAAACACCATCTCCTGGCTCAGACAGGTCATAAAGAGACTGTACAAGGAAGTTCCTGGATTCCTTCTCCATCGGAACGGTCATTTCCGCTCTCCAACAGGTTTAAGGTCGAAGCCCCGGGGAAGCCCGTGGGAAGTAATTCCAAGCGACACAAGTTCCTCCTTACTACCCCCTTTCCTGCTTCCCCTTGTTCCCTTTCCGTATCCTCCGCCCATGTGAGAGTTGATCGTTGGAGACGCCCATGCTCGGGTGAAGATTATAAAGAGGTGAGTTACAGTAGCACTAAATAAAGAGGTTTTTGCATAGTTCTCCCCGAGTCTCCTATCCTGTTTTTTGTAGTCAGTCAGAACCTAGCCTCCTATCTAGGTTCTATCAGATAGTTTCATTTCGGGTCTCCCGACCTGTAAGTTCACTCCCTCCTCCTAAGGTATAAGTCTCCTAAGAAAGTAGTTCGAGGTAAGTACTCCGTGTTGCACAAATCACAAATTTTAAGTAAGTTTTATTTTTCCTAACAGTACTTAACTCGAACTACTTTCGGGTTATGGCCGGCCCAGCCTTCCCCGAGTGTCTTACAGAAGTTCGAATGTATAGTTACCAAAGCTTACTGACGACCGAGACCTTGGTCCATGCTCTCGCAGTCTGACCCGGGTCGCCTCAGGGCGAGTATCCATCTGCCACGGAGGGACCCACCAGAGAAAACGGAGATAGGGGAAACTACTCAAAAATCTGGTCGGTTGGGAGGAGAATCCCAGATACTCCTAAGAAAGTAGTTCGAGGTAAATACTGTTAGGAAAAATACAAATTACTTAAAATTTGTGATTTTGTTAATTACTTTTTCTCACGGGGCTATTTTCCCTGTTGGAGCCCTTGGGCATATAACATTCTGCTTTTCCAACTAGGGTTGTAGCCTTATATATATATATATATATATATATATATATATATATATATATATATATATATATATATATATATATATATATATATATATATATATATATATATATATATATATATATATATACATTATATTATATTATATATTAAGTATATGTATATGTTATATATATACATATAAATTTCTACCTCATACCTGGGATCGAAAGCTAGCCCCTTCTAATGAAAGGCCAGGTCGAAACCAACCATGTCACGAGAGCCCATAAAAAGAAATTGGAACCTGACCGCTACCAGCTGTCTGAGGATTTACCTGGCGAGACATCAGTCTTTTATCAGCGAGTTTTACCCAATTTCCCGGGCCACCACGTGACACAATTGGTAGTAATTCATTCAAATTACCCCTAATGAGTCAATATGGATTAATATCAACACAACATCGTGTTCAAATAGAAATAAATTTCTACCTCATACCTGGGATCGAACGCTAGCCCCTTCTAATGAAAGGCCAGGTCGAAACCAACCATGTCACGAGAGCCCATAAAAAGAAATTGGAACCTGACCGCTACCAGCTGTCCAAGGATTTACCTGGCGAGACATCAGTCTCTTACCAGCGAGTTTTACCCAATTTCCCGGGCCACCACGTGACACAATTGGTAGTAATTCATTCAAATTACCCCTAATGAGTCAATATGGATTAATATCAACACAACATCGTGTTCAAATAGAAATAAATTTCTACCTCATACCTGAGATCGAACGCTAGCCCCTTCTAATGAAAGGCCAGGTCGAAACCAACCATGTCACGAGAGCCCATAAAAAGAAATTGGAACCTGACCGCTACCAGCTGTCCGAGGATTTACCTGGCGAGACATCAGTCTCTTACCAGCGAGTTTTACCCAATTTACCGGGCCACCACGTGACACAATTGGTAGTAATTCATTCAAATTACCCCTATTGAGTCAATATGGATTAATATCAACACAACATCGTGTTCAAATTAATCCATATTGACTCATTAGGGGTAATTTGAATGAATTACTACCAATTGTGTCACGTGGTGGCCCGGGAAATTGGGTAAAACTCGCTGGTAAGAGACTGATGTCTCGCCAGGTAAATCCTCGGACAGCTGGTAGCGGTCAGGTTCCAATTTCTTTTTATGGGCTCTCGTGACATGGTTGGTTTCGACCTGGCCTTTTATTAGAAGGGGCTAGCGTTCGATCCCAGGTATGAGGTAGAAATTTATTTCTATTTGAACACGATGTTGTGTTGATATTAATCCATATCGACTCATTAGGGGTAATTTGAATGAATTACTACCAATTGTGTCGCGTGGTGGCCCGGAAAATTGGGTAAAACTCGCTGGTAAGAGACTGATGTCTCGCCAGGTAAATCCTCGGACAGCTGGTAGCGGTCAGGTTCCAATTTCTTTTTATGGGCTCTCGTGACATGGTTGGTTTCGACCTGGCCTTTCATTAGAAGGGGCTAGCGTTCGATCCCAGGTATGAGGTAGAAATTTATTTCTATTTGAACACGATGTGTTGATATTAATCCATATATATATATATATATATATATATATATATATATATATATATATATATATATATATATATATATATATATATATATATATTATACACATGTGCCCACATAATCTAGCACACACTCAGCCCACACATCACCACAGAGATTATCTATATGGCTTTTTGCTAGAAGAGAGCTTATAATCAGAATCCCATTGAATGTTGAGAGCTGGCCTTTGGAGGGTGATGCTTACAGCTTCAGATATTATGAGCCGGCCGTAGTTACTTGAGTTTTGAACAATGTAGGTTCCATCAAATACGGCTTAGAATAGTTGAAGCTGTAAGAAGAGCCCTCTGATGGCCAACAGTCGAAAGTCAACGGGATTCTGATTACACACTCCCCTCAGATAAAAGCTATACAGATAATCTATATGGTGGTGTGGGCCTTCATGTGTTTCTGAATTTGTGTGCAAATATCCATGAATATATATATATATATATATATATATATATATATATATATATATATATATATATATATATATATATATATATATATATATATATATATATATAATACACATATATATATATATATATATATATATATATATATATATATATATATATACATATATATACTTATATATATGAATTATTTCATACATACTATTACCAGAGTGACATACAAAAGGGTTTCGCCCTTACCAAGGGGCTCATCAGGTGGGTTTTGCCTACATCCATTATTGCAGGCTTGGTTCCCACGACCCTTCTTCCTTCCCTCCTCTTTTCTATTTTATTTTCATCTTAATTCAAATGTCATCAGTACTTCATGAATGTCTTATGATAACTCATGACTTGTATTTGAGTTGGATTACTTAGAGAAGCAATTTGAAATCTACTTCAGCATTTTGGGCATTGAACTTACGGGTTTTTCCGCCGCGCCAGAGGTTGCCCTTCCTTCTGAAATAGCTTTCGGCCAACTCCAGCTAGCCTATTAGTGGTGTCATGACTTATATTTGAGTTGGATTACTTAGAGAAGATATTTGAAATCTACTTCAGCATTTTGGGCATTGAACTTACGGGTTTTTCCGCCGCGCCAGAGGTTGCCCTTCCTTCGGAAATAGCTTTCGGCCAACTCCAGCTAGCCTATTAGTGGTATCACGACTTATATTTGAGTTGGATTACTTAGAGAAGTAATTTGAAAGCTACTTCAGCATTTTGGGCATTGAACTTACGGGTTTTTCCGCCGCGCCAGAGGTTGCCCTTCCTTCTGAAATAGCTTTCGGCCAACTCCAGCTAGCCTATTAGTGGTGTCATGACTTATATTTGAGTTGGATTACTTAGAGAAGATATTTGAAATCTACTTCAGCATTTTGGGCATTGAACTTACGGGTTTTTCCGCCGCGCCAGAGGTTGCCCTTCCTTCTGAAATAGCTTTCGGCCAACTCCAGCTAGCCTATTAGTTGTGTCATGACTTATTTTTGAGTTGGATTACTTAGAGAAGATATTTGAAATCTACTTCAGCATTTAGGGCATTGAACTTACGGGTTTTTCCGCCGCGCCAGAGGTTGCCCTTCCTTCTGAAATAGCTTTCGGCCAACTCCAGCTAGCCTATTAGTGGTGTCATGACTTATATTTGAGTTGGATTACTTAGAAAAGATATTTGAAATGTACTTCAGCATTTTGGGCATTGAACTTACGGGTTTTTCCGCCGCGCCAGAGGTTGCCCTTCCTTCTGAAATAGCTTTCGGCCAACTCCAGCTAGCCTATTAGTGGTGTCATGACTTATATTTGAGTTGGATTACTTAGTGAAGATATTTGAAATCTACTTCAGCATTTTGGGCATTGAACTTACGGGTTTTTCCGCCGCGCCAGAGGTTGCCCTTCCTTCTGAAATAGCTTTCGGCCAACTCCAGCTAGCCTATTAGTGGTGTCATGACTTATATTTGAGTTGGATTACTTAGAGAAAATATTTGAAATCTACTTCAGCATTTTGGGCATTGAACTTACGGGTTTTTCCGCCGCGCCAGAGGTTGCCCTTCCTTCTGAAGTAGCTTTCGGCCAACTCCAGCTAGCCTATTAGTGGTGTTATGAGTTATATTTGAGTTGGATTACTTAGAGAAGCAATTTGAAATCTACTTCAGCATTTTGGGCATTGAACTTACGGGTTTTTCCGCCGCGCCAGAGGTTGCCCTTCCTTCTGAAGTAGCTTTCAGCCCACTCCCCTCACTCCAGCTAGCCTATTAGTAGTCAGTCGTGATTGATGAATCTTGAAATTCAGTGGTGAAGCCAAGAGCCATTGTTTTGCCAGGCGGCGAAGCCAAGCGTCATATTTAGGCCGGGCGGTGAAGCCAAGCAACATTGTTGTGCTGGGCGGTAAAGCCAAGCGTGCCAGGTGGTGAAGCCTAGCGCCATTGTAAGCCAGGCGGTGAAGTCAAGTGCCATTATAAGCCGGGCACTGAAGCCAAGCAGGCCAGGCGGTGAAGCCAAGCGCCATTGTTTTGCTGGGCGATGAAGCCAAGCAGGTCGGGCGGTGAAGCCAAGCAGGCCAGGCGGTGAAGCCAAGCAAGCCAGGCAGTGAAGCCAAGTGCCATTTTTGTGCTGGGCGGTAAAGCCAAGCGGGCCAGGTGGTGAAGCCTAGCGCCATTGTAAGCCGGGCACTGAAGCCAAGCGGGCAGATGGTGAAGCCAAGCGCCATTATAAGCCGGGCACTGAAGCCAAGCAGGCCAGGCGGTGGAGCCAAGCGCCATTGTTTTGCCAGGCTGTGAAGCCAAGCGCTATTGTAGCCAGGTAGTGAAGCCAACCGCCATTGTAAGCCGGGCGGTGAAGCCAAGCGGGCCAGGCGGTGAAACCAGGCACCATTGTTGGGCCGGGCGGTGAAACCAGGCACCATTGTTGGGCCGGGCGGTGAAGCCAAGCACCGTTGTTTGGCCGGGAGGTGAAGCGAAGCGGGCCAGGCAGTGAAGCCAAGCGCCGTTGTTTTGCCGGGCGGTGAAGCCAAGCGCCATTGTAGCCAGGCGTTGAAGCCAAGCGCTATTGTTTTGCCGGGCGATGAAGCCAAGCGGGCCAGGCGATGAAGCCAAACGCCATTGTTTTGCCGGGCAATGAAGCCAAGCGGGCCAGGCGGTGAAGCCAAGCGCCATTGTTTTGCCGGGCAGTGAAGCCAAGCGGGCCAGGCGGTGAAGCCAAGCGCCATTGTTGGGCCGGGCGGTGAAGCCAAGCGGGCCAGGCGGTGAAGCCAAGCGCCATCGTTTTGCCGGGCGGTGAAGCCAAGCGGGCCAGGTGGTGAAGCCAAGCGCCATCGTTTTGCCGGGCGGTGAAGCCAAGCGGGCCAGGCGGTGAAGCCAAGCGCCATCGTTTTGCCGGGCGGTGAAGCCAAGCGGGCCAGGCGGTGAAGCCAAGCGCCATCGTTTTGCCGGGCGGTGAAGCCAAGCGAGCCAGGCGGTAAAGCCAAGCGGGCCAGGCGGTGAAGCCAAGCCCCATCGTTTTGCCGGGGGGGGGGGAAGCCAAGCGGGCCAGGCGGTGAAGCCAAGCGGGCCAGGCGGTGAAGCCAAGCGCCATCGTTTTGCCGGGCGGTGAAGCCAAGCGGGCCAGGCGGTGAAGCCAAGCGGCATCGTTTTGCCGGGCGGTAAAGCCAAGCGGGCTAGGCGGTAAAGCCAAGCGGGCCAGGCGGTAAAGCCAAGCGCCATCGTTTTGCCGGGCGGTGAAGCCAAGCGGGCCAGGCGGTGAAGCCAAGAGCCATCGTTTTGCCGGGCGGTGAAGCCAAGCGCCATCGTTTTGCCGGGCGGTGAAGCCAAGCGCCATCGTTTTGCCGGGCGGTGAAGCCAAGCGCCATCGTTTTGCCGGGCGGTGAAGCCAAGCGCCATCGTTTTGCCGGGCGGTGAAGCCAAGCGCCATCGTTTTGCCGGGCGGTGAAGCCAAGCGGGCCAGGCGGTGAAGCCAAGCGCCATCGTTTTGCCGGGCGGTGAAGCCAAGCGCTATCGTTTTGCCGGGCGGTGAAGCCAAGCGCTATCGTTTTGCCGGGCGGTGAAGCCAAGCGCCTATCGTTTTGCCGGGCATTGAAGCCAAGCAGGCCAGGCGGTGAAGCCAAGCGCCATCGTTTTGCCGGGCGGTGAAGCCAAGCGCCATCGTTTTGCCGGGCGGTGAAGCTAAGCGGGCCAGGCGGTGAAGCCAAGCGCCATCTTTTTGCCGGGCGGTGAAGCCAAGCGCCATCGTTTTGCCGGGCGGTGAAGCCAAGCGCCATCGTATTGCCGGCCGGTGAAGCCAAGCGGGCCAGGCGGTGAAGCCAAGCGCCATCGTATTGCCGGGCGGTGAAGCCAAGCGGGCCAGGCGGTGAAGCCAAGCGGGCCAGGCGGTGAAGCCAAGCGGGCCAGGCGGTGAAGCCAAGCGGGCCAGGCGGTGAAGCCAAGCGCCATCGTTTTGCCGGGAGGCGGTGAAGCCAAGCGCCATCGTATTGCCGGCGGTGAAGCCAAGCGGGCCAGGCGGTGAAGCCAAGCGCCATCGTATTGCCGGGCGGTGAAGCCAAGCGGGCCAGGCGGTGAAGCCAAGCGGGCCAGGCGGTAAAGCCAAGCGGGCCAGGCGGTGAAGCCAAGCGCCATCGTTTTGCCGGGCGGTGAAGCCAAGCGGGCTAGGCGGTGAAGCCATGCGCCATCGTTTTGCCGGGCGGTGAAGCCAAGCTGGCCAGGCGGTGAAGCCAAGCGCCATCGTTTTGCCGGGCGGTGAAGCCAAGCGCCATCGTTTTGCCGGGCGGTAAAGCCAAGCGAGCCAGGGGGTGAAGCCGAGCGCCATCGTATTGCCGGGCGGTGAAGCCAAGCGGGCCAGGCGGTGAAGCCAAGCGCCATCGTTTTGCCGGGCGGTGAAGCCAAGCGCCATCGTTTTGCCGGGCGGTGAAGCCAAGCGCCATCGTTTTGCCGGGCGGTGAAGCCAAGCGGGCTAGGCGGTGAAGCCAATCGCCATCGTTTTGCCGAGCGGTGAAGCCAAGCGGGCCAGGCGGTGAAGCCAAGCGCCATCGTTTTGCCGGGCGGTGAAGCCAAGCGGGCCAGGCGGTGAAGCCAAGCGCCATCGTTTTGCCAGGCGGTGAAGCCAAGCGCCATCGTTTTGCCGGGCGTTGAAGCCAAGCGCCATCGTATTGCCGGGCGGTGAAGCCAAGCGGGCCAGGCGGTGAAGCCAAGCTCCATCGTATTGCCGGGCGGTGAAGCCAAGCTCCATCGTATTGCCGGGCGGTGAAGCCAAGCGGGCCAGGCGGTGAAGCCAAGCGCCATCGTTTTGCCGGGCGGTGAAGCCAAGCGGGCCAGGCGGTGAAGCCAAGCGGGCCAGGCGGTGAAGCCAAGCGGTCCAGGCGGTAAAGCCAAGCGGGCCAGGCGGTGAAGCCAAGCGCCATCGTTTTGCCGGGCGGTGAAGCCAAACGGGCTAGGCGGTGAAGCCAAGCGCCATCGTTTTGCCGGGCGGTGAAGCCAAGCGGGCCAGGCGGTGAAGCCAAGCGCCATCGTTTTGCCGGGCGGTGAAGCCAAGCACCATCATTTTGCCGGGCGGTGAAGCCAAGCGGGCCAGGCGGTGAAGCCAAGAGCCATCGTTTTGCCGGGCGGTGAAGCCAAGCGCCATCGTTTTGCCGGGCGGTGAAGCCAAGCGCCATCGTTTTGCCGGGCGGTGAAGCCAAGCGGGCCAGGAGGTGAAGCCAAGCGCCATCGTTTTGCCGGGCGGTGAAGCCAAGCGCCATCGTTTTGCCGGGCGGTGAAGCCAAGCGGGCCAGGCGGTGAAGCCAAGCGCCATTTTTGCCGGGCGGTGAAGCCAAGCGCTATCGTTTTGCCGGGCTGTGAAGCCAAGCGGGCCAGCGGTGAAGCCAAGCGCCATCGTTTTGCCGGGCGGTGAAGCCAAGCGGGCCAGGCGGTGAAGCCAAGCGCCATCGTTTTGCCGGGCGGTGAAGCCAAGCGCCATCGGTTTGCCGGGCGGTGAAGCCAAGTGGGCCAGGCGGTGAAGCCAAGCGCCATCGATTTGCCGGGCGGTGAAGCCAAGCACCATCGTTTTGCCGGGCGGTGAAGCCAAGCGCCATCGTTTTGCCGGGCGGTGAAGCCAAGCGGGCCAGGCGGTGAAGCCAAGCGCCATCGTTTTGCCGGGCGGTGAAGCCAAGCGGGCCAGGCGGTGAAGCCAAGCGCCATCGTTTTGCCAGGCGGTGAAGCCAAGCGCCATCGTTTTGCCGGGCGGTGAAGCCAAGCGGGCCAGGTGGGGAAGCCAAGCGCCATCGTTTTGCCGGGCGGTGAAGCCAAGCGGGCCAGGCGGTGAAGCCAAGCGGGCCAGGCGGTGAAGCCAAGCGCCATCGTTTTGCCGGGCGGTGAAGCCAAGCGCCATCGTTTTGCCGGGCGGTGAAGCCAAGCGGGCCAGGCGGTGAAGCCAAGCGCCATCATTTTGCCGGGCGGTGAAGCCAAGCGCCATCGTTTTGCCGGGCGGTGAAGCCAAGCGGGCCAGGCGGTGAAGCCAAGCGCCATCGTTTTTCCGGGCGGTGAAGCCAAGCGGGCCAGGCGGTGAAGCCAAGCGCCATCGTTTTGCCGGGCTGTGAAGCCAAGCGCCATCGTTTTGCCGGGCGGTGAGGCCAGGCGGTGAAGCCAAGCGCCATCGTTTTGCCGGGCGGTGAAGCCAAGCGCCATCGTTTTGCCAGGAGGTGAAGCCAAGCGCCATCGTTTTGCCGGGCGGTGAATCCAAGCGGGCCAGGCGGTGAAGCCAAGCGCCATCGTTTTGCCGGGCGGTGAAGCCAAGCGGGCCAGGCGGTGAAGCCAAGCGCCATCGTTTTGCCGGGCGGTGAAGCCAAGCGGGCCAGGCGGTGAAGCCAAGCGCCATCGTTTTGCCGGGCGGTGAAGCCAAGCGGGCCAGGCGGTGAAGCCAAGCGCCATCGTTGGGCCGGGCAGTGAAGCCAAGCGGGCCAGGCGGTGAAGCCAAGCGCCATCGTTGGGCCGGGCAGTGAAGCCAAGCGGGCCAGGCGGTGAAGCCAAGCACCATTGTAGGCCAGGTGGTGAAGCCAAGCGCCATTGTTGGCCAGGCGGTGAAGCCAAGTGCCATCGTTTTGCCAGGCGGTGAAGCCAAGCGGGCCAGGCAGTGAAGCCAAGCGCCATCGTATTGCCGGGCGGTGAAGCCAAGCAGTCCAGGTGGTGAAGCCAAGTGGGCCAGGCGGTGAAGCCAAGCCCCATCGTTTTGCCGGGTGGTGAAGCCAAGCAGTCCAGGTGGTGAAGCCAAGCGTAATTTTCCCCACCCAAATAGGACGCGCTCATTCATCAGTATCAGAGGTTCTTCACCTGCATAGCCAGTCCTTAAGTCTAAAAAAAAAACCTTAATCCTAAAAAAACATACCTTAAACCTAAAAAAACAAACCTTAAACCTAAAAAAAAAAACTTAAGCCTAAAAAAAAAACCTTAAGCCTAAAAAAAACCTTAAACCTAAAAAAAAAAAACCTTAAACCTAAAAAAAAACCTTAAGCCTAATAAAAAGAAGAAGAAGATACTTTTCCTTTCACAAAATTGTGAGTGCATCAACTCACCAAGTGTCAGGACCAAAACTTACTCTGCTCATCCCAGCTCTTCAACCTTCATCACCAGCCATTTGATGAACACCTATCCAGACTGTCCTCCTCAGGAAGAGGCGCAGCTTCCTTCCCCAGCTGAAGTATCTTGGGTCAACCTATAAGGACAAGAGTGCGTACTAGAAGAAGCCTAGCTCGTTCCCTCTGCATAGCCAGTCTTCTAGATTATTCCCCCAGAACTACCCGAAGGTTGTTATCCAGAGGAATAGATCTAGATATCCGACCATTTGTACACTTGACGGACGCCTTGTACTCGTTCACCAAGGTACATAGCATACCTGAATCTGCCAGGTTTCTTCTTTCTGCATAGCCGGTTGTCCTCCAAGTTATTACAAGCATCCTTCAAGCTGGATAGTTGAGCATTGCATCCCTCAAGCTGGCTAGTCCTTCCAAGTGTTCTTCAAGGTGGGTGGTCAGTCAGGTTAAAGATCCTTAAGTTTTGGTCCTTGCAAAACTCGGCTAAATCTAATTATCCTCTCAAAATAAACTGAAATTGAAGTCCTTCTTCTTCTTGTTCCTTTTTTTTTTTTTTTTTTTTTTTTTTTTTTTTTGTATTTTTTTTTTTTTTTTAGTTTATATTTTTTTTTTTATTTTTTTTTTAGTTTTTTTGTTCCCCCATCCATTTGCGGATCCAAGTATTCACTTAACGGTGTCTCTTCAGAAGCTTATCGATGTGATCGGCTGCTAATTGAACCTGCTTTATGGTGCCAATGATTGTTATGAGATTACTGGAGTCATCCCTTCGTGGCATACAAATGGATTTGACACCACTCTCCCGGGTGATTTCCTTCAGCTTCCTTCCTTCCACTCCATAAATGGCTCTGTGGAACTTCCTTTGGATATCCAAGTCGGCAATCACGTGCCCCTTTTGCTCATAGTCCCTCTTGGTGTTAACTCTAACCTTCGCACCTTGGAAGGTGATATGACACTCAGGTTCACCGATTTTCTTTTTAAAGAAACCAGTTGTGCCTCTGCCCATATGAGCTAAGGGGACCTTTTTGGTCTCCTCTTCCTTTGAAGTTTCCTTCTGGAGGGTCTGCTCTTCCTGATTATTGTTGTTGTTTTGAGGGAGAGTCGCTTTTGAGCCTCGTAGCCGGTCCAGCAATTCACCAACACCAGATGCCCCTCCAACGACCTCCTCCTCCTCCTCCTCCTCCTTATGTCCGTTGGCATCCAGGTCCAGCCTCTGCATCTCTGTTTTCATTTCACCAATAATCCCAGACTGCTTTTCAATCGTTTCTTTCAGTTCCTGGATCTCTTTCTTAAATACAGATTCCGTCCGATGAATAGCGGCCTCTTTTTCACTCTTAATTCTTTCTAGTTGCTCTCTCAAGTCAAGATTTTTTTCATCCATCTCAATTGACTTATCGTAATATTCTTCCTTAAGACTTACTAATTCCTCTAAGAGGCCGTTATATCTTTCAGTCCTGACCAAATCATTGACTTTAGCCTCACTCAGCGTCATCTCTAGTCTTTCTTTTTCTGTTTCCATCTCACTAATAATTCCTAATTGCTTCTCAATTGTCTCTTTCAGTTCCTCAATATCTTCCTCAAATATAGATTCTAACCGATGAATAGAGGCAACCTTTTCACGCTCACCTTTTTCTAGTTGCTTACTTAATTCAAGATTTTTTTCTTCCATCTCACTTGATTTCTCGTAATATTCTTCCTTAAGATTTACTAACTCCTCTAAGAGGCTGTTGTAATTTTTGTTCTGGACCAAATCCTTTTCTTTAGCCTCAGTTAGCTTCATCTCTAGTTTTTCTTTTTCTGTGTCCATCTCTTTAATAATGTCCAATTGATTCTGAACTGTTTTTTCTAATTCCTCAATTTTTCCCTCAAATATAGATTCCAAACGATGAATAGAGTCTGCTTTTTCACCTTCAACATTTACTAGTTTCTCGCTTATTTCAAGATTCATTTGTTCCATCTTAGTTAATTGATTTAGATATTCTCCGATTGAAGCATCTTTATTTGACAATTGGACTTTTAGTTGATCGTTAGTTTGTTGAAGATCTTGCAATTGTGTTGAGAATTTTTCAGTCTTGATTTCTTTGTCTGTTTCCATCTCTTTAATAATGTCCAATTGATTCTGAACTGTTTTTTCTAATTCCTCAATTTTTCCCTCAAATATAGATTCCAAACGATGAATAGAGTCTGCTTTTTCACCTTCAACATTTACTAGTTTCTCGCTTATTTCAAGATTCATTTGTTCCATCTTAGTTAATTGATTTAGATATTCTCCGATTGAAGCATCTTTATTTGATAATTGGACTTTTAGCTGATCGTTAGTTTGTTGAAGATCTTGCAACTGTGTTGAGAATTTTTCAGTCTTGATTCCTTTTTCTGTTTCCATCTCTTTAATAATGTCCAATTGATTCTGAACTGTTTTTTCTAATTCCTCAATTTTTCCCTCAAATATAGATTCCAAACGATGAATAGAGTCTGCTTTTTCACCTTCAACATTTACTAGTTTCTCGCTTATTTCAAGATTCATTTGTTCCATCTTAGTTAATTGATTTAGATATTCTCCGATTGAAGCATCTTTATTTGATATTTCGACTTCCAGCTGATCGTTAGTTTGTTGAAGATCTTGCAATTGTGTTGAGAATTTTTCAGTCTTGATTTCCCTTTCCTCTTCAAGAGCTTCGACTCTGTTGCAGAGACGTTGAATCTCTGCCCTCAGCTCTTTTTCTTCTTCGTCTTCCTCCCTGTCATTCTCCACTTCTTTGTCTAAAAATTCAATTTCCTCTTCCAACAGTTGAA
>NC_090736.1:62016654-62026654 GCF_036898095.1 Palaemon carinicauda | reverse complement strand
TTTCCATCGAGGACGGGAAAACAGCCCCCGTAAAGAATCCGTAAGCTTCAATTTAATACTGATAAAAACTTTTTTGATACATATAACAATATAGATTATGTTAATATACTAAAAGACTGTGAAATATAGTTTATTCATCCGTAATAACAGCAACCAGTTCGTCTACTTAAAGTTAGTCGAACTGGTTGTTCTGTTTGCGGTTGAAATGAAGGTAAAATCCCGTTATTTACTACAGGAAAACATATATTTTCTGTTCGAAATCAGAATCTGTAATACAGTAAAATATTACCCCTTCATTTATTAATTAAAATGTAATTGTTTACAAGAGCACGCTCTTCATTTACTCCATAACTTTGCATTCCTGCAGCTCTCTTCTTTTTGTACAGTAATTAGGAGGTTCTTTAAATGCTGGGAAAGCAAAAAATTGCAAGATATGGTGCACTACGGGGGGGAGGGGGAGGTGTTGGTTGAGGGTGTACTAAATGGATTGAAACCGACATCGTCAACATAGTCGACCAAATAGAAGTTCGTGTCGTCAGCGTACATTTGGCATGTATTCAAAATATAAACTAAATTTAGAATGGAGTACGGTAATTACTCGAAAGTGTCACTATTTGTGAAGTGTATATTTTATATTTGGTAAATAATTGATAATCTCATGAAATTAAAGTGTTTTGTTTAAAGAAACTTTTTTGAGAATGACTAGTTTTCCCAGACGATGTTTTGCTACACTAACGCCATCTATTGACCACTACCTAAGGATGCCTGCCTGCACACTTCCCCCAATGAAAAGTCATACGCTGCAAAAGTAGTCATTCTCATAAACAGTTCCTTTAAAAAATAAGATTTATTGTCTAGTATTTACCAAATAAAATATAAAATTCACAAATAGTAACTCTTTTGAGTAATTGCTCCATTTTCAATTATTTTGAATACATACCAAATGTACGCTGACGTCACAAACTAATCTTTAGTTGACTCTGTTGACGATGTCGGTTCCAGGTCGTTTAGTACCTCCTCAACCAACCCCTCCCTCTCCCCCTCCCCCCCTCCCCCCTCCCCCCTCCTAGTGCACCATATCTCGCTATTTTTTGCTTTCCCAGCATTTAAAGAACCTCCTAATTACTCTACAAGAAGAGGAGAGCTGCAGGAATGCATAGTTAATGGAGTAAATGGAGAGCGTGCTCTTGTAAACAAATACCAATTAAATATAATGCCGGGAATATTTACGTAGATAATTGTCGTTTTGAAATATATAGAGAAATTTAATGAAAGCTTGTTAGTTAGGCCAATTTCAATAAGTAAATTTTGTTCGTCAGCTTAAGATATTTGTTACTGTAAGTAGGTAATTACTATATGATTACATTTGTTAAATCTCAGGTGAATGGTTTATATTTTACTGTAAGTATTGTTTACATAACCTGGTTAAATCATGAATATGCTAATTTTATTTCCACCTTAACCTGTTTTGTATAACTGTTACCTTAGGCTAGGCTAATCTTAAGGTGGGCTGAACTATCGAGTGTGCCCCCAGTGTAAGCTTAACTTTAGGGTAAATATGCTACAATTATGTTAGGAATGAGGATAATCCTTGTGATCTATGGGTGTATGTATGATAGCTGTTATTTTCGGTTGAATTTATGTTTGTGTCTGTGTTTGTAACTTAAGGACCTTCAGTACTATAGAAAGAATCATTCCTATACTAATTGATCTACAATGGCTGCCAAGTAAAGCGAGGATTGAGTTTAAAACGTGTACAATAACCCACCAAGCTAACAGAACCGAACGTCCAAAATATCCAAGAGAATTTCTACATATTGTACAGCCAACAAATCGTCCTGACACGAGAATAGTTACAAATGGTTTCAAACTATTAGAACCTAGATATATGTCTACTGTAGGCTCTAGAGCCTTTAAATATGCTGCCCCGAGACTGCACAAGAAGCTCCCACGAGACATCCGGATAATTGAAGATTTGTTCCGTAACTGGAATACAAACCTACGCTATTCATTTTGGGGTATTACTTTCTGCGAAGCTGAAATGACGAGCCATTAAAATTTAGCGAGGGTTAACTACCCATACCGCTAAGTAGGGGCCTAGCTTGCTACCGTTCCCACTCACACACCGGTGATTTAGCTCACTTTTACTTTTGGCTCGGATGGAGACCGGTTGTAACCGCTCTTCCTCCTCGCCTATTTTGGACTGCCATTAATTTTTATTTGTTCCATAACCGAAATACAAACCACGCTATTTACATAGGGTATTACTTTCGGCGTAGCTGAAATAACGAGCCATTAGATTTTAACAAGGGTTAAACTACCCCCGCGCTAGTTAGCACGGGGGTAGGGGAGGGGTAGCTAGCTACCCCTCCCCCCCACACACTGGTAAGCTGCCCCACTTCACTTTTGGCTCGGACGATGAACAGACATCTCTGTCCCATCCTCGCATGGCAGCCATTAATGTTTTGTCTTTACAGTACTTAATTACTTACCTTTCTTATACTTAATATATATGTAAACATTCTTATGTTTATGTATATATTTGAGTATAGAAATACAGTAAGTTTCCTTTTCAGTGTTTGTGCTGTGTGTGTGTGTGTGTGTAGGAAGTCCACTCAATTGTACGACAACATCTGCGTGTGGTCCCAGGCTCCCACGATGACATTTCATGGGTCGTGATCTCTCCCTTGGTCCTTCGATCTACCTTCGGCGTGCGCCGTGGGGAATCGTCGTCGCTGGACTTTATTTATTCATCTGTTTCTCCGCTGTTCCTCCTTTCCTACGGGGAACTTGGTCTATCAGCGTAGGGAACTTGGGAGTTTAGTTTGACTACGGTCTCTCTCTCTCTCTCTCCTTGAGGTCGTTCACCCTTTTATTACTACTACGTATTACGGTAGCTTCCTTCCCGTTGCGGGTTGAGTTGCTACTCCGTTTATTTTGTCTCAATTATTTTTAAACAAACCTAATAGTATTTGTTAACTTTTCAGCTTCTGTGTAGAACACTTCCCTTCAGGGTTCATTTGTTCTTACTATTAGGGAACATTCTTAGATGAATTACATAATTATAATTGTTATAATTCTGTTTTGTTACAGTTCTCCGCCTTCCCCCCTTCCCGTGAGTTTCAGTGGGGGAGGAGGGCGCATTCCTGGTGCGTAATTCTTATGTTCTTTTCCCTCAGGGGTTCCTCTTCGGAGTTCCCCAGGGGAATAAATGTTAACTAATTATTTTATTTTCACAGTTAACTATCCACTTTTTCGTTTGTCTAATGTGCCAACGAAGCAGAGCTGTCCTGTTGGGGCCTGGGGAGTCTGCTGTTGCCGCCTCCTCTACGACTTCGTCATGGGCGTGTTCCCTTCTCCTAGAAGTTCTCCCATGACAACTGTCAGGTCCTTAGTTCATTTAGAACGCTCAGGAGGTTCGCCTCCATGGGTGGGTAACTTCCCTTCTGAGGGAGGTTCCCTTCCCAGGTATGAGTTTTTTCCCCATCTGGGGGTGGGGCAACTTCTCTTACCTTAATAATTCCTGGTTGGTTTTTCCCGGGTCCTCGGGCGGTTGCTCTTGGTGCTGAGCGACTGCTTTTGTAACCATTCTCTAGGGGCTGAGCAGTTGCAAGGCCGGACCATGGAATTCGTGCGATTATGCTCTTGGTGCTGAGCGATCGCACTTGCAGCTACGCTCAAGGGGCTAGGCAGCTGCAGGAGCTCCTCTTCGGAGGGTTTCTCTTTATGGTCAGCTTGCTGATCCAATGGCCCTAAGGGGCGCCTTCATCAGTTCTTCTGGTCTCTTCTACGAAGTGTTTTCCTCTCTCGTTCACGAGAAGGACACTCATAGAGACACCTCTTCGGAGGACTCCCCTGCTGTTGTTGCTGAAGGCTCAGTTCTCCCCTCCGAACATCCTTCGAGGGGGCAGCTGAGTCCAACGGTCTCTCCTTCGAGTGTCTCTCCCCCTCGGGGGAGTTCACTAACAGAGACTCCTCTTCGGAGGACTGATGATGGTCCTCCTGTTCGTAGTCGTCTTCATCTTCAGCCGCAGAGGATCCTCCTCGACGAGAACAGACCGTTACAGCTGCTTTGCTAGACCTTTCGGTAGATCGTTCGCGATCTCCGACACCTGCCAGACCTTCTTGTCTTTCATCTCTGTTCCTGGACGCAGATACGCAGTGGGCGCCACTCCACCCCGTTTTCCGACGGGCACCGGTCCCTTCGGGGCTAAGGGCTTATCTCACAATGTGAGTAAATCCCTTAGTGCCAGGTTTTTTTACCTGTAGCGCGCAGTAGTTTGCAAATACTCTCCTGCTGTAGACCAGTCTTCTGCTGAATCAACACTCCAGCGATCTCCTGTAGCCGAGTCTCACCGTAGATTTCCTGATCGCCAACACTTCTGGGACCTTCTGTGCGGCTACGCGCTTTGTGCAGCTACGGTCTCCTGAACACCCACGATCGCCTGCTCGCTGGCGCACATCTGATCGTCCTTTTCTGATGTGCGCAATGTGCGCCGACGTTCGCCCTCGCGCCCACGATCTCCGGATCTGGACGCAAGCAGAGAGATTATTTCTTCACTGAACTCCACGTTCACCTGCTCGCCAGCGCGCATCTGCGCCCCTTTTCCTGATGTGCGCAATACGCGCCAACGTTTGCCCACGCGCCCACGATCTTCGGATCTGGGCGGAGGCAAGGAGTTTATTCCTTCGCCTCCTCGCCGACGATCTCTCTGGTTCTGCACCTTCGCTGATATCCTCTGGCCGCGCATATCTTCTGGCCACGCAACTACGCGCCTACGATCTCCCGGTTCCTGCCTCGTCGCGCGCAGTTCAAGCAGTTCCTACGCTAGCGCACAGGCGCTCACAGGTTCTTCTGGACTCGCAGCGCCCTTCTGAAGTTTCGCGCCAAGCGCGCCCACGCGCGGTTCCAGTTCCAGCGCGCCAACGCGCCAGCACGCTTCCACTTCACACCGCGCCGCCCAGGAGACACCTAAGCTAGCGCACGGGCGCTCACAGGCACCCAGCGATCTCATAAGCGCCCGTGTGATTCTTCGCCTGCGCGCAATCGTTTTCAACGCGCCAACGCTTCAATCGTCGTAGGTTTCCTACGCTCCCACGGGTTAACTCTCCTGTACGTGATCGGTCGCTACGTGCCACCGCTCGCCAACGCGCCATTGCTTGCGCCTTCGCCCGCCTACGAGCCATCGCTCGCTTACGCGCCATCGGTCTCCCGGCCGCCTGCGCTCGCCCTTACGACCGCGCGCCCACACGCCAGGGCGCCCACGCGCACCTGCGTACCCATGTTCGCCCGTGCGCGAACCAATGGTTTCCCATCGCGTGAGCGCCAGCGCTATTCCCGCCAGCGAGCCATCGCTCGCAAAAACGCGCCTTCGGTCTCCTGACCGCAAGCGCTTGCCCTTACAACCGTGCTCTCGCCCACGTACACCTGCACGCGAACCAACGATTTACCGTTGCGCAAGCGCCAGGGCGATTTCGACCGTGATTCCCGTCGGGTTTTTGCAACACGGGCAACCTGGCGAGTCTTCTGGAGCGCGTACTTCCAGATCACGATCTTTACCCCGTAAACGCAGAACATGGCACGTGCAAGAGCAGGAAGAATCTTTAGAGAGGTCTGGGCAACATTCTTCTCCTTTTCAGGCAGGCCCCATCATCTCTTCTTCTCAGGATCGTTCGATTTCCTTCTCCCCAGCGGGAGTCGCTGACACTGCATCTGTCAGCCATCAGCAGAGGAGGTACTTCGAGATCATGGGGGAACCTGGTTTAGCCCTTCCTCTCCACCATTCCTTGGAAGGGGGCTTACCAGGGAGTTTTTCTCTCGAGAAATTCTTCGCCCGGCAGGTGACATTCTCGACTTTGGAGATCTTCAGCCAGGAGAAAGCCTCAAAGTGTGCCATGTGGGCCACTTCATGGCTGGTCATCTGGCTTGGATCTCTGGGCATCCTGTTGCTATACAAAAATTTTTCCAAGGAGAGCTCCATGAAGGTCATGGAACTTTCCTCCTCTCGGGCACGAGCACCATCGTTTCCCGGCTCACCAAGTTTCGAACTTGTGGGCAAACTGGATGTTGAAGCATTGAGATTCAGTGACCGAGAGGTTCCTCTCGGAAGTCCCAACCATGGATGTTGGCAAGCTCAGACACTCTTCCATCCTTGGAAAGACCTTGTTTTGAGCCCAAGGACGGGGAACGGACAGCTGAGAGGTGGAGAAAGTCGAATCACGATTCGCTCCTCCAAAGCCGCTTACATCCAGACCCTACAAGCCTCCAGCTCCTCAACAAAAACAGCCTCGTCAGCCTAGGACATCGGAACCGGCCCCGGCAGCTAAGACAAGGTATCAAAACAGCAGCCCCCTCCTGTCAGAGACAAGAAGGGCGGGAAGTCCTCCTGGGGAGGCAATAATCCTAGAGGGAGCGGCCGAAACCGCAAACGCTAGGATTGGCAACCCCCCTGCATGGTCCCCAGTGGGGGGATGCCTAAGGTTGCGTGCTCAGGTGGCAGCAACTCGGGGCCGATTCCTGCACGATCTCCTTGATCAGCCAAGGATAAAGCGTCCCGTTCATTACATCTCTACCTCCACTGACAGCGAATCCAGTGTCGCTGAGCTCCTATGCCATGGGATTGGCAAAGGGGCTAGCCCTTCGGGCAGAAGTCGAAACCATGCTCAAGAAGGATGCTCTCCAAAAGGTCATCGACGGCTCCCCCCCCCCCCCCCCCCCCGGCTTCTTCAGTCGACACTTTCTTGTAAGAAAGCGTCTGAAGGCTGGAGACCTGTCTCGACCTCTCAGCCCCGAACAAGTTTGTCGAACAAACTTCGTTCAGCGTGGAACAGCAGAGTCGATCAGGCTTGTAGTGAGACCACAAGATTTCATGTGCTCACTGGATCTGAAGGACGGGTACTTCCAGATCCCAATCCATCCGTCTTCCAGGAAGTACTTGAAATTCAGCCTAGACAACAATAATATACCAGTTCAAGGTGCTGTGTTTTGATCTCCACAGCACTGCAGGTGTCCACCAGAATGTTCACCCTGTTATCTTCATGGCCACACAGGAGCGGCATCCGTCTCCTTCGCTTTCGGGATGACTGGCTAACCCAGGCAGTCTCGGAATCGACCCTTCCTCAACACCAAGACAAGCTTCTGGGACTTTGCCAAGATCTAGGGATCATGGTAATTCTCGAGAAGTCTTCTCTGCTTCCATCTCAACAACTGGGATATCTAGGCATGATATTAGACTCCAATCTCCAAGCCTTCTCATCAGATGACAGGATAACAAGGCTGAGGAGAGTCGCAGAACCTTTCCTCCTAGGTCACCTTTCCTCCTTGGCCAGGCTAGTTCTAACGGACGCCTCAGGATGAGATCCCTGCTTTGGCGGCCCAAGTCCCGGTGGAATCAAGACACGATTCCCCGGACATTCTGGTCCCTTTGGGACCTGCGGAACGAATGGACCTGCAGTGGTAGTTGACCTACGGAAACCTTTGCAAGGGAATGGATCTTCTCGTCCTTCCTCCGCATTTGATGCTGTTCTCGGACTCGTCAAAACAAGGGGGGGCCCACGTTCTGAATCAGGCCTATGGTCAGAACCAGAAGGGTACCTCCACATCAATCTGCTAGGAATGAAGGCCGTATTCTGGCCCTTCAACACTTCCAACAGACCCTGGCGAGTCACCCCGTGAAAGACAACTCCACGGTAGTGGCTTTTTTCAACAAGCAGGGAGGTACCTTTTCATAACAGCTTTCTCATCTTGCAGTAGAGATACTGAGATGAACCGAAGTCCACTCAATACCCTATCGGCTCGCTTCATTCCGGGCAAAGGAATGTGCTCTCCGACAGTCTGAGCAGGGCCTCACAGATAGAGAGTACCGAGTGGTCTTCGCCCCCCCTTGGTAGCCAACAAGTACTGTCCTTGTGGATCTGTTTGCGACAGCCTTGAATTTCAAGCTGCCACTATACTACTCCCAGTCCCAGACCCCAAGGCACTCTGGCAAGATGCCTTCCTACAACGGTGGGACATCATCGACGTCTACGTCTTCCCACCATTCTGTCTGTTGAGAAGGGGGCTCAACAAGACCAGGCTATCCGTCAACCTGTCGATGACTCTGATAGCTCCGCTGCGGCATCATGCAGAGTGGTTCCCAGAACTTCTGCATCTCCTGACGGAACTCCTGAGAGAGCTTCCCCCACGACATGAGCTACTCAAACAACCACAGTGCAACATCTACCACAAGCCGTAGCATCGCTTCGGCTTCACGCCGGGGACCATCCAGCATCTACTCACAGAGAGAGTGGTTGGTGTCGTGGGAGAGGTACCTCTCCCCTTGATGCCACTATTCCAGCAATAGCGGAGTTATTGTATATCGGCGGGAGGAAATGCGCCTTTCGCTCTTGGCGGTGGAAGCCTACCACTCAGCCTTAAGCCTGGCCTTCAGGCTGAAAGGAATAGACATTTCCTCCTCGCTGGATCTTTCTTCGCTCATACGAAACTATGAACTTACCTGCCCCCAGTCGGAAGTGAGACCTCCTCCATGGAACTTGGTTCGGGCTCTTAGGGCTCTTAAGAGATCTCCTTGCGAACCATTACGCCAGGCTTCTGATCGTCACCTGTCTTGGAAGACGGTGCTCCTGCTCGCTCTGGCCTCGGCCAAGCGTGTCAGCGAACTTCATGGTCTCTCGTACGACGTCGCCCATTCAAGAGAATAGGTGGAGGTAACGTTCAGGTTCGTCCCTGAGTTGGTTACTAGACTCAAAATCTTGGAGTCCCGGACCTTCGGTTCGACTCCTTCAGGATTTCGAGTCTCCGTTCTGTAACAGATGACCCAGACCTTCTCCTACTATGCCCAGTAAGGAGTCGGAGAGGTTATCTTAAAGAACAGCTGCAGTTCGTCCTCATGTGCAAGCCCTGTTTGGGAGCACACGAAGGACGGAGAGGAGGGTCATCAAGAATGCCTTTTCAGCCTAGATTCAAAGGGTCATCTATCATGCCCTGAATCCAGACCCTTTTCCATCACGTCGCCTTAGAGCACACGATGTCAGAGGCATCGCAACGTCCCTGGCCTTCAAGAGGAACTACTCTGTGACGCAGGTGCTACAAGCTGGAGTCTGGAAGCGTCAAACGACCTTCACAGCCCACTACCTGCAGGACGTGACCCACAGGAGCCTCGATACGTTTTCTATCGGCCCTGTGGTGGCTACACAACAGCTGGTCTAACCTCAGCCTCCTTAATGGACAGGTAGCAGAAGATTGAGGGCATTGTTACCCAGTTTTAGACTGCATGAATGAAAGTAGTATGTCTGGCCCTTACTTCTTTCTTCATCCTCCCCTCTCTTGGGGACAGCAGCATCCTGGGTTCTCTGCATAGCTGACCTCAAACCTCTGCAGGTAAACCATGCTTCCTTGTGTTCCTAGTATTAATACTGTCGCGTCCCCCATACCCTGACGAGGTGGTATTGGGTACGTCCTAGCCTAGAATTCCAGGTAAAGGACTTCAGGTCGACTTCCTAGGACAAGTCACACTTCTTCCCTCCACACACAAGCTTATGTAGGCCGCACGTTTCTTGCGTACCAAGAAACTTGCGAGGTGCAGGGACTCTTTTTCTCGAGTGCTGCTCACTCGGGTTCTGAGTCCCCGGGTAAGCCAAAGCCAGTAAGGCTGGGGACTTTCCACCCTTCCTAAGGTTAGGTAAGTCACCCCATGTAAATAGCGTGGTTTGTATTTCGGTTATGGAACAAATGACAAATTCGGAGATAATTTGTATTTTTCCTAACCATAAAAACATTAGCTATTTACACATTTTTAAATATTAAACTTAGCCGGTGAATATATAATAGCTGACGTCTCGGACGGCTCGACAGAAACACAAAAACTCGCGAGCGATCGCCATGAAGGTTGCGGGTGTGCCCACCAGCGCTGACTATCGGCCAGATACCACATATACATGTAAACAGCCTCAGTTCTTCTCTGTCGGTCTTGTCGACAAGTTGATTCCGTTACTCGCTGTT
>NC_090736.1:61973741-62016154 GCF_036898095.1 Palaemon carinicauda | reverse complement strand
ATCTGTTTCATTATTCTCATTCGCAATTCTTGGTGTGAACTCACTCTTATATTTTTCTGCTAATATGTTGCATATTTCCTTTTTTTCATTCGTTAGCCGTCCTTCAATTCTTAGAGGGCCTATTTCTATTCTCCTTTTATTCATCTTTTTTGCATAGGAGTAAAGTACTTTGGGGTTTCTTTTTATATTTTGAAGTGTCCTTTCTTCTAAGTCCCTTTTTTCATTTTCTTTCGACTGTATAATCTTTTGTTCTGCATTTTCTATCTTACATTTTATTTCCCTCATTTTCCACACATTTTTTTCTTTTGCAAGATTTTTCTTCCACTTTCTAATTTTCTGAAATAAAATCCTTCTGTCTCTTGGTATGCACGTCTTTTGTTTATTGTTTTTTTTCGGTACATATTTTTCAACAATTTTCTCCAGTATTTTGTACAGTATGTCCGTATTTACCTGTATATCATCACTTATAAATACATTTTTCCATTCTTTATTCAGTTCTTCATTTATTTCTGACCATTTTATATTCTTACTGTAAAAATTATATTTTCCATATCCTTCCCAAAGTTTTGTGCTTTTATTAATTCTGTGATCACTTGCTTTGGAATGAACTATCAATTCTATGACATTGTGGTCTGAAATTCCCGTGTTATACACTATTATTTCTTTAACATAATTCACCTCATTCACAAATACTAGATCTAGGACATTTTCCTTTCTTGTTGGAATGTGGTTTATTTGTTGCATATTATGTTCTAATAGCATATCTTGAAGCTTTTCAAATTGCCTCTTATCTTCTGCGCTACTATTACTCTCTTTTTTATATGTATACATACAACCACTTTCTTCTATCCGTTCTTTCCAATCACGAAAGGAAAGTTAAAATCTCCGGATAGGAGTATATTCCAGTCTTTATGGTTTCTACATATATCATCTATTTTTTCTATTATTATGTCAAACTCCTTAGTATTTGGGGGTCTGTAAACTACAATATTCACTAGTTTTTCAAATTCAAATTCTACCGCAATCAATTCACATTCTGTGTTGCTGTGTTTTTCACAGACTTTTCCTTGATTTATGTCTCTTCCATATATTGCGGTTCACCCTTGATTCCTATTTTTTCTGTCTGATCTATAAGTTTGGAAACCCTTTATCTGGTCATCACTGCCAGTCTCTTGGGAATACCATGTTTCACTTATATTTAATATATCTATTTTTTCAATTTGGGTTAGTTCTTCTAGGAACTCTATTTTCCTTTTAGAGTTACTCGTGACTAAACCCTGTGCATTCATCACTATTATGGTTTGTGTTTCATTCCCATTATTTAATATTGGTAATAATATGGATTCTCCCATGCTTCCTTCCTGTTCTGATATGATGTTCTTTTCTTTATTTCTCGGAATTCTGCCATTAAAAAATCCAACTTTTCCATAATATTTGTTCTTTCGCTTTCATACTTATTTTTGTGTGTAAACCTGCAATTATCCCCATATCTGCACCAACCCCTGGCATTATATATGCATTCTTTGTAGTTGGGCTCTATTTGTGGAGATTTAGGTTGAAAGGCCTTTTTTGGTGCATAGTGCGGTATATACGCGGCCTGCTTTTTTGTTTCTTTTTTTGTTTCATTTTTGTTTTTCTTTTCAGTTTGCTGAGTTTTCTTACTCTCATTCATAGTTGCAGGATGCATATATCGACATTTTTTGTTGAAACTGCATCCTTTTCCTTCTTTTAGGGTTTTGCATATTTTTGGATGGAGATCTCTGCATTCGTCTCCATATCCGTCTAAATACGCACATTTACCATATATTTCATAATTATGGCATATCTTTGGATGCTTGTAGTAGCATCTTTCGCCAAATTTGCAATTCCCTCTTTTTAGCCTATTACAGACTATATCTTTCTTTTTTTTTTTCTTGTTCTTGCTCTTCCCTAAAAGTATGTAGGTCCAGGTAGAGTCTCTTGGGTCTATTATTTGTTTCCATCTGATAATTTATTTCTTCATAAGTATGTTGTTGGATGGCATCATAAGTTATATCAATGATTTCCTCTGCATCCTTACACATATCCTGTTCATTTTTCTCTTCTTCTTCTTCTTCTTCTTCTTCTTCTTCTTCTTCTTCTTCTTCTTCTTCTTCTTCTTCAACTATTTGCAGCTTTAGTCTCGACTTAATTATATTTTCTATCCAGACTAAGCATGTTGAGCAGAATACCTTTGTGTCTCTATTTTTTATTTTTTGCTGTATTTCAGCACATGTGGGGTGTGTTGGAACATTACAGGCATTACATTTTCTAATCAGTTGTTGAGGATTATTAATGGAATACCATATCTTACATGTATTACACCATTTTGGTATTCTTTTTCCCAATGCATCAATCAGCATATTCACCATATTGGACTTGTTATTGTTCTTTGATGGAATGTGTTGATTGATGTAGACTTTCTTTATAAGTCTCTTTAACACTTGGATCTTCTTTGGAATTTCTTCAATTATTTTACTGATGTTTTCCGCATATTTGTTCCAGTCTATTGGATCATAATGAAACTGTAGCTTTACTTTCAAGAGAGAGAGAGAGAGAGAGAGAGAGAGAGAGAGAGATGAATGAAACAATAGCTTTACTTCTTTCGAGAGAGAGAGAGAGAGAGAGAGAGAGAGAGAGAGAGAGAGATCTATGAATGAAACAATAGCTTTACTTCTTTCGAGAGAGAGAGAGAGAGAGAGAGAGAGAGAGAGAGAATCTAAGAATGAAACTGTAGCTTTACTTTCAAGAGAGAGAGAGAGAGAGAGAGAGAGAGAGAGATGAATGAAACAATAGCTTTACTTCTTTCGAGAGAGAGAGAGAGAGAGAGAGAGAGAGAGAGAGAATCTAAGAATGAAACTGTAGCTTTACTTGCAAGAGAGAGAGAGAGAGAGAGAGAGAGAGATCTATGAATGAAACAGTAGCTTTACTATTTTTGAGAGAGAGAGAGAGAGAGAGAGAGAGAGAGAGATGAATGAAACAATAGCTTTACTTCTTTCGAGAGAGAGAGAGAGAGAGAGAGAGAGAGAGAGAGAGAGAATCTAAGAATGAAACTGTAGCTTTACTTGCAAGAGAGAGAGAGAGAGAGAGAGAGAGAGAGTGAGAGAGAGATCTATGAATGAAACAGTAGCTTTACTATTTTTGAGAGAGAGAGAGAGAGAGAGAGAGAGAGAGAGAGATGAATGAAACAAGAGTTTTACTTCTTTCGAGAGAAAGAGAGAGAGAGAGAGAGAGAGAGAGAGAGAGAGAGAGAGAATCTAAGAATGAAACTAGCTTTACTTGCAAGAGAGAGAGAGAGAGAGAGAGAGAGATCTATGAATGAAACAGTAGCTTTACTATTTTTGAGAGAGAGAGAGAGAGAGAGAGAGAGAGAGAGAGAGAGAGAGAGATAAGGATGAGAAAATAGCATTACTCTGATTTTAAAATGTAGAAGAAGTTTTCATTTTGGTATTTAATCTACACCAGTGTACTTGACCAGCAGACACACACACATACACAGATTCGACCCTAGCCATATGTTCCCCCAATAACGTAACTATAACACGCTAGTTTGGGCCATTTGTGGGATATGTTGTTTTCTGAGGGGTTGCCGCCGTTTAGCGGGACAGGCAAGAATATGTATTTATATATATATATATATATATATACATACGTATATATATATATATATATATTTCTATATTTATATATATATGTACATATATATATATATATATATATATGATTTGCTGACGATTTTTCGAAAAGCAATTATTCGAAACACAATTGTTCAAAAAATTTTCTTTTTCGAAAACCAATCATTGAAAAACTATATTTTGAGTGTGTAATTGTTCGAATTTGCAATTGATCGAATTACAAGATATTCGAAATTAATAATGTTCGAATCCATGAGTTACAGCGACTTGTTGAATAAGTGTAAGAATTTATTAATTTCTGCGGTTTAATTAGTTATACGAGAAACAACTCAATTGAATTGTTTATCTTTTAAATACATTTATAATAAAAAATGAACCGTAAACAAATCCTGCTTTTGAAAATAAACATTAATAATCGAATGAGTAGTTAAATGAGAAACAACTCAATTGCATGTTTTTTTTTTTTTAAATGCATTTATAATATAAAATAAAAATTAAAATGAACGGTAAACAAATTCTTCTTGGGAAAATAAACATTAAAATTCTCACTGTTATGTTGGACGTTTTCCTATTTAGTAGAAATTTCTTAAACTCTATAACGGCTGGTTCATTAATAGTGAAAAAGGAAAGACAAGTGTTAGTAGTGATCGAACAATATAAATGTTAGAGACAAGTGAATACAAGATAAAACATGGAAGTGCCATAAATTTGCAAATTACTGTAAATGTCGCGCTAAAACAGTAAAAGATGATGTTTCTTTCTCTAAACAACACAATCTATGATGTAATAAAATGTCTGATTTCCTTTTTTATATTAGTATTGATTTTAATTGCCTTTAAAATGTTTTTATTTTATTTGACATAAAAGTGCAAAGATATGTAAATAAGACTTCAATAAATTTAAAATATTCTTTAATTAACATTAATCCTATTCTCCTTTATGGTTAAGTAAAGTATGCTATGGAATCCAACATAAATTTCGAAAAATTGCTTATTCGAATATCTTTTAATTTGATCAATTGTAAATTCGAACAAATACACATTCGAACAACTATTTTCGAATAATTGGTTTTCGAAAAAAAAGTTTTTCGAACAATTGTCTTTCGAATATTTTTTTTCGCGAAAAATCGTCCGCACACGTATACACACACACACACACACACACACACACACATATATATATATATTTATATATATATTCTATATATACACCTATATACTGTATATATATATATATAGATGCTAGCCATCGCTATTTTAAAGAACAAAAGCCCAATGCTATCAATAATTTCTCAAATTCAGATTGGTAGGCCTACTTGTTTTATGACTACATACCAATGTTCCTGAAGGATCTTCTGCTACAATATTCTATACAGTGATACAGTTAATACATAGATTGAAATTCATTGAAGAAGAATGTATTCCAATTGATTGGTAATTCACTATTATTATTATTATTATTATTATTATTATTATTATTATTATTATTTTTATTAATTGCTAAGCTACAACCCTAGTCGGAAAAGCAGAATGCTATAAGCCTAGGGGCTCCAACAGGGAAAATAGCCCGGGTGAGGAAAGGAAACACGGAAAAAATGAATATTTTAAGAATATTAAATAAAATATCTCCTATATAAACTATAAAAACTTTAACAAAGCACGAGGAAGAGAGATTAGATAAAATAGTGTGCCCGAGTGTACCCTCAAGCAAGAGAACTCCCATCCGTTGAAATACTACCGCTACCGAGTTATGGGGTGCTTTGACTGGCCAGACAATCCTACATAGGATCCTTCTATCTAGTTACGGTTCACTTTCCCTTTGCCTACACACACACACACACACACACACCGAATAGTCTGACCTATTCTTTAAAGATTCTTCTCTCTCCTCATGCACCTGACAACAATGAGATTACCAAACAATTCTTCTTCACCCAAGGGGTTAACTACTGCACTTTAATTGTCCAGGGGCTACGTTCCACTTGGTAAGAGTAGAAGAGACTCTTTAGCTATGGTAAGCAGCTCTTCTAGGAAAATGACACTCCAAAATCAAACCATTGGTCTCTAATCTTGGGTAGTGCTATAGCCTCTGTACCATGGTCTTCCACTGTCTTGCGTTAGAGTTCTCTTGCTTGAGGGTAGACTCGAGCACATTATTCTATCTCATTACTCTTCCTCTTTTTTTTTTTTTAAGTTTTCATAGTTTATGTAGGAAATACTTATTTAAATGTTACAGTTCTTAGAATATTTTATTTTTCCTTGTTTTCTTTCCTCACTGGGCTATTGTCCTTGTTGGGGCCCCTGGGCTTATAGCATCTTGCTTTTCCATCTAGGGTTGTACCTTAGCAAGTAATAATAATAATAATAATAATAATAATAATAACCCAAGATAGTGGAAGACCATGGTACAGAGGCTATGGCACTACCCAAGACTAGAGAACAATGGTTTGGTTTTGGAGTGTCCTTCTCCTAGAAGAGCTTCTTACCATAGCTAAAGAGTCTCTTCTACCCTTACCAAGTGGAAAGTAGCCACTGAACAATTACAGTGCAGTAGTTAACTCCTTTGGTGAATAAGAATTATTTGGTAATCTCAGTGTTGTCAAGTGTATGAGGACAGAGGAGAATCTGTAAAGAATATCCCAGACTATTCGGTGTATGTGTAGGCAAAGGGAAAGTGAATCGCAACCAGAGAGAAGGATCCAATGTAGTACTGTCTGGCCAGTCAAAGGACCCCATAACTCTCTAGCGGTAGTATCTCAACGGGTGGCTGGTGCCCTGGCCAACCTACTACCTAACATGATTGATTAGGTGAACGCCCCAAAACGTAGATGTTTATCTATTTGATTACAAAATAAAATTTGAAAACGATTACTCATAAGAGATAGTTAAGCCTCACTTCTGTCACTACACTTGGGAACGCTGTTCTATCTTGTTTCTCTTCCTCTTGTTTGTTTTGAAGTTTTTTATTGTTTCTATATAAAAGGTCTAATTTAATATTGTTACTGTTCTCAGAATATTCTATTTTGATTATTTATTACTACTCTTGTAGCTTATCTATTTCCTTATTTCCTTTCCGCACTGGGCTATTTTTCCTTGTTGGAGCCTTTGGGCTTATAGCATCTTGCTTTTCCTACTAGGGATTTAGCTTGGCTTATGATAATAATAATAATAATAATAATAATAATAATAATAATAATAATAATCAAAATGATAAATAATAAAAAATAATAAATAATAATAATAAATAATAATAATAATAATAATAAGAATAATCAAAATGATAAATAATAAAAAGTAATAAATAATAATAATAATAAATAATAATAAATAATAATAGATAAATAAATAAATAAATAAATAAATAATAATAATCATAATAATAATAATAATAATAATAATAATAATAATAATAATAATAATAATAGCCTTTGCTCTGTACAAGTAAACTATATTAAGAAGCCTTTTTCATGGTTTTTTAGTCCTAAATATGTTTCTAAACTGTGAAAAATATTGTCACAGAACATGCTCTATAATTCATTGACTTTTATCTGTAGAAACCATTCATAGATTATTTGATTCTTTGAATATTTTTTTTTTATCATTATGCTTTCGGATTTCATAGGGAAAATGTTTGGTATCAACCTTATATATATATATTTTTTTTTAAAGGTATCTACTAAATACTTATTCATATTAATGTGAGTCCTATATATAATAAACACTAAAAACCATACATAGGTATTGAAGTCCTGTTCAAATAAGTTGGCTTTACTGTATGGTTTGGTCACTAAAAAACTGAAACATTAATTTTTCATTTAAGAGTCTATTTTCAACATAAAGTTTACAGGACACATTTTCCTAGAGTTAGATATGATATATATATATATATATATATATACATATATATATATATATATATATATATATATATGTATATATATATATATATATATATTACATTTCTTTTTCTTACATTTCAACATCTCTGAAAATAAATCATATTAATTCCCCCCTCTCTCTCTTTCTCTTTACTTCTTCTTTTCTAATTTCAATATCTCTGGATATAATTCATATTAATTTTCCTCTTTCTCTCTCTCTCTCTTTCTCATTTACTTTTCCTTTTCTCATTTCAACATCTCTGGATATGTCACATTAGTTTCTCTCTCTCTCTCTCTCTCTCTCTCTCTCTCTCTCTCATTTACTTTTTCTTTTCTCATTTCAACATCTCTGGATATAACTCATATTAATTTCCCTATTTAGTCTAAAAGCTTATTTGGGGCTATGAATATAAGAGAAAGGAATATTGATTTATAATAACTACTGTAGTTCAGTTATTCTTTGGATGTAATTGAATACTTTCACTTCCCTCTTTCTTTATTTTTCCTTCCTTCCTCCTCTTGTTCTTTGCCATAATACAAAAACTTATGGTAATCGGTAGGAGTCTCGTACAAGCGATCGTCGGTTATAAAGACGTTCGAAAGGACGAATAAATTTATCGAGTATGGTTCCACTGGCTTCTAAAACGCACAAATACACACACAAACATACACACACAATACACACACACACACACACATATATATATATATATATATATATGTGTGTGTGTGTGTGTGTGTGTGTGTGTGTGAGTATGTGCACGGGCTTATTGAGATACTACCGCCAGAGAGTTATGGGGGCTTTTGACTGGCCAGACAGTACTACATTCGATCCTTCCCTCTGGTTACGGTTCATTTTCCCTTTGCCTACACGCACACACACCGAATAGTCTGGCCTATTCTTTACACATTCTTCTCTGTCCTCATACACCTGACAACACTGAGCTACCAAACAATTCTTCTTACATCACTGTAATTGTTCAGTGGCAACTTTTCTCTTTGTAAGGGTAGAAGAGACTCTTTAGCTATAGTAAGCAGCTTTTCTAGGAGAATGGCACTCCAAAATTACACCATTGTTCGTTAAGTTTTCATAGTCTATATTAATTTTAATGTTGTTGCTCTTCTTAAAATATTTTATTTTTCTTTGTTTCCTTTCCTCACTGAGCTATTTTCCCTGTTGGAGCCCCTGGGCTTATAGCATCTGCTTTTCCAACTAGGGTTGTAGCTTAACAAGTAATAATAATAATAATAATAATAATAATAATAATAATAATAATAATAATAATAATAATAATATTGGGAGGAGAGCGATGGACTTGGAGGTACAGGGAACGAGAAGGAGAGGGAGACCAAAGCGAAGGTGGATGGACTGTATCAAGGATGACCTTCCATCAAAGGGATTAACCGGTGATGAAGTGTGGGACAGAGGTAGATGGAGAACGCTGGACAGAAACATAGACCCCACATAAAGGTGGGAAAAGATGCAGACAAAGAAGAAGAAGAAGAAGTGTTCCTTGGTAAAGATTCACTTCTACTATTTCTTTATCAAATGAACCAATGCAGAAGAAACAAGTCTGACTCCTAGTATTATTGGTCCTTCAAGAAGCTTCCAGGGAAGTGAATAGTCTGGATGGACTCAGGAGAGGAAAGAAGACATACTTGTTTTGGTATGCAGTGTTCCTTGGTAAAGATTCACTTGTACTGTTTCTTTATCAAATGAACCAATGTAGAAGAAACAAATCTGACTTCTATTATCCTCTGTCCCATAAGAATATTCCAGTCTTTCAGCCTTTCAGGTCGGAAGCAAATTATCTAAATGATAGATTCAGTAGAGGAAAGAAGCCATACTTGCTTTTGGTATGCAGAGTTCCTTGGTAAAGAATGACTTGTACTGTTTCTATTTTTAAATAAACCAATGTAGAAGAAACAAGTCTTATTTCTAGTATCGTGTGTCCCTTAGGAAAATTCCAGCCTTTCAAGTCGGAAGGGACTAGTCTAGAAGATGGACTCATCAGAGGAAAGAAATTCTTGTTTTGGTATGTAGTGTTATTTAGTAAAGATTCACTTGTACTGTTTCTTTATGAAATTAACCAATGCAGAAGTAACAAGTCTGACTACTACTATTGTAGGTCCCTTAAGAAAATTCTAGCCTTGCAGGTCGGAAGGAAATAGTCTAGAAAATGAACTCATCAGAGGAAAGAAATTCTTGTTTTGGTATGTAGTGTTCCTTAGTAAAGATTCACTTGTACTGTTTCTTTATCAAATGGACTAATGCAGAAGAAGCAAGTCTGACTACTAGTATTTTAGATCCCTTGGGAAGATTCTAGCTTTTCAAGTCGGAAGGGGATCGTCTAGAAGTTTGACTCAGCAGAGGAAAGAAACCATACTTGTTTTGGTATGCAGTGTTCCTTGGTAAAGATTCACTTGTACTGTTTCTTTATCAAATGAACAAATGCAGAAGAAGCAAGTCTGACTACTAGATTTGTAGGTCCATCATGTGCTGTAATCCTTGCGAAATGTCAGGGCACGACCGGTTTCGTCTCATGGCATCATCCAGAATACCTAATAATAACATGATGTGGAATTATCAGAGATAATACAAGAGCACGTACATCAATGCAGATTGTTTAACTAAATAATTCATAATCAGATTTCATTTTTTTTTTGCAACCGAGTATCGCAAAATCAGCAAATGTTTTCCTACTTAAAAGTTATCACCATTTTTTTTTAATCATCCCAGATGAAAGCATAAAGCATATGACAACAGAAGAGCTTTAGTAGCTTTTATGCTAATACGTGGCTATAACTACACGAATTTGGAGTTTATTTTTTATTGTTTAATCCTTACGAATACGATATTATCTATGAATAGATTACGGTCCAGATACCGTGGAATAGATTAACAAAGCAACGGTGACAAATTTATAGGAAGCTCCAGAACTTCTAAGACGATGGAACAAATAGGACCCAAACCATAAGTTAAAATTCACACTAACCGATGGTTCTTTTAAATAAAATCACATACACACACACACACACACACACAAAAAGGATTCTAACCAAATAAATCACACATAAATGAATAATCAAATAAAGCCCACAACTTACTTGAAGAACTATATCAAACACTATACCACTATAGGTTGCCACTGGTGTGAATACCTCTACCTCGGACAATGTCTAGCAGCGTACTGATACACTGAAAAGATTTTGAGTTGAAACCGACTCTCCTAACGACTAGTGTCATCTGCATCCGGCCGTTACCTACATAACATCTATCCTATTGCAAAATGTCGGATTTTCTTTATTTATTTTCGAAATGGCAATATTCTTTCATATAAATCCAAATGATGAGTCAGTAAGGAAATTAAATTGGAAGGATATCTGCATCATCGCTTAGTGTACCTTTGCAAAATCGCGACATTGTTTAAAAAGTATTGTAAACAGAACAGATCTTTGGGTTTCTCCTATTATAAATGCATCCTCCAGCCCAGTGTCAGTAAATAACAATATAATCTTTCGGGTTAAGCAAGTGAGAACAACGATAATTGCTAGAATATTTGAGGAAGCTAAGAAGTTTTATATTCTTCTTCTAAATCTGTTCCTGCTCCCTTTCCTCCAATTCTTATAGGCCTATCCAACATTATTGCTCAGCATAAACTTTAAGATGCAAGTTACATTGCTATATTTTTTCATATTTCTTGTTAATACCGAATCTTGTGGGAGTTGTTTGACCGAGGATTGGAAAAAAAAATATCTATTCAAACTTTTCAAAACAATAATGATCTACGGGATGCGTATTTTACTGGTAATTTAATCATGTTAAAATTTGTTTACTTCCAATGGCATCCACCTTTTTATCCATTTGCTTATGATATGAACTATGTTTTACTTTTCTCATCGTTATCATTTATTTCCATGTAATCCTTTTGGGCCTATTTCAAATATTGCTAAGCAAACTATTTTGTTTTGGTTCCTTAGATGAGACTTTTTTCAAACCACGGTGTCATGGGTAGTGCCATATCCAGTGCACTGTATAACTCCCATTGAAGAAAGATTTACAAGAACTTATTCAACAACTAATTCGTTAACCTTTGTCTTCAAGAAAATGGGAATGTTAAGATATTGTTTCTTCTGTGGATGTTCTCAGTGGGAAGTTTATGGGGTTTTGTTTGTTCCCCAGGACTGTACGCTCCTCTTCAACGCCTGATAATTATCTCTTGCTATTACAATTGGCCTACCTTCTAATTCACTGGATTAAGAAGAACGTGCAGCTAACAAAATCAGTATTAAATTGCCTAACCTTCCCATGACGATAAAGAGTTACGTGTCTTTATATATATATAAATATATATATATATATATATATATATATATATATATATATATATATATATATATACTGTATATATATGTATATATAAATATATAATATATACAATATATAAATATATAATATATACAATATATATATATATATATATATATATATATATTTATACATATATATACATATACATATATATTTATACATTTACATTTATATATACATATATATCTATACATATACATATATATATATATATATACTATATATACATATACATATATATATATATATATATATATATATATATAAATATACTATATATACATATACAGTACATATATATATATGTATGTATATATATGCTATATATATATATATAGATATATATGTATATATATGTATATGTATACATAGTATATATATGTATATATAAGTATAAATGTATAGATATATACGTATATGAATATATATGAATATATATATATATATATATATATATATATATATATATATATATATACTGTATATATTATTTATATATACAGTATATATATATATATATATATATATATATATATATATATATATATATATATGTATATATATATGTATACTGTATATATATAATATATATATATACTGTATATATATATATATATATATATATATTAACCGGTGATATATATATATATACATATATATATATATATATATATATATATATATATATATATTAACCGGTGATGAAGTGTGAACAGAGGTAGAAGGAGAATGCTGGCCAGAAACATCGACCCTACATAAACGTGGGAAAAGATGCAGACAAAGAAGTTTATATATATATATATATATATATATATATATATATATATATATATATATATATATACATATATATATACAGTGGTACCTCTACATACGAATTTAATCCGTTCCACAACCGACTTTGAATGTAGAAAATGTTCTGATGTAGAAACGAATTTTCCCATAAGAATACATTGAAATAGGATTAATCCGTGGTTGAGCCCAAAAACCTATGATAACTCCTTAATAAATTACTACACATAATTACACATGACAATATGCACTCTAAATTAGATAATAGACATGTAAAAAAGAATAATTATCAAGAAATAATAAATAAGAAACGGGTTTTTAGCGTCACTTTACCTTAGAAAGTCCAGCGTAGGTGTTGGTCTTGTTACGCAGAGAGGAGACGGACGGGCGGCGAGGAGATAGAGAGGGTGACTACGATAAACGTACACTACCGTAACTTATTTTAACTTACACTAAGTGAACTTTAACCTAACTAAGCTTATTTATTTTTCTTTATTTTTATATTTTATATTTTTTCATTTTTATATTTCATATTTTTTTTTACATTTTCTTTTTTTTTTTGATGATTAATTTTAATCACTTTCACTCTCTCCACTTAAAATTGATTGAATTTTTTTCTCTTCACTCTTTGCCGTTTTCTTTGAACCACTTCCTTCCTCTTCATCACGAGTTCGCTTTGTAGCTTTTTTAAAGAAGCTATCGATAGAAAGTTGCTTGGTACTGCTTTTCAGAATGTTTCGAAAATGAGTAAGGCAAACATTATCGAACTGCGCAACTACACGGCAAACCTGCAATTTTTTGAGATGGTATTTGTCGATGAAGTCGACCACGTCTTGATATTTTCCTAACATCTCTTTTAATTGCGCCGAACCTAACACATGTTCTACCTCCTGGATCCCTTCCTTGTCATCACTCATGTGCTCAGACATAGCATGGAGTTCCTTGAGCTCCTCTGTAGTAAGTTCGTCGTGATGTTCGGCGACGAGTTCCGTGATGTCATCTGCGTCGACCTCCAGACCCATGGACATGCCAAGGGAGACGATTTCCTCTACGTCTTCCGCTGCACCCACCACGGGATCAGGTTCTGGGTCAAAACCCTCGAAATCTCGGGGAGAAACTGCATCAGGCCACAGCTTCTTCCAGGCAGAATTCAGTGTCCGTCGAGTTGCTCCCACCCAAGCCTGATCTATGATCTTCAAGCAGTGCACGATGTTAAAGAAGCTTTTCCAAAATTCACGCAAAGTTAAGTTTGTGCTTTGCGTGACATTAAAGCACTGCTTGAATAGGTGCTTGGTGTAGAGCTTCTTGAAATTCGAGATGACTTGCTGGTCCATGGGCTGGAGGATAGCGGTGGTATTCGGTGGAAGATACAGCACCTTTATGAACTTGAATTCTTCGAAGATATCATCTTCAAGTTCGGGGGGGGGGGGGGGGGGGGGGGGTGGGGGGGTGGGGGGGGTGGTGAGCAGGTGCATTGTTAAGGCATAGCAGGCACTTTAAAGGCAATTTCTGCTCATGAAGATACTTCTTCACAGAAGGACCGAAAACTTGGTTAACCCACTAGACAAGAACTGCCTAGTGACCCAGGCCTTCGAGTTGGATCGCCAGAAAACATGAAGCTGGTCTTTATCCACATTCTGTGCCTTAAAGCCCCTAGGGATCTCAAAATGGTAAACCAGTAAGGGCTTGACTTTAAAGTCCCCGCTAGCGTTAGCACATAGGGCAAGAGTCAACCGATCCTTCATTGGCTTATGCCCAGGCAATTTCTTCTCTTCGGCGGTGATGTAGGTTCGACTGGGCATCTTCTTCCAAAATAGCCCAGTTTCATCACAATTAAACACCTGCTGCTCTACATAGCCTTCTCCCTGCACGGTCCTTTCAAAGCTCTTCACAAAGTCAGCTGCAGCCTTTGTGTCCGCACTAGCAGCCTCTCCGTGGCGAACAATCCCGGACCGTTTCTTAAATTTCTCAAACCAGCCACGAGATGCCTTGAAATCGTCTGAGGAAGGTTCGGTTGAACTCTCCCCAGCATCACCCCCAGAGCTCGCCTCCTTCAAGTCCGTGAAGATGGCGTGCGCCTTCTCGCAGATGATAGTTTCGGTGATGGTGTCGCCAACAATCTCTCTGTCCTTGATCCAGATTAGCAGAAGTCGTTCCATCTCTTCTATGATAGGGCTATGACGTTTTGAAATGATGGTGATCCCCTTAGAGGCTTAGAAGGTTTCACTGCTTTAATGGCTTCTTTCTGTTTCAAGATTGTCGAGATCGTCGACATATTTCGGCCATATTCTTTTGCAAGTTCACTCACTCATGCTTTTCAATAATTTCTTGCTTTACTTCTTAAGAAAGCATTTCCTTCTTCCTTTTCTCACCACTACCACTACCACTTGCAAAACTAAGCCTTGTAGGACCCATGCTTTACGTAAAAAACCGTAAAAGGATGTACCCAAAAAATCAGGATTAAAATACAGTTACTGTAATAGCAGAACGCACAGCGCACAACCACACGAAGCCGACGAGAACAGAGGAATGACACAAGCCACGCTAATTGAGGGTCCCTCCGAGGTCGAAGTGCTGCCTTCTATCGGTGGAAATAAAAAATACATCCGGCGCTATGAGTACCGTCTATGCGTACGGGTATTGTTTACTTCGGGTGTCGAAAAAAAATTTGGGTGTAGAGTAGGAACGTGTTCGAATTGTACTTCGCATGTCGAAAAATTCGGATACAACCGGTACGACGAAAATTGCTTACTTCGTGTGTCGAAATAAAATTCAGGTGTAGAGTCGAAAAATTGCTCGAATTTTACTTTGGATGTTGGAAAATTCGGATGTAGATACGTTCGTGTGTAGAGGTTCCACTGTATATATATATATATATATATATATATATATATATATATATATATATATATATATATATGTATATACATATATATATATATATATATATATATATATATATATATATATATATATATATATATATATATATATGTATATACATATATATATATATATATATATATATATATATATATATATATATATATATATATATATATATATATATATGTGTGTGTGCGTGTGTGTGTGTGTTTTATTACTTGCTAAGCTACAATCCTAGTTGGAAATGCAGGATGCTATAACCCCAGGGGCTCTAACAGGGAAAATAGCCCAGTGAGGAAAAGAAATATTGTAAGAAGGGACTACCACTTGGAAACCACTATCTCCCACAAATTGCCGAAACTGCCTGTTTGTAATGAGTAATGGGGAAGGTGGTGAGCAGGGATAAATCTGTGTGTTTGCATATCTACCTAATATTTACTTATAAACATTTTGTAAGTATGGTATGTTTTCTTACCGCGTCACTCCGTACATGTCTACGAAAGACAGGAAAGCTTTCAAGGCTCCTTCGCCATTCCTCACGTAGATCCTGACGTGAGTTCCTTCGGGAACGAGGGTCTCAAGAACGGCCAGACTCTCCTTCATGTCCTCCTCTTCAATGTCCCCCTCCATTATAAGGAGCCAATGAACAGTGTGAGATCTCAGCCTATCCTCTTTTATCTGAATATTGAAAAGAAGGTGTTTTTATATATAGTCTTTCTCTTATGCAATTTTCATTAGATGTTGAAGTACTTGGGGCATCAAATAATTTAAGGCAACTTTTTTTTCTCTCATTTTTTTCGGCGATAGAATTTTGAAGGAAAAGACTAAATTTGTTACTGTGCTGCTTCATTTATTCAACTCTTACCGATTTTTTTTTTTTCATATATGCTGTTCGTTGAGGTATTTTGATGTTTTTAGATTAATTTTAATTCTCGTTTGTGTGAAATGTACTACCATTAGATAAGGATAATGATTTCTTTGTAATAATGCCCTGAAGAAAGCCATAAGTTATTGGCTGAAACCGCTATTGGCAATAAATGAGGAAATGGAACACATTTCATATTTTTCTTTAAAATTAACTGCTAAAGATAAGAAAAGATACAGAATATATATATATATATATATATATATATATATATATATATATATATATATATATATATATATATATATATATACATACATTTGTATATATACATGTATATGTATATGTGTGTGCGTTAATACATTGTATAGTGACGGTACCAAAAAGAACTTCGCTCATTTAGCTTTGCTTAGTCAAAATACGGATTACCAAACACAACTTTGAGAACTGATACATAAAATCAAGAAAGTTTAGAATTCATGACCTCATTCCTGTATATTTTGTGGCATTAGTTTTCGTATTGTGTAAACTTATTTTCTTAAAACTCAAAACAATTACCATTGTCATTCGAGCCATTGTTTTCGCACTGTAGAAAACAAGAAGCATAATGAAAATTTTTACTCTTTCCTTAGATTTTACCTAAAATTCCTTTAATATTTTTTAACATTGTATTGTAATCAGTGATAACCAAGAAGAATGCCTCAAACTCAAATACAATTTTGACTATGTTTCTGTAATTTGGAAACATGAATGTTTGAAATTGAAATGGCTAAACATCCAAATTCTCTCCACGATGCAATCTTAGATTATGTATATATTCAAAAATTTATTTATTCATATATTTGTGGCGACGTTTTAAATGGGAAAATCAAGTAGAATGCACGACCTTACAACATTACTTATTAATGTTTGAAAAATAGATCTTTGTAAAAATAGATATTTGAAAAACAAATTGTTCCCATCTGCTGTGTATTTTAGCAACATTTTCTGCACTATGAAAACAATAGATAGGTTGTTGAAAATTCATAACGTTAATCAATCATCTGGCCGAGTTTTCCATATTCTGGGAAAATAAGAGGAATAGACCTAATGAAAATTTCTATCCATCGCTTGAATAATTCTATTTTTTATATGTGGTACACCGATACAAATTTGCCGTAAAAAACGGTAAAAATCCTGGCATACATATTACCAGATATTTGCAGATTTAAAAACGGATATATTGACGTAAAGGAGGGATATTACGGTCACCAAACTGTAAAAGATAATAACGAGGTATGGTAAAATTACGGTCGCCTGTATTTTACTGAAATACGGCTGAGGACAGTATATTTTTACTGAAAATTTCCGATTAAAATTACGATTTTTAACAGTGGACGGTTATAGAAAACCCAGAATTGATTTTACACTTCTCTAAAATAATGAGGAATACACATAATAAAGATTTTGATTCACTCTTTACTAATTTCATTTTCTATATGCGGTAAGATTAAAAAAAAAACCACACTGTTAAAAAACCCGTAATTTTAACAGGAAATTCACCGTAAAAATATACTGTTCTTAGCCGTATTACAGTAAAATAAAGGCGACCGTAATTCTTACTCTACTTTGTTACTATCTTTTACGTGTTGGTGACCTTAATATCACTGCTATACGTCAAAACATCCAATTTTAAAACGGTAAATGCCTGGCAACATTTGTGTCAGGATTTATACCGCTTTTTTAATGGAAATTTAAAACAGTGCAGGTAATAATTCTGTACCTGTCTGAAAATGCTAATGACGTTACTGGGCGTCTCAAGGAGAACCAAGAAGGTGATTGGCGTAGGGAACAGGAACAGTTGTCTCAGGATCTCGGCTCCTCCATCGTTTAGGAAGCTCATGTGCCCAGAGGCTTCGCTTGGCAACCATCTTAGGACGCTACTCATTGTATCTGTCGGATGTCAAAATAAAATTTAGTATTCAAATAATTTTAAAGTATCTTATCTATAGGTTTGAATTTCAACTGTACTTTTTTATTTTATACACACACACACACACACACATATATATATATATATATATATATATATATATATACATATACATATATATATATATATATATATATACATATACATATATATATATATATATATATATATATATATATATATGTATGTATATATATATATGTATATATATATATATATATATATATATATATATATATATATTTCTATAATCTCCCCTATATAACAAAGAGAAAGTATCTACCTATCTATCTATCTATCTATATATATGTATATATATGTATATGTATAATTACATATATGTATATATATAACTATATATATATATATATATATATAAATATATATATATATATATATATATATATATATATATACATATATATATATATATATATATATATATATATATATATATATATATATATATATATACATATATATATATATATATATATATATATACATATATATATATATATATAATGTGTATGTATGTATGTATATACATACACACATATATATATATGTATATATATATATATATATATATATCAGTCACGCTCAGGGGAAGGGGAGTAGTCATACCCTCATGAGAGGAGATACCCCGAGTGGTAGGCCTACACTCTGAAACCTCACTCTTCCACAAATTGCCGAACCAGCGGGTTATAGTTAGGAAAGTGGGAGGGGTGCATGGGGGTTGATCTGTGTGTGCGTGCGTGTACGTATGTTTGCATATCTGTTTAGATATTTAGACGTCATTTTTGACGGCTCGAGTACGCTAGTACATAATATTGGCCATTTTCATTATGAATGATAGTTACTGATAGGAATTGAGCTCTACCTCTGAGAAGAGTCAAGAATTACAGAATATCTTTTAGTGTATTTGCTCTAATCATCTTCGTTCTCACAAATCTGTACATTCTTTCGACCTATGGAGTCATTATATTCGCAAAAATATCTGGAGACTTGACATCATTCATGTCACTTGTTTGTTTAATCTGATATGGCAAGTACGCTCATGAATGCACTTACACTATAAACAAAGGCATTAAGATTATTCAATCGGTCATACTAAACTAATTCGTGACGTAAGAAATCGGTATTTGGCAACAACAATAACAGCATTATGCTTTCTTTTCTTGTCGACTGCTGGGCAAAAGCCTCAGACATGTCCTCATTCATGTCTGGGGTTTGGCCAGTTTTTGTCACTACTCTGACTAACTTCGGATTGGTGATGGCGGGAGAATTTTGTCTGATCATTAACAGAAAACCAACCTATTTATCTAGCTGGACACTTGCGTTATATTATATAGTATTATGTCAAGCTGTGCCAATAGACATGATATGGAAAGAGAAAAACCACAAGGAAAACATCGGCAGCTTAAGAAAATCCAAAAATGTATCTTCCAGTCACTGAAACAAATGAAAATCGTAGAATCTCTATACGTGATGCGTTGATGTTAATCACTTATACCGGATTCCCACAGCTTAGATTTCACTCCATCTTCTGAGAATTCCTAGGACTGACATTCGGGTATATTGCAAGATTTCTTTAATTTGGTTTTACTAAAATTTCTATTTGTTTAAAGCGCTACCCATACACAAATTTCGACAGTGCTCTCAAATGATCGCCTTAAGGGCTACATTTTTTGTTTGTTTTTTACTATCTTCTTTGGGAAATTTAACTAAACTGATTTCCCAAATGCTTTTTGTTCAAATTAGTTTTTTGAGTATAATGCAATAGGTCAAAAAAGAATTAACTTCAAAATCATTTTGTAAGACCTTGAGATTTTTGTTTGTTTGTTGACGTTCACAAGAATATTAATTCTCATACACATAATAGACATTCAAAGTGGTAGAAAATTACAAGAAACAGTTTCTCACCAACAATCAGCACACACTAAATAACATTCTCGGAATGATTCTCTAAGATTTAATCGCCACTATCCTCTGAAAAAAAAAAATCTGCAGGTGTACCAATTAAAAACAATGTTAACGTTGAAGGCTGCCAATTGGCACAATCTTCCAATAAAAAATGACCTCATTTTATATGTGAATAAAAATCATATTGAAATATGCCTGTGACTCCCAGTGGTCGGTAAGATTAATGTGAATTGTCTGTTATCTGAACCTGAGTCTTTTTGAGATATTCAAGAATCACAAGTCCTATGCTCTCTGCAATTACTTTATCCATGAGAATTGTGTGATAAATGATGATTTTGTTCATTATTAGTTCAGTTCAAATATATAAATCATTACTTTCTTATTTACTGTGATTTGCGTGAGCGACAGTATGCCGAAAAAAAATATTTATGTTTTATAGTTAGTGCTCCCATTCACAAGATAGAATAATTGAGGATCAAATGGCACTAGTTGGCACTATTGCTGAGTGCCACAAGTACACTAAAAGTATAAATGGCACTGTTGCTGAGTGCCACAAGTACACTAAAAGTATAAATGGCACTGTTGTTGAGTGCCACAAGTACACTAAACTGACTAATAGTTCTACTCTAACCTTCGTATTGTTGTCCATAAAGAAACTGAAGACTCGCTTCGCTGAAGCCTTCTATGAGCTTTAGGATTTTCCTGGCATCCATGTCAAGGGTTGTCGTGGCTGTGTGAAGATGTACTTGGAACCCACGCAGAGATTCAGGGCACACTAGCACAGCAACCAGAGCTGGAAAGGAAATTACGAGAGAACTTGTTATGATATCAAAAGCTATCTGAGAGTCAGTGGATCTGTAGATCTGTTCTTTAGAGTAATTGAAAATCATGTACAGTATATACAATCATCGTTACTTTGTCTTTAGAGTAATTGAATTATGCTGTCATTAGGAAGTTGTTTGATCAATTTAATTACCTCCGCCAACAAAGTTTGAAGAAGGTTATGTTTTCACCCCTTTATGTGTGTGTATGTGTATTTGTGAACAGCTTCCTGGCCACAGTTTTAATGGTAAAATAATGAAACTTGCAGGGCTTAACTTTTATGTAAAAAGCTGAAAACTATTAAATTGTGGAAGGTCAAAGGCAAAGGTCAAGGTCACAGTCAAGCAAAATGCCCAATTCACGTAATCAACCATTAGTTTGGTCTTCGTTGTCACAGAGACTTCAAACTTGGTTCATATTTCAGTGTAGGGAAATCCACACCAATTAATATATGTTAAAGTCCAAGGTCAAGGTCAAGGTTGAGGAAAAGGTTGGTAAATAAGCTGCCGCGGTGGAGATCTGCGTTCTACTGAGTGCCCCTCTAGTTTATGTATGTTTCATGCAAAAATCTCTGGAACTCTAATAGGTACATTTTCATCATAAATTTTTCGTACTAATCTCCTTTCTCTCTCTCTCTCTCTCTCTCTCTCTCTCTCTCTCTCTCTCTCTCTCTCTCTCTCTCTCTCTCATCCTAGTTGACATGAACCGTGAGATAAAACAGCACTGGGACTCATAAAGGAATACCTGCCAAGATAAGCATCTCGTCCTGTGCACCGAGAAGGAAACTGAAAAAGAAGAAGAAGAGAACATCAAATAGCTGAATGAAAACATGTTTAGATATATGGTTATATCTTCATGAAAGCTTTTTTTTTAATTTCCATATTGGAAGAAAGGATCAGTGATTAGCTAGGAAGATTAGTCAGAGATAGTTAGAGACAAGGAGGATTTTAGGACTCTGTAACAGGCCTTTAGATCTTAGCTAATTTTATTATTCATTCTTGAATGTTAATATTCAATTGTTTGAGAGGATGATATTGTAGAAGCAAGAGAGAGATATAGAAAAAAGAAATGAAGCAAATACAAGAGAAATGACCAATAACTATAAAGTTTTATTTTCTTTGCTGTAGTGTCATAGCCTCTGTACCCTGGTCTTCCACTGTCTTGGAATAGAATCCTCTTGCTTGAGGGTACACTATTCAATCTTGTTTCTCTTCCTCTTTAGGTTTTATAGTTTATATATGAAATATTTATTATAATGTTGTAACTGTTCTTAAGATATTTTATTTTAATTGTTTATTACTTTTCTTGTAGTTTATTCATATCCTTTCCTCACCGGGCTATTTTTCCCTGTTGGAACGCTTCTGCTTTTCCAAATAGGGTTGTAGCTTAACTTATAATACTAATAATAATAATAATAATAATAATAATAATAATAATAATAATAATAATAATAATAATAATAATAATACACAGGGCTTTAGCTTAGCAAATACTATAGGCCATGATTTTGTTGCATACTTGTGACTATTTTGTTTTGGTAGCCATTCTTTGACTGGTTACCTTAGTGAACCTTACGTTTCGGTGGATCACTGGGAACATATCCGTATGTATGTGCCTCGGGAAGATTCTCCTGGCTCTACCCATGATCAATTATTCTTATTACAAATTAGTTAAGTAATATTCGTCTAACCAGTCTTCTGGTAGTTGATGAAAGGAGATCATATGAACATTGCTAATATGCAACATTGAAGAGAGGGAAGAATCAGGAAAAAAATTGTACAGTGCATGACAAAAATATTCTGTGTTAGTTAGAAAAAATCAAGAAATTTAATTAGAAGAAAATTTAAATAGATAAGAATTAATTACTATCTGCACTGAAGAAACTCCCTTGAATGTTTGAATCAGATTGACTAGCAGTCCAACAGAAATTCCCTTTCTCTCCTCAATCTGTTATTGTTTGATTCTGTAAGACTTGAAGGCTTATCCACTGCCGGGGTGAAGAGGAGAGGAGAGAAAAACACGTCTGTCTGGTAGCTGCTCTGGCGGGGAACTGATTAAAGAAGATTAGAGGAAGACTGTAGCAGTAGGACGCTGCTCAGTCTCCCGGTCATCTTGAAGATGCAGATGAGTCATATTTACATCATTACCAATTCATAAAGAAGCTAGCGACTAATTACCGTTGATTTAAACAACAGGAGGTTTTTCAATTGTTTTTTTATTACCAAAACTTCCAGCAGAAGAGCTTTTTCAATTATTTGTAGCACTACCAACATCAGGGGTGGTTCGTGGTTAAATTTAGTGGGTGTGCTGCTCCAGAAAATTTGTAGCCTTTGTGTTAATATTGGGTAAAAGGAAACAAACTGACATAAGTAATTTTATTAAGAAAATTGATAGAATCCAAAAAGAACAAAATATATTTTTTTATTTCTTAATAACCTAAATTGTTATTGTTCAAGCTTGAGTCATCCATTTAAAAGTGGAATCCGTTCTTTTTGTTTTAATTTGCGCGAAAAGATCAATTATTTTCTCCTGTATCTCTGGGTGACAACTGAGAATTTTTTACTCAATTAGATGCACTGCAAGTTCATTTAGCTTTCCCGATTTCATATTGCATCTTAGAAAAGTTTTTCATTATTTTCAGTCTTGAAAAGTTTTCATTGTTTCGGCACTGTAGGAGCGACAGTGCTCTCTCCCTATCAGCCTACCAAGACGCTCCCTGAGTGACCAAATGCCAAGCAGTTGGACCTGTGAAGTACACATTTCCATCCAAGGATTTTTCTCATTAACTGAAGGATGGCTAATGACATTAAGCTTAAGGATTATATATTGTACAAATATAAAGGAAGATTTAAAGAAAAAAATCATTATAATGAATGTTATCGATATCAAATGAAAATAAGGAGTGCTGCAGCAGTGGCTATTTTAGCGGGGGGGGGGGGGGGGGGGGGGACTGAAGTTCGTTTTCTCAGCTGGCCCCCAGGTTGCCCCCCCCCCCAGTTTTTTTGCATATTATATTTTCAAATTTTATATATATATATATATATATATATATATATATATATATATATATATATATATATATATATGATTCTTCTCCAAAGATTCAGATGCAATTTATTGTGGCTTTTCAGCACTGTGTTCTGGATGGGAGATATTCTTGCTTGAAAAAAGGTTTAAAGACATACGCAAAGGCATATTCTGTCAACGAAAGTGTTGCACAACACGAGATCCTTCTGGTCGAGAAATTGCTCATGAAAGAGCCAATGCAGTCTATGTCAATAACACAATTCCTGTCCTGTCCACTTTAAGTTCCTTTAAGGCTGCATTTGACTGTCTAACCAGATTTTTATTGATATCTGTCACTCCTCCGGTTACACGTGCCTCTTGCGAGAGAAGTTTTTCAAAAATCTAATTAGTTAAAACATTTTCTAGAAATTCAATGACCAGTGCTAGGTTGAGTAACATTGCACTACTGTCCATTGAAAGTGCACATGATGAGAGTATTGGTTTAGATTGTTTTATTGACGAATTTGACAGTAGACATGATAACCGAAGAATTAGGCTGCAATAAATATACTACTACTAAGTGCTAACCTGTATGAAAATTAAGTCAATCCCAGAGAATGTTTATGTATTAGTCTTTCTTTTGGTTTAGCAACATTATGATAATCGCATAAAATTAAAATTATTGTTGATGTAGTCACATAAGATAATAACAATGTGTAGCCATGCATAAAAAAATTGTGGAGATCTTACGCTCTACGTTACTGGTATGCAATTATAGGTACAGTACAGTCACGTTAAAAGTCTCACGGTAACCAAGGGTAACCTAATCCTCCCTTTGTCTTCTCTACGCAGAGCAGATGGAAAGGTAGAAAAGTGTAGTTTGAGGATGGATAACTGTATTTTTGGATAAACTCTGTCCTTCACCTGTCATAGGTAGGGAAGAACGAAAGATTAGATAAGCTCCTTGTCAGAGACTCTCTAACGTGAATGTAACTCGTCTAAATTCTTCAGGGAACGAACCTTTGAATGAATAGGTATATCATTTTTAAGTTGCTATAGAGGTAATTGCATAAATAAATTCGTTTCAAGAGACTTACACCTCATCTTGTCCAAAAACATTCGAGAGTAATTGTGCAACAAAAAGAGATTGAAACCACGTATGGATCAGTGTTTGGTTCTGTTCCGTTTTGAAGCTAGGATTATTTACTCTCTTTGATATGACTTTCTTTTCTTGCACACATTCCATCTTTACCCAGGTGAGACTTCGTCATTAATTCCACACTTGCGATCTTCCCTATACCCGTATCTTTTTTAAATTTACTAATGTCAGTCGACTATGTGCCTTCATATCTCTATAATGAGAGAGATGTAGATATATATATATATATATATATATATATATATATATATATATATATATATATATATATATATATATCAGTCAGAATTAAAGAAAAAAACGAAAATCACATCTCTATGTATGGCAATTGTTCTGTTAACTCTAGCCCTTTGTAAGCAGGTTGGTTTTAAATGTTTAAGTTAGTATTGATTTTGTCCTCTTGACTACGGCAGTTTCGAGATTGTTTCACCTCTGTCTGTTTGTTTGTTTGTTGGTCACCAGTCTAACTAAAAAAAGTTACGAATGGATTTTAATGGAAATTCCAGGATAATCAGAAATGGGCTAACTTAGAAGTGATTAGATTTTGGTTCCAGAATTTTTGTTATACAGTAGAAAGAGTAGATTCATTCACGGTCAACATATGGAATATGAAGAGATTGGACCGTAGAATTGTGTAAAATGTTGACTATCTTCATTGGCATAGGTCTGAAATATCTGATTGTTCTTTTTATTGCATATATTCCCGAGAGACCTTAGTGCAAAGGCAAGGTATTCGCTTTTGTCTAATTAACTCTGTAGGATTCCTTCATGTTACTTGGGTAAAGAGTAAACTTTTGAGCCTTAAGTTTTGTCTTTTCTTCCATGAAGCTTGATACAGCAATAGAGAGATTTTGGCTAGAGCTGTGAATTGATTATTGAGAGATGTTCCGGATATGATAGTTGAATTGGTGAAACTTCAGAAAGTCAGACTTAGGGGCATTAGGTGTGACCAGGTTGACAGGAGTCTCTTTCCATAGTTTATTCGTACTTATATGTTTTACTTTTTTATTTATCTCGATTTTTTTTATATCCCAATTTTTCTTCTAGTTTATGCTTTTTTACAACTTCCCTTTCTGGACTGCTTTCCCTTGTAATGGGGTGTCTAGATTTAAAGCATTCTGCTTTTCTAACTGGGATAGCAGCATGGCGTATAAAATAATAATGATGATAACAATACAAAATAATAATGTTAATAATGATCATTTTGGTAATGGGATAAACATATTTAAATGAATTTCCTCTATACTTACGAACTGTTATTTTGATATAAAATTTCACCCATCACATTCACTTGATCATATGTACGCTTGGCTTTTCTCATTTGTTTTTATTCTGTGCGCTCTTTTTGTCCAAAATTCGCCTGAGCGGTTTCCTAATTTACACTGAAGTAATTTTCTGCTTGATTTAATCAGGTATGATATACGTATACATTATTTAAAAGGACATGTTAATTGCTTACCTCAAAGTAGCTAGTCGTTTGTTCATGATCATCAAAGCAATTATTTATTTACCTCTTAACCCTTTCAGTGCCAGTGTTGGATTCAACAAAACTTTGATGAAGCAAAATCTTTCGAGATCAAACAAACCCTCCCAGCTTCTTGATATTTATTGGGAAGCTCTCATCAAGGCCTTGTCAATGAATAGCAATTTATTATGGTTTGGGTGATTTTAAAAGAAGTTTCCCTTTTCTCAATTTTGACAGTGTCACCAATGGCTGTGAAAGGGTTAATGTACTGATCTGCTTATTGCCTTCAAAATATTTATAAGATGTTTATTCATTTTAATGACATTAGTTATTTATAAACTTCCTTTAAAGCTATTACTTATTACTTTGTACAGGTCTACAATATTTACGCAATTGTTCTGTTCTTTAACATTTGATAATCCGCTTCTTTGTTTGACTAAAAGAATAATGGATTAATCTCTCTCTCTCTCTCTCTCTCTCTCTCTCTCTCTCTCTCTCTCTCTCTCTCTGCCATCATAAATTTTATGCAACTTTAGCTTTTTGATATGTAGCCTAATCATGGTTAATAAATTAATATTATTGTCCTAAATCGGGTGATCTAATGTTAGTCACTGTTATTGTCAGATTATTATTATCATTATTATTAGTAACAATAACAATGACAATAATAATCTAACAATAACAGTGACTATTATTATTATTATTATTATTATTATTATTATTATTATTATTATTATTATTATTATTATTATTATTATTATTATTATTATTATTATTAACTTGGTCGGTCACGGTAGTAAAGTTTGTTAATTTTTTCAGCATTATTATCGTAACTATTTACACTTTGTTACACTAAATATCAAAGTCAACCATACGTATTGTGGAAATTTTTATATTCTTAATGTCTCCCATCAAACTATACAGACCAGTGACAGTCATGAAAATCTCAAGAATTGGTGGATGTATTTTGCTGTCATTCTTCGTCGTCAGCTGACTGACAGGAGAATGACGCAGAGTGACATCCAATGAAATAAGAAAAAGATGAGAATCAGTTGCTTTCACTCGCTTTGTTCGGAAGATGATAACGTGTGCAGTAAGTTGCCAACTTGTCTTGCAGAGTGGCCGACAAACGCACAAATAAATTAAACGGTCGAACATATATCCATTTTGTATCATCATTGCCGTCATCTCTCTCTCTCTCTCTCTCTCTCTCTCTCTCTCTCTCTCTCTCTCTCTCTCTCTCTCTCTCTCTCTTAGTATTTTTTCAGGATTTTTCTTTGCTCCTCCAAATCAAATGCCGTGCCATACACAAGCACCTCTCGTGCCATATCTGGCACGCGTGCCATAGGTTGCTGACCCCTGCCGTAGAGTATAGTTTTTTGTAAGCAGATTGGATGTCAAGCAAAGCTTCTATTACTTCCAAGTGGCTGACTAGTTGTTCAAGAATTACATATTCAAGCACTTTTGAGATAAAGAATAGATTTGAAATAGGTCTATATGAGCTTAATTCCTGGTAGTCCAGTGCATTTTTTCAGAACTGGTGTGTCTATAGCCATTTTCTCAGATTTATAAAACTTACATTCATCAATGCTTGCATTTGCTATTCTCATTATTATTTCGGCTAGACTAGAAAAGTCTCTCTCTCCAATTACATCAGATATATAACTGGTAATAACATTGATGAAATGAAAAATTTGTATAAGCAAGCTAATGATAGGATGGAACAAAGGGGCTTTATTTTCAGGTCTTGGAATTCCAATTGTGTAGAGTTGAGAGAAGAAATGGCGTCTGATAATAGACTTGTTGAACATTCTTGCGAAGAGGATAAAGTATTGGGTTATAGATTCAACGTAAATAATGATTCTTTTAGTCTTGCGCCTTGTAAAATAGACCCACAAGCAGACACAAAAAGAAAAGTATTGTCACAAACTTCTAAAATATTTGATCCTTTGAATATAGTCCTTCCTGTAACAATAAGAGGCAAAATTTTAATGAGAAAAATATGGAAATTAGATGTTGGTTGGGATCAAAATTTACCTAAAGACATTTGTGGGGAAATGAAAATTATTAGTAGAGATTTTGAAATGATATCTGAACTTAAATTTCCTAGAGAGTCCCTTAATGAAGTAGACTCGTATGGTCTTCACATATTTTGTGATAGCTCTGTGGAGGGCTATGGGTTTGTGGCCTATGCGGTTAATCAAAATGATAAAAGTTTTTATTTGTTCTCCAAATCTAAATTGGCTCCACTGAATAAGCGAAATGAGCATAGTGTCCCTACTTTGGAACTCATGGGAGTAATTCTAGCTTTTAAATGTTTACCTTCCATACTAGAAGCCTACAGTAATATAAATGTTCAATTCATTAATATTTGTGTTGATGCTCAAGTGGTTTTAAATTGACTATTGACCAGAGAAACTAAAATAAAATCTAAATTTGTTCGAAATAGAGTACTTGAGGCAGATGGTCTTAAAGTTGAAATATCTAAGCTATTTAAACACCTGTCTTATATCACTATGTTAATACTGAAGAAAATCCTGCTGACATGATCACCAGAGGTCTATCCTATACTAAATATTTAAGTAAATCAACTTATTAGCTAGAAGGTCCAGAATGGTTGAGTAATGATTTTGACAAGTGGCCTCTTTACCCTTTATTGAGCATATCGTCTTACTATAAGCATCAAATAAGTACAGTATGCACTATGCAAATAAATAAAGTAAATACTGGTATTCTAAATATAAATAAAATGTCAAATTATGAACAATAGTTAAGAATTACCAGTTACTTGTTCAAATTTTGTAGTAGATTAAAGGGTAGTGATCCTAAAAAGAAAGCCTTAGAGTATTGGGTGAAAATTGCACAGAAAACGGATTTTGAAGCGAAGCGAAAAATCTATTTTTGGGTGAGTTGGCCATGTCATACTGATGGAAGTTCCTTAAAGTAGCTTCCTAAGGGATATATGTACTTCAGTGATATTCCCAGAGAATTTTACCTTTAGGTTTCCAGAATTCTAACTCCTGGTGCGAATATCCTTAAATTTTCTCTCAAGGATATCGCATAATATCAGAGGAAGTATTCTTGACACGCCACATAGGAATCTGCACTCCTAATAGCGTTTACGTTTCGACGGGGGTGTGGCAGAATAGAAGGGGAGCCGTATCAAGGTTACCCCTGTTCTCGTACTACTATTGAGTATGACAACAGCGCCATTTCCAAGATGGCGAACATTCCTTGTAGCATTGAGCATGGTGCTACAGATACAGTACTTCGGGAGGGATACTGTGAAGATCTTTTCTTTTTAGAAAAGATGGGTGGGTCCATCAGGAGGACATGGCCATCTCACCCAAAAATAGATTTTTCGCTTCGCTTCAAAATCAGTTTTTTGGGCTCAAGCCATGTCGTCCTGATGGAAGCATACTAGAGTATTAGTGTATCTGTGGATTTTCATCAGTGCCTTAACCTTGGGACAACATTTCTATGGTCATGTGGACCAATTGAGACAAATGACGTCACCGTTATCCGTCATCATCACTAATCATAAACGATGTTAGTGCTTCCTGCCCCCTACAGGGAAGAGCCATTCTAGACAGTAGAAAAAGGGTCTCAAGGTTAACATATATTGTATGAACAAACATAAGTATACACTGAATATACAAACAGTCTCATAGTTTGTATATATTGCCGAATCAATATCAGTGTCTCCTATATCTATTGTTTGTGAGCATACAACTATATGAAGAATACTTATATTAGTAAGTAAAAAACTCTGGCATTTTATACATGCAATTGTTGGGTGAATTCAGACGCAATACATTCTAATAGACATTTATTCCTAATAAATGACTAAATGAGTTAACCAGTAAAACGAATGTAGCATGACAATGGAATTATACACGTAACGAATACAGAGACTATATTTCTTTCTTGAAAGGAAAAGAACTGGTGAGTGCCACTCTCAGATTGAAGAAAATTTTTTGTAATAAAATTTCTCTTCATGATCTCTGTACCGGTTACATTCTATCGACACTGTGTACTACGTACACACGGCACTAGTGCTATCTGTATAATTCCACACCTGGGATTTTGAACAGAATTAGTGTCACCATGGTAACACTCATTTAAAGGAGGTCACCCTAAAGTGATGACCCTTTCTCCCTTTAATTGACAGTCCCAGTCAATTAGCTGTTCATCGCAGAATTAAATGGCAGGTTTTAAAGCACTACCTGCCGCCACCACATAATGCTTCAGTTCATGGACCCGCTTAGCATAGTGTTTGTAGAACACTCTGGATGATTTCCATCCAGTATATGAGCGAAGTCGCTCGAAGTCCATATACTGAAAAAAGTTCAGTGATGAAGCAATTTTTCTTGGATCATGACCTGCGGGAGTACTGTCAGGATCCGCTCTACAAATAAAGTAGGTGAGCTTCACCCTCAGTTGTTTCAGGGATAAGTTTGATTCAGAGGTTTCTCCTTTAAAGAGCTGTCCTCCCCTGAAGTCAGAAGTTCTACGAAGATAGACCTTTAGACACTCTACAGGACATAGAGAGACATCTTCCTTCAGAGGACAGATTCTCCAGGGACCCCACCTCTTAGTGGGTAGCTCGTTCTTAGCAAGAAAGGTTGGATCAGGGAAAAGATTCAGTTCTCCTGGTTCCGTGAACTGAATGTGGCCCTCATCTCTAGATAGGGCCACTATTTCACTAACTCTAGCCCCGGGGGCTATAGCGAACAGAAAGATAACCTTTTGGGTTAGATCCTTAAGGGAACAATCTTCATTGTTCACCGATGAAGCAAAATGTAGGACCTTGTCCAAAGACCAAGAGATGGGCTTTGGTGGTGCTGCAGACCTAAGCTTTGCACATGCCTTCGGAATCTTATTAAAGATTTTATTTGCCAGATCCACTTGAAAGGCATATAGAAGAGGTCTAGTCAAGGCTGACTTGCACGTAGTTATCGTGTTGACGGCCAGACCTTGATTATGAAGGTGGACAAAGAAGGACAGACAGAAGTTCAATGAAATTTCTTTCAGCCCTTTTGCCTTCATTAACGCAATCCACTTTTTCCAAGAAGACTCATATTGTCTTCTAGTTGACTTAGACTTGTATTCTTCTAAGAATTCTATATTGCCTTCTGAGCTCCCAAATCTTTTTCTAACCGCTATGGCAAGAAAATCATGAAATGAAGGGTTCAGGTTCTCCATGGTAAAACAAAGGCAATTAATTTCTGAACTTTCTGAAATAAATCTAGGTTCAGAACTAGGGCCAGCCTCAGCTTCAGTTCCTTCATTAAGGAGGACAGATTGCTCTTGGGCTACTTGGGAGCCAATAGAGCTACTCCCCCTTGGAAGTATCTGAGCCAGTTGAGGACCTTCAGCAGGTGATTGGATGGGATGAACGGGAATACCTGAGTCCATCCCTTCCATACTAGAGACATGCTGTCTATAAACTCCACTAGAGGATCCTCGTATGGGGCTACATATCGAGGAAGTTTCTTGAAGACACTCGTGATGAAGAGGTCGATCTGCAGTTCCGGGACTTGTTCCTATCTGGGAGGGAATAGGTCTGCGTCCATGGACCATTCCAACTCTATCGGCTTGAACCGAAATAGAGCATCTACTGTCACATTGTGGATCAATTGTATATGAACTGCTGACAGGTGCCATCCCTTTATGAAAGGAATGGGTAACTTCACCTAGATTGTATGAGACGTTCCTTAGCATTGTCGATTGCGACGTCTCATTATCGCTTCGGTGTCCCAGATCAGTCGTAGGAAGTCTGATCTGTGTGGAGAGAGCTTCCCCACTCATGACAGGACCAGCATAGTCATGGGACTTTCTGGCTTTGACTTTTGTTAGAGAAGCGATTAAAGAGGGACCGATATCGGTCTTTTTAGATCTCTTCATGCGTTTGATGCGTATTTTCTCCAGGCTCTTGACGCATATTTCCGCTGTGCTCTTAGCACTAGGTCTGTCACTATTGCGAACTGGGGAGAGTTCAGAGCTTCTCCCTGTTAGTATCTTGGAAATCTGACTGATTATCTGAGTCTTGACCGACCTTGCGATCTCCTTTTATATTCCCAAAGGAAAGGACAGTTGGTGTGACCACAGGCTTCAATGGTTTTCCGGCCATTAAAACCTTTAAGCTGGAGAGAATCGAGACTTCTAGAAGCTTATCTTGCCTCCGCCATGTCCCGGGAACCGGGTCATTTCCTTGGATGCACATAGACCAGCCACTTCGGGTGCTGCCCACCCCAGCCTCTCGTCCAGGTATATTGTTGCCTGAACCATATCTAGGCTTGGTTTTTATGTGACTAAGTCTGCCAATCCTATGAAGATATTTAGGACTGTGTCTAGTCCGACACGTATCTTTTCTAAGATGTACGTTACTATCTGTAACTTGAATTCTAGATAGGAGGGGAGAGGGTGATTGACTGGAAGTTGCCACTGGACATCTTTCAGGTTTGACAAGACTACAAACACCCATTTTTGAAACAAGGTCCATATGTTCAGAAGGATTAACATTCTGAACTTGCTGTTTTATATGAACTTGTTGAGTGGCGACAAGTTCAGAATGACTCCGAGATTTCTTGAGTCCTTCTTGTGAACACAAAACAGCCTTCCCTGGAACTCGATGGACTATAGTTTCCTTACCACCTGTATGCTCTAGAGCTCTCAGGTATACTCCTCCAGGAGGATTTTGGATTGTAGGAGAAGGTAAGGAATGATGGTGGAGACATTTCTGTTTCCCATCATAGTCCCATCTTGATTAGGCCTTGGACCCAAGGATCGAAGGTCCGACGATCCTGAAGGAACCTCCCTCCTACCAGAAGCATCTTCATGCTTCGAATAATCAGTAGGTTTTAACTTTTGACCTCCTGCCTGTGGCGCCGTGGTCACTGTAACTGTGGGATGTTGTTGAATAGCCCGGATATTTCCAGCCTTTCCCGTTTTCTTTTTAGGTTGAGGACCCACAACCATGGAAGATTTCCTCTTTGAAAGGATGCCCCACTTTTGGAGAAGACTTATGTTCTCCATGGTGGCGCTCTTAATCACTTTCCTAGCTACATCGTCTGGGAAGAGGTCTTTACCCCAGATGTTGGAAGATATTAGCTTCCTTGTTTCGTGTTTCACTGTTGCAGCAGCGAACACAAACTCTCTACATGCTCTCCTAGCCTTCATAAAGGTGTAAAGGTCCTTCACTAAGGTAGCCATATGCATTTTGGCTAGGACCATGAGCATGTCTGGGGTATTTTGATAGGTTAAACACAACTCTATGTAGTTTTGTAGAGAAAGGGAGGCTGCAAGTCTCTCCTTTGTCTCTTGTTCATTATACATGAGAAACTCAGATAGTTTAGGGAGACGTTCGTTAAATTGTCGACTGGCGACATCCACATCTAATCTTCCTACTGAGAAAGTTAAATGGACTTCCTTCCAGTCCTTTTCCTGTCTGGGAAAGGCTGGTGACAGAGGCTTGCACTCCTCGAGTGCAGGACATGGTCTACCCGCCTCCACTGCCTTGGCAACAGATGTAAATGCCTTCCCCATAAAGGGGAATGAGATTGAAGCAGGAGCAAGAAAGGAAGGGTGCCTGTTATTCAGAGAGAATACCTTCAACTCCGAGTAACCCGCCTTTTTCAGGCTACTTGACAGAATAGCCTGTGCCTTATCATGGTCGAGAATCATAACCTCCTTCGATTCCGTTCCTTTTCTTGACTTTGGTTCATACCCCAGTCGAACAAAACAATTAGGGAAAGCATCAAAGCTTGGCCAAAATTGGATTTTGTCCAAAGGAACAGCACCCATCTTTCTCTGAGATGTAGAGATAGCCATTTAAAATCTGCAGCAGCTCCGCAAACCCCCAGGGATTGGTTTTGGAGCATGTCAGTAGGTCTTGATCCATGGGTCGTTTGAATGACCCTTGGGAAGCGACAAGAGAAGCTTTGCGAGGCTCTATCTTGCCTTTTACTTCCTGCTTTTCGTTTTGTTTACAAATGCTCCCTATTAGATTATTCACTTGGTTACATAATTGTTCCATTCTATCTAATAGGGGGGAAGAAGATGAAGATGTCGACGTCGATGGCTCTAGAGCCAGCATAGGCAGAGGCAATTCCGACACGACATTTTCCTCTTCTACCCCGGGGCACTTCCTGCCCTCTTTCCCAAAGGCTATCTGGCCGTCAGGGGATGTAATTGGCGCCTGAGGCACCACTATTTCCTTACTTGCCTTCGGAAATAGTAGCTTACGCATCCTATCATTAGATAGGTAAGGTCCCGGAGAGATTTTCTGGAAACCTCTTACCCAGTTGCGTAATTTGTATTGAGCTGTATCCCTAGTCTCTGTAGACTTGGGATTCTCAAAACCTTCGGACATTAAAGTCCGACATATATTGCAAACCTGCGGGCTCCAATAATGTAGGGATCCGGAAATAATATTGCAGGGGGCATGAAACCTGCAAGTATTATGACCGTAAAAATACCTACTCTTGGCCTTGCAGAAGGCTGCAGCACAAGTTATCTTGGTGTTCCTTCTGTAAAGAAAGGAAAACAGAATGAGTATACAAAGGATTATCACCCTGATAATCAATATGCAAAGGTCATCTTTTAACAGAATAGCTTAGGATAGTAAGCTATAGAGGGATAGTAGGAGATACATACTTGTGTACCCCCTGCAAGCAAATGCTGTTACCTGCCCTCGGTATTAACTATATGGAGATTCCTCTATCAAGGAACTCCAACTAAAAGGGCTCTTACCCCTAGGGGTAGAGAAGTACTAATTCACTCTCGTTTTTATTCTTAATACTGTGGGGTCAGGATGACTGATTCTCAATCAGAATATTGAAGAAATACTATTCTTTCAATATAGGAGCGGTACCAGCAGAAGCTCGCACAAGGGTACCCAAGTTATGTTAGAAATTAATACTGTATAATGGTACTGTAGTTTTCTATTTGCAGTATATTACAATTATAAGTTGTAGTTCAGCCAATATTCTGCCTTTGTAGCAAGCATTTGACAGCGTGGTCCAGCTGGCATGACGCCAGCTGGACTAGGGAAAATAAAGACATATATTTGTGTATCCCACTCAACCTATTTGCCGTTGCCTTCCTTACAATATTAGATTATAGAGTTTCCTGAACAAGGAGACTCAAGGATAAAGGCTCTACCCTTTAAGGGTTAGGAGTGTAACACCCCGGCCTTGAAGATATTTAATATTATAGGGTAATCCAAAAACTGATTTCTAATCAGAATATCGAAGAAATTATATTCATTCAATATGGGATTAGGTTCAGCAAATACCTGTGTAGGGATACCCAAGATATATTGGAAATAACTACTAGTATAATACATATAGAATATACTGCAGATATACTGGCTACCTGTATAACATATACTGTAGTTCAGCCGGCATGTTGCCGGCATAGCTAGATCTTGCTGGCATATCCAGCATGCTAGCTAAAGAGAGAGTGAAGGAGTAAAGGCTACTCCTTACTGTGTATGTACAGTATACAGTAATTAAGGATGTAAAAGTCTAATTTTTACTGCCTTTCTCCAGAAAGAAGGTTCAAATGGAAGGGGAGAATGAGAATGTACCATTCAGGCTTCCATCCAGCTACAGTACTATTGCCGGCAAGGTGCTGCCGATACACTGCCAGCAGGCTAGCCTCCGGCAGTACCCGTACAGTCGGCGTGCTGCCGTCTGAGTCAGCACCTATCTGTGCCGGCCTGGCCGGCGGTACTCCGGCAACAGGACCTGTGGCTAGCAGTCCAAGGGAGAACTGAAGAACCTTGGGGACAGAAGGGACTTCCCACTCACAACCATCATGGCTGCCGGCAGCCGCCATCCACCGGCAGCCATCTTGGCTGCTGGCAAACGCCAGCCACCGGCAGAGACCATAGTTGCCGACAGATGATGTGGCTACCGGCAGTATGCATTGCCGGCAGCAGCCATCATGGCCGCCGCCAGTTGAAAGACATATGGTCACTGACATTCAACATGGCCGCCGACAGTTGTCATGGCTGCCTGCAGCTAACATAACTACCGGCAGCCGGACAGAGGTCGTAGAGAGGGAGTCTGGCCGGCTCCGGCAACCCACCAGCAACGGTAAGGTTGCAGGACGTCGGCCCAGTGAAAGACAATGGCTCGGCCATCAAAAAGTGGACAGAGGGGTAGGGAACTGTATAGGGTGTGGAAGGAACTGGCAAAGTTGTCAGACCTACCACATCTTAAAGAAACTCTGTTTCAGTATCGGCAGTATCCTAGGTGACAGGAGAGACTCAGTTCCCCAACCCAGAGATTGCCAATACAGTTAAGGGGACGGCGGCATTGCCGCTTCCTCTCAACAAGGGAGAAACAGAGTTCCAGTGCCGCCGTCATTGTAGGCAAAAGAAGAATACTATTCTTCAGCCGAAGGGCCTGCGAGCACAGGGCTAGTCTTCTAGACCGCAAGGAGAAGATGGTATCCTACCACTACTTCAACTGCGGCTAGGGAGGCTAGCCTCCAGTGTCGGCAGCCTAGTCGGCAGGTGAATGATGGTATCCTATAACCTATTCACCCTACCGGCAGGTTGCTGACACAAGACTAAATACTCTGAGATTCTGACTGAATCCCAAAACCCGTTGGTATACCACAACCTGCGGTTAAGGGAAGAGACAGAAAAACCTAGGCTAGTCATGTCTGAATGAAATCCAGGGCACGACCACTAGGGTTGTAGCCTGAAGCTACACTCAGAGGGAAAGAGAGATTAACCTTAAATCTCCACGGAGGCATGTAATGTTTCATATAATTCTAGGAGGCATCAGTCTCCAATTGAATTGAAAAACAATACACGAGGGTAACCGGGGAAATGTCTGAACGTATAATAAAATGCCTAGGTTAGGTTACCTGGGTAAGTCGAGATCTCGGTTACCTATCTCACCGAAACTCTAACTATACGATCAACATGGAAAAGGAAATTATGCACATTATCAATATCTTTACAAGTATAATTTGCCTAAATAGCTACAGTATATAATTGAAATAATTAATTAATGCTATTAAAAACCAGAAAGTCATTCTGCTAACTAAATAACACATGCCTAACGAACGACAGCGCCCATAGCACCTCCAGTAACAGGCCACAATAAATTACTCTAATTTCACTGTGAAACAGGAGCTAAAATTTACTCATTGTAAAGACTCGATACTCAACTTTCCAGAGGCGGAAGAAGATGGAGAAAGCATAATTATAATCCTTGCAAAACAATCGAAAAAGTTAGATCAACAGGGAATACCACCAAGCGATATCGCTACAAAATAAGGAATGTTCGCCTTCTTGGAAATGGCGCTGTTGTCATACTCAATAGTAGTACGAGAACAGGGGTAACCTTGATACGGCTCCCCTTCTATTCTGCCACACCCCCCTCGAAGCGTAAACTCTATTAGGGGTGCAGATTGCTATGTGGCGTGTCAAGAATACGTCCTCTGATATTATGCGATATCCTTGAGAGAAAATTTAAGGATATTCGCGCCAGGAGTTAGAATTCTGGATACCTAAAGGTAAAATTCTCTGGGAATATCACTGTAGTACATATATCCCTTAGGAAGCTACTTTAAGGAACTTCCATCAGGACAACATGGCTTGAGCCCAAAAAGAATACTTTTCAGTAGAATTAGATTTCTTTACAAAGCAGTGCCAATATTACTAATAATATACCTCCTCTAGTGTCCAATTTAAATTTATTTTTAGATTCAAAGGGTATAATTAGGTCTAGGGGAAGAATATCTAAGTGTTTATACTTTGACTTTGATGTTCATAACCCAGTATTGCTTCCTAAAGAGCATAGGTTCACCTCATCGTTAATAAAGCATTGTCATTTGAAGGTACAGCATTTAGGAATAGGCACTACATTGAACTACCTTAGGGAACAGGGATTTTGGATTCCCAAGGGTAGGTCAGCAGTAAAGACTGAGCTGAGTAGTTGTAATATATGTAGGAAATATAATGCCTTAACTTACAGATACCCGAAGTTTAAAGATATGCCCAAACACCACATGAATTTAGTCAAGCCTTTTCAGCATGTAGGTATTGATTTCACCGGACACCTTTGGGTTAGGGATGAGTTGAGTGGTAAGACCACAAAAATGTTCATATTAGTTTTCACTTGTCTTAACGTGCGCGCTGTGCACTTTGAATTGTTACCAGACATGTCCACTAAAAATTTTGTTCTCGCTTTCCAAAGATTCAGTAATATGTACACAATACCACAATACCTGTACAGTGACAACGCTAAGTCTTTTCTCAAGGGTGGAAGTATTCTTGAAAGTTCTTTGGAGTCGCAGGGATTTCAATCTGAACTAAGTAAATGTAATATCAAACACATTAAAATACCTTTATATTCAGCATGGATTGGTTCTGCTTGGGAGAGATTGGTTAGAGTATTAAAGAATTGTCTTTATAAAGTAATAGGAAGGTCTAAATTAACTTACTTTGAATTATTAACTACCCTTTCTAATATTCAATTAGCGATAAATTCCAGGCCTTTAACGTATAGATCAAGTTCAGAAAATTTCGAGTTTGTAACTCCAAATTCCTTTATCAAATTACATGGTAATTCGTCCCTCATTTTGAAAAAAGATGATAGTGATGTTTGGTTAGAAGATTCTAGTCAACCTTCTTTAGAGAGAACTGTAGAAATACAGGAAGAAAATATTGAAAATTTCAAGAAATTGTGGTATGAAAATTATCTCTTAAGCCTGAGAGAACATAGTAGAAATTTGTATCAAAGTAAGTGGGAAAATAGAATTAAAGTTGGTGACATTGTCCTAATTAAAGCAATTAATAAGCCCAGACCATATTGGATGATGGGCAAGGTATTAGAATTAATATTAGGATTTGAAAATAATATTAGGTCAGTGAAACTAAAGCAAAGTAATGGGGCTATAGAATATCATTCTATTTGTAATCTTTATCCTATGGAACTGGCAGTGACACATGCTATAAAGAAAGGCCAACCAGAGACAATTCAATGGAAATTGAGGTAGAAACAGGCAGTACATATAAACCTGAATCTATTCACGTTGAACAAGGAGAAAGGTCTGTAAGACCCAAGAGAAAGGCTACCGAAAGATTTGAAAGAATGCTAAGGGAAAATTTAGATAATTTGTAAATACTGCTTTTCAGTATATTATTTACTGTAATTAATTAAGTTTTTATTTTGATTGAAATGGTACACACTCGAAACTTTCAGTGTGAGGATATACTTTATTAAATGCTTTATTCTTTAACTTTAAACAAGGATTAAGGGCATTGCATATAATTACTTTATAGGTAATAAGTAAATAAAACTAAATATGTAAATACAAAGTAAAATTAGGAGATAGCTTATAGTAAACTAAGCTAAGCTAAAATTGGTGTAAATATATAAATAAAATGCTACACTTAAAATAAAGTGAAGACTAAAATTAACATGCTACACTTAATTAAAATAAAGTGAAGACTAAAATTAAAATGCTACACTTAAAATAAAGTGAAGACTAAAATTAAAATGCTACACTTATAAAGTGAAGACTAAAGTTAAAATGCTACACTTTTAATGGAGTGAGGATGGTACTACAGTAACTTAGCCATACTTTTTATTTAGCGTTGTTGGAAATAATTGTTTAACACAGTAGCCAGATTTAAGGTGATCTTAATAAATAATGTATGGTTAATGAAGATATTCATTGCAATTCTATAATCGCAATCCTTTGTAGGGAGTGTGTTAGAAACCAAAAGATTGTCAACAACTGTTTCCTTATAAGGAATACAGTTAACGTTAAATTATTTAATTCAATTAGAAAGGATTGATATTTGTGTCCGACTGTGGGGAATAGCCGTTCGGTCGTTAGCTTGACTCAAAGCTTTACCTATTTTTCTTAATAAATTAAAAGTAAATAACTTAATGCTACTTAGTATAGTAACTATTAGTGTTAATGATAAGTAAAATGAATAAGGAAATCAAACTTATGAATTAAATGATTTAAATTAGTAATTGCCTAATAGGCCTTAAATTCGCTCGTGCGTAATATGTACCTGTCAAAGGTAAGAAGTAAATTACCTCGGAGGTTACCACAGCCACGGCGAACAGTTCCAGTTAGAGTTACTCAGTGAAAAGGCCGACATCTTCAGAGGAAATTAAATCTGAACAAAACTAAACGTTCAAACTCCAAGACAACGACAATTTTGGAACATGTCAACATTTGTGATAAGTGTCTATATTATTCGGTATCTTTGGACATGTCTATGGGAAAGGGTAATGTACGGCAATGTCACAAAGTTTTATTGGTGGATCTACTCTTTAATGTAAGTTGTTTTGGTTGTTGAGTAATTTTTTTGTTCATTAGATATAAGTAAGGTTGAAATTAAAATAAATTCCAACAGTTCATATACTTTAGAAGGGCACCCCTTAAATTTTTTACTTTTCCTCTATTTTTTTTTCGCTCGATGCTAGCAAACCTCAAATCAATCAATCAATTGTCGTCAGCCATTTGTGTAACCAAAAGTGCTATTTATTAATTTATTAATTTTTCTAATGTAATTTTCAGTTTCTATCTTTATCGGTTCGTTAGTTACGCTACAAAACGTCATTGCTCGTTATAAGACGGTTAGCAAGTCCTGAGCCTAACAGCAATTTTGCCATGGTCGGGGTCAACAGAGGGTTAAGTAAATTATTTTTTATGATATCACGGAGCATATTTCTAGATTAAGCTGCATGGAAGAAAGTAGATTTTCTTACCCATTGAATCATTCCCTTCTCTCTTTTTTCTTATTCCTTTTAGCAAACTTTTTTTTTTTTTTATTATGTAGATATTTTCCTTTCCCTAAAGGCCTGCTACGCTTGCATTTAAGTTTATATATATTTTTCCTGAAACTAGTTTATATATTTTTGTCTCTTTGTTTTTTCTTTCTGGTTATGAATTTTTCTAGCTATGAAATAATGGTTATAGTCCCAATAACTGGATAACCCTATTGACGAGGTATCCCCAGTGGTTTCAAACTATAAAGTAAAATAAGAATATATAAGTACTCAGAATAGTTAGGAACAGAAAATTGCACAACAAATTTGCATACATATTATTAATATGAATACACATTAAAAAAAAATGCATTGATTTAGTTTATTAGATTGTTTGTAGGATATAATTTTTCTTACCAATCTTCGACGAGAAGATTCCAATAGAATAAACGGGTGTAACCTTTTTAAAAGAGTTATTGACGGTATTCTGGATACAGTTTGAGGTATAGGAAGTTATAGCAAGCGAAATCACAGATGTTGATTATACAGCCAAACAGAAGACAATAAAATTCCAGATATGAGAGAGTTCATTATTTATTCAAACACTTTAACTATGATGGGTTTAAGATGTTATGTTTTTGTTTATGCACAGGATACGAGAGAGAGAGAGAGAGAGAGAGAGAGAGAGAGAGAGAGAGAGAGAGAGAGAGAGAGAGAGAGAGAGAGAGAGAGAGAGAGAGAGAGAGAGAGAGAGCCTTACCTTATTGCCTTATTTTTTGTTTGGGTTCCCCCAGGTCCCTCAGTGTGAGGCACCTCGTATATCCACCAGAGTTGCTAATGCATCTTCCGGTGTATTTTGCAT